>NC_084496.1:20242107-20556914 GCF_030035675.1 Rhineura floridana
TAGAAGTTATAGATAATGAGATTGTAGTCCTGCTTCTTTTAAGCTATGCAACTTTTCAGCCCAGGGTAAGCGGGTGGTAACGCAGCCGAAGCTCTGCTCACGGCCAGAGTTCGATTCCAACGGAAGGAGGAAGTCGAATCTCTGCTAAAAGGGGTCGAGGTCCACTCAGCCTTCCATCCATCCATGGTCGGTAAAATGAGTACCTGGCCTATGCTGGGGGGTAAAGAAAGGCCAGGGAAGGAACTGGCAATCCCACCCCATATATACAGTCTGCCTAGTAAACGTCGCAAGACGCCACCCTAAGAGTCGGAAACGCACTGTAAGTGCGGGGACACCTTTACCTTTTTTTTATATTTCAGTGGGAAATGCAGATTCCTATTGGAATTGGTGTGTTATATATGTGGTTAATTTGGGCTGAACTATGTTCATAGTTTTCATTGTATATAACAATAGAATTTGTGCTACAAGTAAATTACTTTTTAAATGAAACATTTACTAATTTCTAACTTCCTCCTGGTCTTCTAATTTTTTTTTAGGAGACCAGTGAAAAACCATTCCAGATAGTGGAGCTGCGAATTTTTTCTAACTGGGGCCATACAGAGTATACATGCCTCTATCGGTTTAGAGTGCATGGAAGACCTGCTGAATGAACACTATGTACACTTTCCTACTTCCTGCTGTACATTTTTCTGTTTATATGTATATAAAGGAAAGCCTGGAACACTGGAATTCTTAAAAGATATATGATGGGCTGCAGGTTCCACGTTCCTTCTCAGCCGCCAACAGAATTGTATACCAAACCAAATGGTTGTTTGCTCAGATACTCAGCTTGTAACTGCCAGATAGCTTTATATTTTTAACATGTCCATTTTGAGAAAAATACTGCATGCCAATCACTCTCATTTGCAAAACCCAGTTAGCAAACTGGTAAATACCTATTTTATTACTTCATAGTATAAAGCTTTTAAAAAACTTCTTTTTTTGGCAGCTAGGAATCTGTTTTCATTGTTGGGGCTCACCTCCCCCATTTGTATATGATGAAAAAATGACCATGGATGCAATCTAGCATTCTCTTCAGTTAGACGGTTTCCAGTCACTTTAATGGGGTTTGCATAAGGTTCTAGCACAAGCCCTCTTCAAGTGCTGAAGACTGTGTGGCACCAGTGGTTGGTGCATTGCCTCTTTAGACACATTTTGGCCACAACCTCTCTGACTTTATGCCACTTCAAATACTTCATAAATTCTTAGCAGTACTTTACACCAGTGCTGTGATTTGAGATGGTTTTGTTTTCACATGGATTTGTCTAAATCTCCTAGACTTAGAACATCTTGCTAAGATGACATAATTTGGTAAGAACATATTGTGCTTTAATGTTACATACAGCAGGAAGGTATGGTAACCAGACCGGAAAAACAAAACACAAAAGCAAGCGTTTTATATTGAAATGGCTTAAAATTGTGGGTTTTTCAAATTTAAATGTTCCTCTTGAGCAAGTTTAAGAATAGCAGTTGAATGAATTAGTATGTTTCCTTGTATGTTAAATGCAGATTTGGCCAGGTGTTGCAGCATAAGGTCAAAAAGTCTGTATGCTGAACAGAGGAGGAAGAGGTCTCATCTGGAAGAAATGGCTTGGGGAGGATTGAATTAGAAGGGCTCACTAGAGTAGATGCTATGTGATGGGAGATAATGAAAAAGTAGAAGTGGAACTAGACTTAAAAGGATGGTGGCAGAAATGCTAAATCTCACATGAGGCGACTTGCAAACAAGGTTCTTCCCTGGGACTTATTCACACTTTGTTTTGTGCAGTTTACCATCCCAAGGCCTCATTGGGTACGCTGGGGTTGCTGCTAATCTCTGGAAAGCCAGAGGAAACTTCACAAGATTGAATGTGTGGAAAAAACCTCAGGGGCATGATTTCGACATCACTTTGCAAAAAACAACTGTTTGTTTAAACACACAATACCTTGTTTGTGAACCAGGACTGCAGCTGAATATGGAACTCGTCACACACCTACAACTTAGCATTCTTTAAAATTTAATTTGGAAATATCATTACAAACTTCCCTTAGGAAAATAATTCCCTAAAGCAGTGGTGTGTGGAAATTTTATGTTTATGTTCTGCTTTTTTGGAGAATCAACTTACAATATTTGGTCTTTGGGAAAGACAAGACAGTGCTTATTTTGGGAAAGACAAGATAGTTAATCTATGTTGCACAAAGAGTCCTCAAATATTTATAAAGTTTTTATTTCCAAAAGACCATTTGTTCGTCGAAGTTCAGCTAGAAATAGAACCAATGGCCTATTGAGAAGAGCTTGCTAAAAAAACTGTACAGCTGTTTCGTAAACTGTAGGTTGAATATATAAATCAGAATTATCCTGTATAAATCCAAATGGGGGAAGTTAACAGGGTGGGGAATATTTTGCGTAACACTAACTTATTTTTTAAAGAAGCAAGATAGGACTTTGTGCAATGTATTTTTGTAAATGCTTTTTCAAAATATTTGTCTGATATCCTCTGCTGCCTCCAAACAGACAAGAAGCTATTGAAAATGTTTTAAGAGTTTTAACTTTTTGAAAATGCATGTAATATTTGAAACTAAGTAATAAAAGTTTCTTTTTTTCCTTTTGGTATTTATGCTGAATGTCTTTTATAATATATTGGTACTTTGTCAGCTGCCTTTCATGGGTTTTAAAATCCTGTCATTATGGTTATGTACAAAGTAACTTGTTTCAGCAAAATCTAGAGTATGAGTGCTGTATAGCACATATCAGGGTTACGGATGTTAATAGAAAAGCAGTATCCTACACAGCTCAAGCTGCTGCGTAAATGGTTTCCTAAAGGATTCAACAAACTTGTGAAGAATGGATCTTTCAATGGCTATTTGCCCTCATAAAGAGGACCCCTATCTACAGGGGCCTCTCCCTCTGAGGATCAACTCTTGGGTATAGACAGGAAGGCCATTGCCCTCATGGCTTGTGGGTGAGCTTTCCAGAGGTATGTGGTAGACAGCAGCTGCAGGACTCAGAATGCTGAACTAGATGGTCTTTGGTCCAGTTCGAGAAGCTACCAGCTTCTTTGCTGCCTCTATATCCATGTCACCACCAAACACTCTGCCTTCTGGGTTACATGAACATTCTTCCCCCAAATTATGCAGAAAGTGTTATTATTGATGTTATGCTTTTGTTCATGTAGAGCTATGTGTGTTTTGTGTAAAGGAAACAAATGACCATTCAATAATTAGGAGTTATATAAAAGTGAAAACACTTTTACTTCTAAGATTACTACAGTTTACTACTAAATACATGTATAGATCTTGCCTTTCCTCCAAGTAGCTCAAGACAACAAGCATGGTTAATCTATACACTCTCTCTCTCATGGTTGAATAGGGATGTGAACCCAGATCTTCCTGGCCTTATTTCAACACTACCACTGGCACTTTGCTTTTGGAATGGAGGAACCTATCTTGTGACTGGTAACCCAAATGCTGTGCTCAGAAAAGTGGAGTCCTGTGGCCTGTATTAAATTTGCTCAGTCCTGCCTCTGCTAGGCATGGGCTAGGGGACAAAGTGTTAGTGTTCTGTGCTTCACTAGAAGAAATCCTTCTGTTGTCCCATCACAATAAATCCAAGACTTGGCCAGATGTTTTATTAATAAATTTATTTTAATTAACACACGTGTCCTGATGTAAGCAATAACAGTACTCATCTTTTTGTTACGAAGGCAAGAACTTCCACGAAAACCACGTTCCGATACCCGTTCCAGGCTATAATACGCTTTTATGTAAACAGCCAAGAACGGCGACTTCCCAATGAGCCAGACCTACCAAATTCACCAACCACACATGTTGCTGCCTCTCCTTGTGTTGGGAAATGGGAGATAACACAGGATGACCCAGGAACCTCTGGGGTGATCAGCAATACCCTTTCTTGCTGTTTGTAGGTCCACTAAGCAGCACTATTGGTGCTGCTACCAGGTTGCGAATGGCTGGTGAATTGGGGAGAAAGAGAGATTGGAGGGGCAAGTCGGCTGGCTTTTACTCATGGCTTTTCTGCTGTAGGTAATGAGAGAAGACACTACTTGCTGCCACTGAGCCACCTCCACAGTATAAATATAACATACCTGGGCTGCTGCCGTTTTGGTCTGAAAAAAGAAGGGATCATCCTGTCTCTGCAGAGACCAGCAGATCTTATAGTGCCCCTAGTGGGAAGAAGAGTAAACTGCAGCTATTCTCTAGCACCAAAAGCTTTCTGTAGTTGCATTCAATACTAGTATAGCTTACTACAAAAACCTTGCTAGGAAAGAAAAACAACAATACACTATATTGTTTTCACACACATACCTCATTAATCATTACTAGAGCTGCCAACTCAGTAATAATATTTATTGGAGCAATTTGTTTTGCAGTTAAATTTGCATACTATCAACATTTCATTCAGGATGTTTTGTGTAGATGACTGTATAATTTATAAACAAACACTACTGCTTGTTGGAATGAAAGGTCATCTTTAATATATATTACAGTAACATAAGAGAATCAAAGTATTCACAAAAATACAGAAGTGTGCCCTTAACTTTCAGAAGTACCAATTTAAATTCGACATCAAATGACATTTGTCTCTATTGTTAAATTAACTGAAGTTATATTTGACTATATACCATTGAAAACAATTGGAGCGCATAGCACAAACCTTTGCTTGTGTGTACGCAAGTGAAAGTGGTTGCTATGAAAGCTTGTGGCCCAGAGCATTGACTCATACAGTTATGCATGACTGGTGCATTTGATTGACTTGGCTGATTCAAATGTTGTATTATTGCATGGAACGTGGCTTATGTGGAAGTTTTGTGTCTTATTGCATGCATCTCATGTAGTCATGTGGGACTGGTGAATTTGGTGGGTCTGGCTGATTGGGAAGTCACCATTCCGGGCTGTTTTACATAAAAGCGTATTATAGCCTGGAACGGGTATCGGAACGTGGTTTTCGTGGAAGTTTTGTGTCTTATTGCATGCATCCCCTGGAGTCATGTGGGAGTGGTGAATTTGGGAGGTCTGGCTCATTGGGAAGTTGCTGTTCCAGGCTGTTTTACGTAAAAGCATATTATAGCCTGGAACAGGTATCGGAACGTGGTTTTTGTGGAAGTTTTGTGTCTTATTGCATGCATCCCATGGAGTCATGTGGGACTGGTGAATTTGGGAGGTCTGGCTCGCTGGGAAGTTGCTGTTCCGGGCTGTTTTATGTAAAAGCATATTATAGCCTGGAACGGGTATTGGAACATGGTTTTCAGTTTTGTGTCTTATTGCATGCATCCAATGTAGTCATGTGGGAGTGGTGAATTTGGGAGGATTGGCTCGCTGGGAAGTTGCCGTTCTGGGCTGTTTTACATAAAAGCGTATTATAGCCCGGAACAGGTATTGGAACGTGGTTTTCGTGGAAGTTGTGTGTCTTACTGCATGCATCCCATGTAGTCATGTGGGAATGGTGAATGTTGGAGGTCTGGCTCGCTGGGAAGTTGCCGTTCCGGGCTGTTTCATTCAGTTCCGGAGGGCATTTTGGTTGTTAAAGGGTTAATCAAAAATGCTATCGGAATGGTTTTTGTTCCTAAATGTTGTTCTCAAGTGTCTCTAACACATCCCAGTGTTTTTGGCATCAATTTCTTTTATAAAGGGCCCGTTCCGGCCTATTCCGTTCTGGCTTTTACAACGTCCCACCCTTTTCCATGTGCTTATTCATTTTTTTTTTTAAATGCCCAAGGAAATCTTGGGAAGATTGCACTGCTTGCCCCGTAAGCAGAAAGCGTTTAGCTCCGTGCTAATATAAGTGGATCTTTCTTGTGACAGTACTCGCCGGTACCAAGTACCAGCACCTCTTCTTTTGCTGCCCATGCAAGCCCTTGTGTGATGGCACCCACAGTATTTTCATCAAAATATGAGTACTGGTACCTCTTTCTTTTTTTACCAAAAAGTTTTTGAAGATTTGAAAGGAACCAGTATTTATATTCGTTTTCTACTTCATCATTTCTCTCTTTTTTTTTTTAGAAGCTACCTATCTCCTTATTAGATCCCATATGATCAACTACAGAAAAAGTCATTTCACAGAGCACAAAAATTTTGGACACTACACAAAATGCGCCCAGCTGCACATTGGAATATTATTATTATAGTTATTTATTACATTTGTATACCCCCCACTGAGGGAGTCTGCGTTTAGTTGGCAGCTTAAAGAACTAGTCACCCAGATAATTGTTTTTAATTGTTGTAAACCGCCCAGAGAGCTTCGGCTATGGGGCGGTATACAAATGTAATTATTATTAATAATAATAATAAATTAATAGGTGCCCTCACCTTCTCTTCGTGTTTGCTCCGACAGCCCTACTATGCTTCTACAATCCCAAGACTGAAGCCAATGGGCATGACTCCTAAGTAAACTTGCTCAGCAGAGTCAGGCGGCAAGTCTCTCCACTGGCCCAGGAGCAAGGCCTGCGGCACCCGGCCAACAACAGAGGCGCGTCCCTTCTCTTCCCCGCCCTACCGGAGCCAATGCAAACGTCGTCATGAAGACGCCGAAAGGGCGACTCCTCCGTCCTGCCTTTTAAAACGCCTCCCCCCCCTCCCCTCCCCTCCCTCAGCGGAGTTCCATAACCAGTCACGTCGGACGTCACACTCGCGGAGGCGCCAGTTCTCTCGCTTGTATGTCCTTCAGCGGGCGCCGTCCCCTCTTCTCCTCCCATTGTTGAGTGGGCGGGGCCGACGGAAGCCGGGAAGGGCGCTTCTGTGTGCGCGTGAGGCAACTCTGGCAGTCTCGTCTGGCGTTTCTCCCCGCCCCGCAGTCATGGCGGCGGAGCAAGAGGCCTTGAGGGGCGGCGGTGCCGTCAGTGGCCGGAACCGGGGCGGCGTCCAACGCGTCGAGGGCAAACTCCGCGCCAGTGTGGAGAAGGGGGACTACTATGAGGCGCACCAGATGTACCGGACGCTGTTCTTCAGGTATGCCAGGGGCGGCTCACCCACACTTGGTGGCCCCCCCTTCTCCTTCTTTCTAGCTTCGCCCCTCCTCTTTCCAGAGGCTTCTAATTGCGCACCAGTCAGTAGTCGGTCGCGCGCACGCCTCCTCTCTTTACCTAATACTATTGGCTGAGTCTCTTGCCCTTCTCGCTTACCCGAGGCTTTATTGGTCGAAAAAGAGGAGGGACGCGTGAGGAGGAATATGGGGGGGATTCTCGGTGTGTCTCCCCGTCTGCGAAACAGAGGGAGAAAGGGCTGAGTAATAAGTGAGGCATTTAGAACTGTGTAGCGTATATTATATACATACTACACGCGTGATATGCATACATGCACACACACACACACACATATATGAAATATATATTCAATAAATGCAACACATACATTCTTACAGTGACTAACAAAAAAGCAATCCATTTGGGCACCCATCTTCACTTGCTCTGATGGGGTGTGATTCACACCAGAGGAGCTGACGAAGGCGAAAGCCAACGCGTTTTGCTTTAAGTCTTTAACGTCTCTGTTTTGTTAAATTGCTGTAATAAATTTATGGCTTTAGTGATTAATTGTATCTTGCCAGGATCCAGTGCAAAACTTGTCTGAAGTGCTGGTCGGTGGCTTAAAAATTGCCATAATATACATATGTCTGTACAGAGAGAGATTAAGAGATTTATTGTGGCAATTTTTATGTGTATATACTAGAACCCACTTTGTCAGATGTTTTCCTCAGTTGACAGATGTCTGCATCGATTGGGGAGGTAGGGAGAGAGAACAGTGGTAAACAATGGTGAGAAAAGGCCATGTATTTCAAAAGCTACGCAGCCTGACATATCTGTGCAAAGCTCAAATGTATACAAAATAAGTACAGCAATCATTTACAATATCAGTAGTTGGAAATAATACATTATTCTTAGCACTTTCTTCTGTTTGTTGTAACAGAGTGACATAGCTACTTCTCTGGAACTTTTGTAATACTAGATTTGTGTCAGCCAGTGATTTTAATTAGCAGTAGGTTAAGGACTTATCAAAAGGCAAACACTGCTTTACACAACACAACATGTAATGTGTGAAATTCCATAAGATTTTGTGACTGCTGCTAACTTAGGCAGCTGTGACAAATCTTAGACAAATTCATATGAAGTAAATCTGGTGTCAGCCACTATCCTTGACTGCTAAATAGATCCTCCGTTTTCAGAAGCAGTAGGCCCCTGAGGATTAGGTATTGTAGGGGCCAAATAAACTGTACTCGTCATACTTGGAAACAATGCTGGACTAGATGGACTTTTGTTTTCATCTAGCAAGACAATGCTTATATTATGGAATGTTTATTTTAACGCTAAGAAATGCATTGCTCCATAAACTATTGTAGGCTGGATCTTGCTTCATCAGATACATGACCAAATGGGCTTCACCCTGTCACAATTCATGACACAATGAATATGTTGGTCTGGGTGCACTCCAAGTATACTTCTTTGGAAGTAAGTCACTTTGAAATTCATGGTATTTTAATTCTGAATAAACAGGCTTGGGATTGAAGTTTTTCAGGACTTAGCCTATTACAACAGACTTAGCATGGCTACTTTTGTTTTATTCTGTTCATTTGAATTCCTAAACCTCATCACCTTAGAACTGTTAAATATGCCATTTAAATAAAGCCAGCAAGATAAGCTACACAGTTAAAATCAGGCATGTTATGTAGGTGAAAAACTTTCACCTGTACGGATGGTCAAGGAACCACTTCACTCTAGTGTATGGATGTGTATGACAGGATAGCTAAAGTGTTAATGGGTAAATACAATCTTTATCTTTAATGTGCACCCAATCAAGCTGGAGTACTGGTGGACATAGAAAAGAAACCTGGGAAAGTAAGCTAATGCATTTGAAGCTAGGATGGAGCACAAGTCAAGGCATTTAGACCCAAACCCCATTTCTCCAGAAAAAAGGTGAGGGGTAGAAGAAGCCTTGTTCTGGATCATGAGTGGGAGAAGGGACTTAATTTTGTGACCATAGTTGGAATTGTTATTGCTGCCTTCCGTCTTGCACTTAGAGGGGAGAAAGGATTTAAGTGTGTGAGCTGAGATGAGCACTGTCCTAGATCAAATATCTCCCCAGAGGTCTGGTTGGAACTGCATCAGTTTGAGGCAATGGTATATGAATGAAGGGGCAGTGTCTGTCTGTATCTAAAAACCAACAAAGGTTTCCTTGACTTGGGCCAGCTGAGTTTACAGTTTATGCCTTCTTCTGTCAAGTCAGAGTTCATAGTTACACACCTCTGTTTTCCTCTTTACCTTTCTCTGTCACATTTATCTCCCCCAGTTGATACAAATCCTTCTGGAGGTCAGAGAAATGGGAGGATTTGGAGAGAATACAGAGCATTGCTTGGAAATGCATTCAAGGCATTTTGGGAGCTTGGGGTTTTGCGCTGAAGTTTTTTTAATCTGCAATCTTTTGATGGCGATCTTCTGCTGTGTGGTATAAAAATGTGTGATGAAAGCTTGCCCTCGTATCCTTCAAGTATGCTTTTGTTACATTGGTAGAACTGGCATCTATCTACAGTTTTACTTTTTTATATAAAAAACTATTGCTTTGTCATGCTGACCCTTCTCACTTATGCCGAGTAACAGCTGGACTTAAGACAAACATTATTTCCTGATCCATGTCCTTGTTTGTTGTGCTTTAACACTATTGTAGCAGGAAGCAGGAATAAATCTGCGATCTGCCAAGTGAGAACTGTACTAGAGTTGATTTAGAATTAAACTGAAACCTCACCAGTGTAAATGATAATTAAAACCATGTTAGGCGTACTGTTTATTTGATAACTACGCCAGCCCCTTCTTACAGCTGTGATGGCTACAAATAATTAAAAATGAAAGCTCATATGTTTATTATGTAGGATTCAATTGTGAAACTTGGAGGAACCAGCTCTCCTAATTAAAAAAAAAGAAAGAAAGATAAACAATAGTTTTTCCTCTGCTTTCTTAAAAGGACATGAATAATAGTATGGGTTGTATTCATTATCTTTTCATCTTTCCAGATCCCCAAGTCACTTCAGTAATTTGATTATATTTGTATCCACCTTTCTGTTCAGGACAGTGTACATGGAATTTTTCCCTGTTATATCCGAGGTAGCCAATGTGAAGCCTGCCAGATGTTATAACCCACTGCAATAATCTAACCTTGAAGTTAGCAGAGCATAGACAACCGAAGCTAGTGCTAGTCCTGCATTGTCTTGGATTTTTTAATAGTATTTATACATGTCTAGTTAACACCAGAATGTGTATAAGGATGCCAGATGTGTATCCAAATGTGCATTCTATAGAATGTGATGCAGTGCAGCTACGATGGTTTCTGTATTCAGATCCACAATGTCTGATCAAGGAAGTGGTACACACACAAAAATTGCTTCCGCACTTAAGTTGCCCTATATGGATCAAGGTTGTTGAATACGCTTAACATACTTACTTCACTTTTAAATTCCATTTATAGAGTACTGCAAGAAATCATTTTAAGTGTCAGTTGTGGAATGGGCTCAAGGATGCTTTGGATGTAATTGAGTTCATAGTTTGAATTCTTTGAAGTCCAGTAGAAGGCTCAGAAGTGCATGAATGGTCAGAAAAAGAGAAGCTTGTGTCTCAGATGTTGTGCCAGATTATCTTTTTTAAAAAACCTGTGCAAACACTAGTAAAAGCTCCCGTGGAGGAAATGGCAATTGTGGTAAGTTTGGTTTTGTGGCAGCTTTGGTAGTGTGGACAGTAGTCAATCTCCTTGTACCACAGTGGCCAGGGATGCTTTCAAATGCTGCATAGCAACTTGTAGCTGGTGTCTCTTTTCCCAAATGCATGGTTGCAAAGTTCATTACCTCTGTGAAGGATAGTTTTGCTGCACCATTTGTAATTCCAGAAAACCTGAGAAGTGGTTGTTCATCTCTTTGTTGATGCTGTGTGTAGTTTCTGTAAAGAAAATAGAGGAAACAAAAAGACTGGGCGCTGTTAACTCAAGCAGAACTTGAGTTTGTTCTGAGCTGTACCAATATTCCAGAGCAGTGAAAAATATTTCATTGTCTGGACTCCTAGTAAAACAGTCAAAGTTATGATTAAGCCAATATAAGAGCTGTGATACTGTGCACGGCACACAATTCTGTGCCAAGACAAATGGAATTTGGTGATCTCTGGAACATTATATTAAGCAAATCTGTATACTTATTTTGCATAATACTGTGTCTGATAATTATGAGAAAGATCAAGGATCCCTTTTCTGGCTTTTGTGATTTCCTGGGTATTGGCCAATCATTTCAAGGCCTATATTGTTTAGAAATCTATAGTTTTCTTTAAAAAGAAGAAAAGTTGGTGTGTTCAGTAGAATTGCATCCAATTAGAGCTGAGCCAAAGTGGATGGGACTGCAAACTAATTTATCACTTGCAAATTGTTCCCCACTGTTTTGGCAGTATTTGGGTGGGAGGGGCTGTGAAGTAGAGTGAATATTGCCCTCTCTGATTTGCCTTTGTCATGTTATGTAGCCCAATCTGAATGGCTCATGGTGCCGTTATGTTATCATTTTGGCTACATGATTCCTGATTGTCAGGATCAGCAAGAAAAACACAGCTTTTGAAAAAGAATGTGCCAAAGCAGTTGCTGAGAGGGGCAGTGAGAAGGAACGAAAGAATGCAAAACAGCCACCACCACCACAACATAAGATATTGAGGGGTGTTTTGGAGACATCTTCTCCCTGTCAAATTCTGCTCTTGGACTGGAAAATTGTACTTTTCCATGGTAGCTTCATTATGCTGTGGTTAGGAGCAGTTATTTCATATGGAGCAAAGCTCCTTGGCAGGTTTCACACAGAAAAAGGGACTGTGAATCCTAATGTTCCAGTGAGCACTATGCCTTTTCTGTACATCTGTCTTATCCTAGGATCTAGAAAGGGACAAAATACTTTGAATGAGCGTGGCTGAGGAGCACTTTGAAATTAGGAATCTCATATAATCATCATAGCAGTACTTTGGGCAGAATTGAGTTTCCAAACAAGATGGTGGCTACCAGAAAACTGGCTGTTTTTAGGTGTTTGAGGCTCTGTGGAGTCTCTATACCAGGGCTGTGGAGTCAGTACGCCAAACCTTAGACTCCAACTCCTCTATTTTTCTACTCTCCAACTCCAACTACACCAATATTGCTTCCAACTTCACAGCCCTGGAAAGGGCTGTAAATGTCTTTTTAAATTGGAAGCTCTCACAGGAGCATTTTCATCGCTGCCTGAATATGCGCTGATCTTGGCATCACAGCATTTGTCTTCATTTGGGTCCTGTGTCATACACTGACACACAAAATGTTTTCCATCTTGAGTTATGGTGAAATGCTCAACTACAGCTGACTTCATTGCTTCTTTGACATTTTCTTTTGACATTTTGAATTTATATTTTAAAAAATTTGTCAATCAAAATTTATTTTGAAGTTGGAGTCGGTACATTTCTACCGACTCCGACTCCACCCAAAATTGTTTCCGACTCCACGACTCTGACTCCGACTCCACAGCCCTGCTCTATACTGCACTGTTCTTCAACCTTGGGTCCCCAGATGTTGTTGGACAACTCCCATCATCCTTGGCTATTGGCAAAGCTGGCTGGAGTTGATGGGAGTTGTAGCCCAACAACATATGGGAACCCAAGGTTGAAGAACAGTGCTGTACTATATAGGAAGGTTCTGAAATAAGGCACTCTCTAAGTATGGAGTGGGTTGAGCTACTGCTGCGTGATTTTGATCTTTGAAGGTGGGCACTTTGGTATGGGGGGAGGTGGTTACTGATTGTGTAGGAAAATAATGAAGAGCCATTACTGAACCTTTCCTAGGAAGTGTTCAGGCAGTGGCTTTGAAGATGGACAGATGTGTGCACTGTAAGCATCTGTAGTCTGTGTGGTTCATCTGTTCTGTGTTGAGCTGGTCTCTTGCTGCTGCCTTCCTGTCTGCAAAGCATGTGTTGGTGAGTATAGGATCCATTGGCCATGCAGCCCATATGACAAGGACTAAACTGAGAAAATGTGCCAGTAAAAAAGAAGGTGCCTGCATTTTGAAGATGCTCACTATGCCATATTCCTGAGAATGTGGTTTGAAGTGCAATTAGCCAACCGAGTTGCCATCTGGACACACTTTTACTGTCTGTCCAAATGCACTGTAGCTGTCCATTTCAGCAGCCATTGACACAGTGGGGAGGAGAGCCTGGCTGGAAGCCCAGAGTCTGTGAGTTCAAATCCCCGCTCGTGTCTCCTGGGTGTCAAGGGCCAGCTAAAGATCACCCCCACAGTGAGTAGCTCAGGGGTTACGTGCCCTGCCACCTGTGCAGCCATGGGCAAGCTACATAGTCCCAAGGAGCCCAGTTGCCCCGCAGCTGGCAGTTGCGGACAAAGAAGGGCCTGGCTTATGCAGCTGTGGCAAGCTGAGCAGGCCCTAGCCAGCTGGGGAGGACTAGCCTTAGAGGGAGGCAATGGTAAAAAAAATCCTCTGAATACCACTTACCATGAAATTCCTATTCATAGGGTAGCCATAAGTTGGGATCAACTTGAGGGCAGTCCATTTCTATTGCTATATGGTACACCCTGCTTTAGGATTTCAGTTGGGAAAGGAGCAGCCTAAAAGACCCCTTCATTGTAAATGCAGCACACTTAACACTAGTGTCGAGAAATCAAGTAGTGGCATGGCAAATCCAGGAAATCGGGATCTAGTGACAGAGTGTGGTGGGTTTTAAAAAGGCAATTAAAAGGCAACCGGAAGGGGAAGGGATTAGGCCATGATTAGATTAACCCTGGTCTGATGCACCTGTCTTTATCCTCCTGCAAGGATTGTCCTGTAAAAGAAGAAAGCAAATTCCCTTTCCTCAGAGGCTAATATTGGCAGCCATAGCTGAAGGAGGGCTTCCTGCACCATGGGGAGAAAATAAATGAGATTTTTTAAAAATTAAAAGTCTGCATGCTGCTGCCAAAGGCAATCGGATGTCAGATCAGTGAGAAGAGAGCCCTTAAATAATGTTGTCTTATTCATGTGGTGAATCTTTATTTACACACTAGTGGGGGGGGGGTCCCTAGTCTTCTCTCCACTTTTTGGCCTTTTTGGTTGATGGACAGGAGCATTATTTTTCTTGGCCAGGAACATGGAGGTGCAGTGGGATGTTTTTGCAGAGAACACTATGCAGCTGTCTGTTTGCAAGAAGAGAATTTGCTTTCTTCATCCAGACAAAGGGGGGAGGGGGATCAGATGGATACATTCTTTGATTAAGAGAGTAAATGTGTGAATTGACCTATTTAGGAGTAATGGACAATTGATAGGTATAATTCTATAAATCTTACTCATAGGTAATCTTACCTTCCATAGGTTTTTGCTTGTTCAACAATTCTACAGTCTGTGGCCTCTCACAATTTAAAATACTGAAATTTGTTCAGTGCAAGGCATTTTCAGACATTTGCAACCTTATCTCTTTGTGCTGTATTCTGGATACCTTTCACTCTGCTTCTCCTTTTTTTTAATTTGCAGGTACATGTCACAAGGCAAACATGTGGAAGCAAGAGAACTCATGTATTCAGGGGCCCTCTTGTTCTTCAGCCACAATCAAGTAAGACCAGTTCAAAACTGTGTGAAGCTAATGTAATAAATAACAAGTGCTGAAAGGTGGTGGTGGGGATGTCCTGATAAATGTTGGGTTGTAACCAACTGTAGCAATTTTGAGGCAGAATAACAACCTGCCATTTGCGCACTTACTTTGGGTACGTGCAGTTGCTCAGAGAAAGCACCGAGGTGGCAAAACACACCTGCCATGCACATATTGCACCTGAAGAGAAGAGCTGCAGCTCAGTGATGGAGCATCTGTCTTGCATGCAGAAGGTCCCACATTCAATCCCCTGCATCTCAGGGAGGGCTGGGAGAGACTGTTGTATGTAACCCCAGAGAGCTGCTGCCAGTCAGTGTAGACAGTTCTGAGGTAGTTTAACCAATGGTCTGACTTGGCGTTAGGCAGCTTCCCATGTTCATATATCTTTCTCTTAGCAGCCCTTGTTAGGAAAAAGAGAGAGACTCCTTAATAGCCCAAACCATACATGTTTTGTGCACAGCACTGAGCACAGGGCAATTCTGAACTGGCTGTTCAGATTCTCACTCCCCCCCCCAAGCCTTGAAGGCCTACAAGTTCTTTGGGCTAGAAGAGAGTAGCTGATACAACAGTATGCACAGCCTTAACTCTTCCCCTTCTCCCTCCACTTTACAGAGACCTTTAAGACTAGAAAAATGGGGAGCTGAGTGGCTTGCATTGTTGAGGCAGTGGCAGCAGCAGCCCATGCAAGACGTAACCGCACCCTAAATAATTACTACTTAGAATATTGCAAAAGCTCTCTGCCAGTAGAATGTAAGGACAGCAACCTTCACCAGCATATTTATTCAAACTTAAATAAAGCAATTCACATGGCACAGGGAAATTAATCAAGCAACATATTAATAGCACAAGGCAGATGCTTTTTTTAAAGATACAGTTTGTGACATTTCCCTCCTCCTAATGTATGTGGTTTACTTGCATTTATTTAGTATTATTTCTTCTATATTTTGTAGCAAAACAGTGCTGCCGATCTGTCCATGCTAGTTCTAGAGTCTCTGGAGAAATCAGATGCAAAAGTTACAGATGAGCTATTAGGTGAGAGCTTCCTCAGTTTTTCATCATTGTGCATCTAAAATTCTGAGGTATAATCAGCAGTGTCTGCTTTGATTCCTTTTTCCTTTTTTTTAAATTGTTACCTTGAGTTGGAAGAACTTGAGAATGGTCTTGCTAGATCTAGTCCAAATTTGGTTTCCATCAGCAGCCAACCAGGTGTCACTGACGACTCACAAACAGTGTGTGAAGGTTTTATCCATCCATTGCTGAGTTTCTTTCTGCCTTAGTAATCTAGAGGTGCTGTTTCTGAACACCAACCTTGGCTCTCATGACTTGCTAGCCTCTGCTAGACCTATCCTCCACTGATAACAAGTTACTGAAAAATAGCTATCATAATGACCTGACCATAGTACTGAGCAAACAGTTGTTTGTAGGTGGAGCATGATCTTTGGCACTGTCCTCTCCCCAACACAGGCACAACCTGTAATGTCTGCACAATAATTGACCTCTTTGCCGTTTTGATGGACAGCCACTTCTCCATCCAGTCCTCTTGGCAATGCGCTCACTGCTCGCGGGTCGACCTTTTTGCCCTTTGCTTGTCAGACTGTCTGATTCGGTAAGCATGCAGTTGATAAAGCTCTTCTCATGAGCTGCCCATCTGGAAATCTTGTGGAGAGTCTTTTCGTGATTGACCACAGATCCAGGGGTTTGTGGACAGGATGAAGGCCAAGAGAGACAATGTTTCGTAGCTTGCCAACGTGGCATCTTGCCTAATGTCCTCCTGCAACCCTCCTCCTAACTGTAGGCTTTGGTCCTTGGCAGCATTCTCTGACTGAAAATAGTTTTCTCTCCACCTGCCTGAAATTCTGATAGCTTCAGAACATCAGTGTTCAGCTATTCAACAAGGGATTTCTGCCCCCTTGACATACCATTACTTATTAGGAAAGGGTGTGGCTCCTTGCACTGCAGCCGAGAGGTCAATTAGGTAGTTCTTGCTGACTTCTCTCTAAAGAAATTATGTTTTTAAGAAGTTTTAACTGAGTGTCATCACACATAATTTTACTGCCAACCATGTGTTTAAAACAAAAAGGATGCAATTACCATAGAAATTTTGTGCTAAGTGTTGCTTGTTGTGGTTGCTTCTAGAGAACCTGGCCAAAGTGTTCAGCCTGATGGATCAAAATTCACCCGAAAGAGTGGCCTTTGTGTCCAGGGTGCTGAAGTGGTCTAGTGGTGGATCAGGAAAACTTGGGCATCCAAAATTACACCAGTTGCTAGCCATCACTCTGTGGAAAGGTAGGAACAGCGAAGTGTGAGTGGTCATTAAGTCTGTTGGCTTCTTGTTCTTCAGAGGTCCAGATACTGGCCTTGTTCACATAAAGTGGTTTACCATGAATGTGCTGAACTTGGTCAGTTCGTTCCTCCCTGCTCATGCTGATTTTGTAGGCATCTAATCTCTCTTATCCACAGCATAACCCCTGCTCAACATACATGTTTCAAAGCATCTTGTAAGATGCTCAGTTATAAAATACAGCATATATTCTTTAAAAAGTTTTCAAGATTAGGAGCATGGGAAGCTGCCTTGAGTAAGACCATGGCTGCAGCTATTTCAGTGTTGTCTGCACTGAGTAGCAGCAGATCTCCAGGATTTCTGGCATAGGTCTCTCCAAGCCTTACCTGAAGATGCCAGGGACTGAACCTGGGATCTTTTGCTACCAAAGTAAATGCTCTGTCACTGAGCTACAGCCCTACACCAAAGTTTGTCCATATTCTGTGCTGCTGTTCCCACCCAAATTCAGGCCAAATTTCAAAGAAACTCAAATCTTTTACTCAGTTCTGCAGATTAACTCAAGTAGGGAAGAGAAGGGAATTGTCACAGGGAAAGGGTGGGGGAAGAGAATTGGTATGCCGATAGAGTAGAGCATGTAGAGGGAAGTAGGATAGGGATCCTGCTTATTTCTATCCTTTAACTGCATTTAAGCATCTTTCAAATCTCTCTACATTTATAAGGACTAGAAACTTAAAAAAATAAGCTAGAATATTATGCCAGTTAAGTGAAAATGGGCATTTTTGCCCTGCCATGTTTTCAACATATTACAAAACTGCTATGTTGGACCACTTAACATCATGGTTTACTCTAGATAAGCTACCAGGCTGGAAGAATAGAATTTTTCCACACGTATTAAACACCACCTTTGGTACTGGGCTAGAAAAGATCTGGCTCATATCCAATCTAATCTTTGATTTAGCACTTCATTTAAAATTTGGCATACTTACAAAAGTAAGATTAAGCCCTGGTTTATCACCTTGTGCTGTAATTTACTATAATGAAAAATTGACAGATAAATGAGTATTAGGAAATTTTAAAATACAGGAGGATTATGGTCTAACTAGAGACCAGAAATCTATTGGAAAATGGATTTATAAAGAGTTATAGACAAACCATTGCTGATACTGGCCACTCTCTCATTCCATTGTTTCAATATCTGCAAGTGAGACACATAGTGACCTGCACTTTTGCGGTGTGTGGCTCATTGAGAGACTACATGGAATTTGAGATGGTACTAGCAGACCAAAGCATTGCAAGACACTCCAGATCAGCTGTACAAAATCTCATCAGATTTAGATACTACTGTCCACACTAACCTGAGTAGATGAATAGAAACATTCTACGAACAGCTTGGAAATGGATGTGGAAATATTTGCCACATTTCACACTCTTGTCTGAACAGTTTTCTTCATAAGTTAATTCACAAGAGATAATTAACACCCTGGAAATTAAGCAGAAATACATAAACAGAGACGGAAGGTAGATTGTGCCAATTTATTTCATATACTTTGTTTGGGTTTGTCCCAAAATTAGAAATTACTGGGTTTTGATTAAAATAAAATTAAAAAGACCACTGTTTATGAGATTCTTCTGGATCCCTTAATAATTCTTTTAGAATATATAAAAGGCATAATACCGCCAAATGATAAAAAAAATGTTACACATTTACTGACAGTCGCCAGATTGTCAGTCAGTTACAAATGGAAAAAACTCAATCCACCATCCATTGAAGAATGACTGTTAAGGATCTGGATTATGGTTTATATGATTAAACTTACTAATACTATAAGAGAAAAGAGGGAAGACAACAAAATGACATATTTTCATACAGAAGTGGCGTTTGTTCATTATTGGAACAATAAGATACCTCATGCTATTAGCCATACTCTGTGTTAGGAACAATCTGATTAATAACTTTTTCTTTTTCTTGATTTTTTTTCTTGTTTCTCATTTTTGGTTGTTGCCTGGGAAGTTTAGAATAATCTTAAGAGAATTTAAAAAGATGGTATTCAGTGCTACTTCTACTTAGAGTAGACCCACTGAAGTTAATAAATGTGACTAACTTAGGGTCATTCTTGTCAATGGTTCTACTCTTGAGTAAAACTTAGTTGAATACAACTCAAAGTATCAACTCATCTACTAATTTTGGAGCATTTAAAACAGCAAAGTGATTGCAAAAAGTGTATTGCTGTTTGTTCATTTCCAGAAGATTGCATTATTAAGTGATTATTGTATTAAGACATTTTTAAATATGGAATGTTTTGCATCAATAACATTTGTTGTTTTTTAAAAAAAACTCAGATTCTTGGGACTCCACATTCCATGTTGCATGCTATCATATATTTTCTAGCTTGTTCAAATCTTGCAATATTTTTGAAAAGCAAAATGACTCCCACCTGGCGAATATCAGCTGAGAGAGGCTTTGCACAGCAAACTGATTTTTTTGAACTTCTTTTCTAGAGCAAAACTATTGCGAATCTCGGTATCACTTCTTGCACTCTACAGACGGTGAAGGATGTGCAAACATGTTGGTAGAGTATTCCTCATCCAGGGGTTATCGCAGTGAAGTGGACATGTTTGTAGCTCAGGCGGTGTTACAGTAGGTGCTCTGCTCTTAACTTTACGTGTTTGCCTTGTCAAGTATTTTTTGTTGTTACTGTTCAGATAAATTCTTTAGCCATAAGGGAAGGAGGAGCAGAAAGGTATGCAAGCTTTAGACCAGGGATAGGAAACCTCTGGCCCATGGGCTAATTTTGACTCACTGTGAGGTCCAAATTGGTCTGCAAGGCCATTCCTCCCAAACCACATCTACCTGTCCATTAGATGGAAGGAGGGGGGTTTCAGTTCTGCTGAGTGCTGCTGTTCCCTTCAAAAATTCCTGCATGGAGCATGCTGGCAAAGCAGACCCTCCCCCCACTCCACAGAGTGGCTTTATGTCAGATGATTAGCAAGTGGGTGGTACCACCCACCGGTCAGATTTGGCCCACAGAGTGGGGGGAAGATAAAGATCTGACCCACTGGTCCAAAAAGGTTTCCCATTCCTGATTTAATTGATACAACATGGCAAGAATATGAATATGGCCTTAGTATTCCTCGGCTGTGTTTCTCAGCCAATTTTAACTGGATACTGAACTAGATTAGTCTAGTAGATGAAGTATTTTATTATTGCATTTATATACCAGCTTTCTCCTGTGGCACTCAAGGTATTCACAATTTTAAATGGTGGTTTATGATGTAATAGCTGCCATGCAAAAGTGGGGAGAGAGGTGCAGGGAGGGAAGGGGGAAAGCAAACAGATTCAGGTTCTATGTCCCTTGCATGAGAGAGTCCCCAAAGGGGAAGACTCAAATGGCAGCTGGTCTCAGCTGCTTGGGACAGGGTGGAGGTGAGGGATTCCTATCTCATCTCTCGCTCTGATGCAGCCAAGCAAAATGATCATTAATGGAAATTTTTCTAGATACTGAATCAGCCTAGTAATGAACTCAGTGGATACCTGGCAATAGCATATACTACATTTGAAGTGTTTAAAGTGGTCACACATATATTCTCAGTAATCCTCTGCAGCAGCTTTGTGAGGCAGGTCAGTTTTTTTTATCCCGTGTATCTCTTAGGATAAGGCTGAAAGAATAGTGAGGTCGCCTGGTGAGAGTGAAGCTGAGGTGGGGTTTAAACCAGAGACACACTGGTTAGTCCTCCACACTCTTACCTAGAGCATTCTTCCATCGTGTAACAGCACTGACACAAGCCTCCTCTCTCAGCCTGAGTTCCTCATTTCTAATGTGGAAAGAATGGTGACACCAGAGGTTACTGTGAGGCAACCGTTAAAGGGTTACTATGTATATTCTAAATAATAAAAGTTGCTCATTAAGCTCTTCTAATCCTTGAAGGGAAATAGTGTATAGCTAAATCTTTTGAAGTTTTTTGTAATTTCAGAAATTCTGTTTTTCAGATTCCTGTGCTTGAAAAACAAAAGCAGTGCTTTAGTGGTTTTTACAACATATACACAGAAGCATCCTTCCATAGAAAGGGGCCCTCCCTTTGTACAACCATTGCTCAACTTCATTTGGTTCCTGCTGCTGGCAGTTGACGGGTATGGTTTTGTTTTAGTCAAAAAGCACACTGCTGCCTTTTTGCCCTTTGGGCTGGTTTTACATTCTATGTTGCTTCTATTTTAGAGGAAAGCTAACAGTATTTACAGTATTGTGTGAACAGTATCAACCTTCATTGAAGAGGGATCCCATGTATAATGAAGTAAGTTAATTTTTTAATTGGTGGAATTTAATTTCTTTGTGGTCATCTTCTTAAAACTGTATTTTGCTGCTATACTTTTCAATCCCCTATGTGGCTCCCCAGAGTGCCTTATAGTACAATTCACTAATAGGCAAAAAACCTTGCGGTTTAAGAACATACCTATAGCCCACAGCTATTTCTATCAAACTTTAAAAAGCAGGGAAATTGGGCAGCTATAGTGAATGCACCAGGGGAGCAGGAGACCTGACCTCCTCTCTGAGATATTGGACTGCCCTACAAAGCTGTCAAAATGCAAACACCATTTGGGTTGGTCTTTCACAGTCCAATTCACTTGCTGTGTAGTTTGGAAGAATTTGGTAACATGTGCCTCTGAGCATATGGTGAGTGGTGGCAACACTTGCCATCTCCAAAGATAGAGAATTATATTTGTGTATGTTTGCTGGTGTTCTTCTTACCTTGCTTCTTTCCTGTGTTATTAATGTTTCTACAGAGAATCTACACTAGAAAATTTTATTTCCCTCATTATTCATCCCAGAAATCTGTGTCAAATTTATTTTTATTAATTTCAAAGCCTTTTTATTGGTCATTGTCATACGATGGTAAAGACAGCCTTTTGTGTTTCAAATTGGAGGTTATGTTCTATTTCTATTTTGGGTGCATTAATAGTGGAATTTGGACCTGCAGTTTGATGTAAAATCAGACTGATTCCAATATTTTGCTACTTCAGCAGTGACTCTAGCTGTTGGAAAAAAGAGGATGCATATTTTCAGCCTGCTATGTTTAAACCACTTCATTTAAGGCAAGGTGGGCACAGTCAATTAAAAACATAGAGCACACCTAGCATTTTGCTAGAATATATTTCACCTACCACTGTTTTATCTTGTGCAAATTGAGACACTCCTGAGGTTCTCTGGAGACTATTCTGCAGAAGTCAGTGCCATTATTCCACAATTATGTTTGGAGTTTTTTTAGTATAAATTTTGCAGAGTTGCTGTGCTTCACATATTCACAGAAATAGAAACAAAGGAAAATGATTTCCTATAGGAAACTTCACTAAAATTGCAAAGGAAATCAGACATATTCAAAGTGACCATCTGAATTATATCAACTGTCTTAATAACGTTGCTTCCTTTCTGCTAAAACAAGATCAGCACAGCACATGTCTTCTTTCTATTATTTGGACTGATTGCAGGTGTTGCCACCACTCACCATATGCTCAGAGGCACATGTTACCAAATTCTTCCAAGCTACACAGGAAGTGGATTGGACTGTGAAAGACCAACCCAAATGGTGTTTGCATTTTGACCAATTTGTAGAGCAGTCCAATATCTCACAGAGGAGTTCAGGTCTCCTGCGCCCCTGGTGCATTCACTATAGCTGCCCAATTTCCCTGCTTTTTAAAGTTTGATAGAATAGCTGTGGGCTATAGGTATGTTCTTAAACCGCAAGGTTTTTTGCCTCTTAGTGAATTTCCCTGCTTTTTAATCAGGGAGGTAAGAAATGGGATCCTGTCCAAGTTTGCTAAGAATGGATGGAACATTTGCATGCTTATTGAGTTCAATGGGATTTACTCCCCTGCAATCATGCTTAGGATAGGTGAAACTGACCACAGAGGCTGGGGAGGGGAGGAGGAGGAGGGAGGGGAGGAAATGCAGAGGGGAGGACTGGGAGGGGAGCAGGCAGGATGGAATGGGGAGGAGAAGGACAGGTTTGATCATTTGCATGTTTATTAGATTCAGTGCGATTTACTCCCATGCAATTATGCTTAGGATAGGTAAAATTGACGGGGGGGGGGAGGGAGGGCTGGAGTGTGCAGGGGAGGAGGAAGGGAGAGGAGAGGGGAAAAGCAGGTCTGATCATTTGCATGCTTATTTTCAATGGGATTTACTTCTATGCAATCTTGGATAGGATAGGAAACACTGACCATGGATGAGTGGGAGTGGGAAGGAGCGTATTGGAGGGGGGCAAAGGAAGGTGGAGGGGAGGGCAGGTTTGATCATTTGCATGCTTATAGAGTTCAATGGTATTTACTTCTGTGCAATCATGTTTAAGATAGGTAACACTAACCATGGGGAGGAGGAAGGGGAGGGGGAGGGGAAAGAGGGGATTGGAAGGGGATGAGGAGTGAGGGGCAAAGGAAGGGGCAGGGAAGGGGCAAGAGGAGGGGATAGGAGGAAGGAGAAGGGAAGGTGGATTTGATCATTTGCATATTTTTTGAGTTCAGTGGGATTTATTTCTATACAATCATGTTTGAAAATGAAAATGGACTGCCTTCAAGTCAATCCCCACCTATTGCGACCCTTTGAATAGGGTTTTCATGGTAAACGGTATTCAGAGGTGATTTCACCATTGCCTTCCTCTGAGGCTAAGAGGCAGTGACTGGCCCAAGGTCACCCAGTCAGCTTCATGGCTGTGTGGGGATTCGAACCCTGGTCTCCAAGGTCGTAGTCCAACACTGACTCAGGGAAGGGGCAGGGAGTGGGAGGGGAGGAGATTGGGTGGGTGGGCACTGGGCAGAAGGGAAGCCCCTTTCCTTTCCAAAAGGAAAACATTGTAAACAGAATCATTTTTTTTCAGGCTTTCCCCCACCTTTTTATTCTACAGCAGACACATGTAGCCTCCCACCCAAATTTAAACCAAAGCTTTCCCTGGCCACATCCACACCAGGCCTTTATTTCACTTTGGACAGTCATGGCTTCTCTCAAAGAATCCTGGGAAGTGTAGTTAGTGAAGGGTGCTGAGAGTTGCTAGGATACGCCCTATTCCCCTCACAGACCTTCAATCAGAGTGGCTGACTGTTAAACCATTCTCTCAGGGGAATAGGAGTCTCTTAGCACCCTTCACAAACTACACTTCCCAGGATTCTTTGAGGGAAGCCATGACTGTCTCACATGAAATCAAAGTCTGGTGTGGCCCTCTGATTAGCCAAGCCCAGCAGCTGTGAGGCTTTTAGAACTTTGACAGTTGGTTCTTACTGAGCATGCTCCGCGCTATCATTGGATCCCAGTCAAAATTTATTAAATTAATTAAAAATCCGCCAGGCATTTTTTAAACTTTTAAACTGCAGCAGATGAAGGTCAGAGTATGGGGCAAGGTCAGTATTAGGATTACAGGTACTCTGTGAACATGGCTGATTTTTAATGAATTTCAACAAATTATGAGAACTCTCAGAGAAAAAAAGTCCAAAAGGGCTCTGAGGGTTTTCTCTCTCTTTTTACACTGTGAACTGTCTATTCTCACTGACTGTTTTGTGTATCGCCATGAAAATTGACAGGGTTGTTAAGCAAGCGTTTCTGAGTTCAGGACTATAAGTTATGTAAGGTTTTGTTTTGAAATGAGCTTATGGGAAGCATCAGAATGGCATGGGGGGTATTTTCAATTTAACATTGCGGAATGTGAAAAATCCCCGCTGGTTATAGTATACAGCCACTCTTGTGGCTGTATAATAAAGCAAACACAGATTAAATTTAGTTAAATTAAAAACAACTAATTTACAGGAAAAAAAGCACAGCAGCATCATAAATGAAATTCTGGGAATCAGACCACATAAAAAACACTTGTAAATAAAGCCATTTTAACAATCTTTCTGAAGGCTGGGGGCAAGGGGCTAAATGGCTCTTCCAAGGGAGATTTCGAATCCTAGGTGCCACCACTGAGGCCCTGTCCTACACATCATCATGCACTGCTCAAAGCTGCCTTTCCCAACCTTGGGTCCCCAGGTGCTGCTGCTTGCTAATATGTACACTTTCTTGAGATGGACTGTGATAGGCAAGATATAAATACTTTTTATAAATAAACCCAGTCATCTCCAGCCAGCATGGCCAGCAGTCGGAGCTGTAGTCCAACAACATCTGGAGGGCCACAGGCATAGCACAGTGCAGAAATCAACCTTCCTGTCAATGTCATATCAAACAAGGTTACAGAGAAGTGTGGGTATGTTTAGACTGTAATTCAGAAGGGAGGGAAATTTCTTAAAGCACTTCACAGATCAGTAACCCTTACTGAAAAGTAGGACAATACTATTATCCCCATATTGCAGGTGGAGATGCTGAGGTTGAGTGAATAGTAGTATACCTGGGGACCATCTAGCAAGTTCCTGGCTAAGCTGAAATTTAAAGTTGTTTTGTCATTGACAGCTCAGCCTCACATTCCCAATGCTACACCCAAAAAGTAGTAATACAAGCAATGTGTACGGTGTGAGTGTAACTGTGTGTGTGTAAAGTGGGGGTTTCATTGTGGATGAATTACGCATGGTTAAGGAAGCATAACATAGTTTGGCATGACATCAGAACAGATGCACCATAGGTAACAGCCATCAATCCTCCTCCAGAGTCTGCTGTGCTGACTGCTGAGTTGGAAAATCAAAGTAGATAGCTTTCAACAATGGTTAATACGTAGGACATTTGGGACATCAACCTATGGTTTGGATTATATTTTATTTATTTATTTATTAGATTTATATCCCCCCTTTCTCCCTGGCTTGGTGTGATGTCTGAATTTTGAGACAGTGGTAACATTCCCTTTTTCTTGTGCCTTTTTAGTATCTAGACAGAATAGGACAGCTGTTCTTTGGTGTCCCACCCAAACAAACATCATCCTATGGAGGACTATTAGGTGAGTTTAACACAATGGATAAAAGTGATTATCTGAATAAAAAAGGGCTGCTGTGTGTGTGCTAGTTACTCGCTGTCCTTTGACATACCTTAGATGATTAGGGCTTGTTTGAAATGAAACGGTTTTACCAGTTAAAGTCTACATTAGTGATTCCCGAACTTTTTTTCCCACAGACTTGAAAATTGCTGATGGTTTTGACAGATCCCTAAATGATTTCTCTGCCTATTGTAGCAATTGTGATGCACTGTGCTAGATGCTGAATGCTTTTTAATTGTATTTTTATTGCTTTTCTTTCTTGCATTGTATTTTATTATATTACAATTTGCATTCCATAGAATACAAATTGTAATACAATACAATAAAATATAAGAAATAAAAGAATAATAAAATCACGATGAACATTTCATGTGGGCATGTCGCAGACCACCTGAATGAAGCTTGCAGACCACTGGTGGCCCACTAACCACAGCTTGAGAACCCCTGGTCTGCCTCTTTGCAGAAAAGCAGCATGTTCCAGTTTGGGTGAAACAATTCTGTCATGGTACATGCTTGAGGCATCGCTGGTCTCTCACCACCAAATTAGCCAACCATGACAGACAGCTCACAAAAATCGTCATTTCAGCAAGTGTTGCCTATCTCTCAATCAAAATGTGGGAACTCGCCTTTCTGTGGACACAAGAAAATGGCCATCTCTTGACACTTTCCCTCTTGTTCTGTGCTCCCATCCTAGGCAATCTTTTAAACAGTCTGATGGTAGCTGGGGAGGACGATGACACAGAAGATGGTCAGGAAGACAGCAGCCCCATTGAACTGGATTGACACCTTCCAGAGCAGCTTGGAATCTGACCATGTGCTCACCGAAAAAAAGAAAAGACACTTTGAGAACGAGTCCTGCAGTCGATTCTCAACAGGTCAAAGGGCACCTCTGCTCTGTTTAAAAGAAGGTTTCTGAGATGTTCACAATGTTTTGGTCTATATTATTTATGTAAAAATGCAATGGTAGCCAAGAGAAGTGATTTGGTGCGATCATTAGTGGGCCTCTGATAACGTTGCCTGGTGATGGACTGAGATGTAGCCTTCGCTGTGATTCCATAAGCAGTATTCCCTCTTTTCACAGTCACACTAAATAAAGCTGAAACATGCATTTGTTGCTTTATACTTTTTTAAACCACATTTTTATTTCAAGTAAACTAATAAATTAAGTGCTTGACTGTCACCAAGGGGTCCCATGAACTGTGGAGTTGTAATTGCCGGGGAGGATAATTGGTAGACCCGATGCCAAAAAGCATTTCAAGATGAGCCAAAGAAATTTAAAAAACAACCCAAAGCAGAAATAACCAAATTCATTTCCATTGCAGAAAATGATACGATTTGGAAACCCAGGACAATTGTGAATACTTTGTGTGCTGTGAATTGATCATATCTTCTTTGAGGTTTTGCCCCACTGTAAAATATGTAATTTAACACCAGTGAATCACTTGAATACCGAAGGCTTAATCAAAATAGAACATCTCTGAGTCCAGTGATACTGTATGTAAATGTACCATGGCTGAAATACCTATAATTCCCTGGGAGATGGTTTTCATTCTGTGACCATTCAGTGATCTTGTTATGGCTCAGGCCAAAACCCTATTTTGGCAGATAAAACAGAGCATGTGAATATTTGAAACAGGGTGATCCTTAAAGAAGGGGATGCTGCAGACCTCTTTGTTCTTTCCTTGTTCAATATTTATTTTTATGGGAATGATTTATGGATTCATTTTAACACTTTATGTAAAAAAAAAAGAACAAAATTTCAAGTTACTGCAAACCACGTGCTAGGCTTAATATAATTCTTGTCTCCATTAATGCACAACACCAGATGTTAGTGGTATGACTAAAAGATGAAATGGGCAAAACACTTTATTTTTTCACATTTAAAATAAAAAGGCTTAGATTAATACAGTGATCATGCATGAGGGAGAATAATACATTTTTATTTACTGTAAAAAAATTAAAAGGATGATTTTGTGTTAATTGTTGAGTATTAAATAAATACTTTATACTGGGATCTCTACTGCTGGTGCCTTTTGAACATGGTTGTGGATCAGCTATTTTATAGGCCTCTAGTGAGAGCCTTGAGCGATGATTTTGCAGGGTTTGCACTTAGTGCAGAAGCCAGACGGATTCCTGTGGCTTGAGTAGTGCAGCTGCTCCTATAGCAGGTAGTTTTTCAGAGCCTTTCATTCAGTCAATCCAAGGGTGTTTGCTTTTTTATGCCTACCTGCAGTCTCACTCCCATTTTCCTTGCTGGTTAATATCTTGCGTATTACTTTTCAGCAGTCACCCTGCATTTCATTGTATTCTAGAATGGATTTAGTTTTAATAACTCATATTCTGCCTTCTCATTAAATCGGGCTCTTGTTCATTGCAAACTGCTTTTCCAGTTCTAGGATGCTCAAACTGAGGGTAAATTTCCAGAATAGTGTTTTGTTCTTCACACAGGCAATCCCAACTCCACGTGAGAACTTGCAGAGGCAAGTGGAATATGGGAACTGGAGAAATTCATGTGAACTGTGGCTGCAACTATTGCCAGCCCACAAATGGCTTTCATTAGAAGCAAGGTCTGTTGAAGAGGGGGCCTGCCCAGACAGGAGGGCACATAATATGGATTCTCAGGCTGGCTGCTTTGCACTTTTCTGACTTTGATATTGTTCCATGTTGAACAACAGCCATAGAATTAGAGTTATCTGGATGAGCCCTTGAACCAGCCTTGCCCAACCTGGTGCCTTCCAGATGATGTATTGTCACTGACCATTGATGGTGTTGCCTGAACTTGATGGGCAGCATTCTAACTCAACAACATCTCAGGCGCCATGTTGGGTTCATAGTCAACACACTCTGTTCTTAGATACATTCTTGCTTCTATGTACCACAATCATGCTCCAAATTTAAAGGGGGGGGAACCATCCTCTGGCTTTGAATCTCCAGTCACAAACATGTGCTTCAAACTCTGCTTCACCTGTCACCATGAATTATAAAAGCGGGGGGGGGGGAGCATTCTACACCTAAGGAAAATATAGGTGTGTGTTAAAGTACTGGTTTTCAAGCTTTCTAATTCTAGGGATCCCTTTTGCTTTTGCCTCTTCTGCTGAGGAGCCCCATAAGGCCTGCCATGGGTCCCCAGCTTTTGGCTGAGAATTTTGCCAAGGCACATTTTAGGGCACATCCTCAGTTCATACAGGGTACTAGCTAGGCCAGTTGGAGGCCACTGTTACCTTACTCTTAGATCTATATATATGCCTGAGGGAGGGAGAGGTGGGACAGCAGAGCCCACTCCATCAGCTTGGCTGGGACCAGCTGCCACATAGTTCCTCCACTCCCTATACTGTCTCTTTAGTGGCCATTTTAACTGGTCATTAAGTAATTGGAAAGTTTTAGGTTCTTGAATTGGCTTATTTTCCTCTTCCCATCCCTTTTTCCCCCTTACGTGTCATGTCTCTTAGATTGTAAGCCTGAGGGCAGGGCCTTTGCCACTTTTTAAATGAAGGTACTTTAATAATAATACAGTAATGTGGCTGCATATTGCAGGGGAAGATTATTAGAGGTTGGCAAACTATCTCAGTGGAATTCGTCTGACACTGCTATCTCAATAAGGAATTTCAGCCTTTGCTGGAACCACAATCTTAAATGATACCGCTGTATTTAAGGATTCAGGAATCTTTATGAAGGTAACTTGGTATATGTGCCTGTACCATATGACCCACTCCTGAGAATGAGCAGGTCCATGCTGTGAAACAAAAACATTTTGATGAAAAGATGCTCTTGTTGATTCTGTACATACTTTGCCTAAACAGCAATCTGCAACCTATTTAAAGATTCTTCCGCTGATTAAAATTCACTTTTCCCCTCCTGTCTTTCTGACATTTAGCAGCTTGTGTTTTTTTTTTCTTTAAAAGAAAGAAAAACCCACATGGGGGAGAAATGCCTACACCCAAAGCCCTACTTTGAAAAACTCACATGCAGACCTTTTTCCTATTTTATTTTGGATCACTAGATGGCACTAAAGCCTTTATTCTTGGCTTCTGCTGGCTTTCAGAAACAAAAGGGGCTCTTTTTCTGAGTCCAAACTATGTTGGGTTTTTTTTTAAAAAAAAATCAGTTGCAAATGCATCAGGTGGAGTGTTAGGAAACAATTCTTCCTCATCTCCCCCCCCCTTGTTTGGTCTAATTGCTTGCAAGGCTTTCTGCAGATCAGTTGAGTCAAGTATGGTTGTGTCTACCCCATGCACAAACCCAAAGCTTGTACTAAATGTTTTCTGTGTTAATAAGTGTAATGCCCTCGTGTGTGACTGCCTTTTGAAGAATTCAGAATTGTTTGGCCAGGAAATGAGGGACACGAGAGAAGCAAGACTCTCGGTTTCAGGCGATACAGGGGAGGGATCACGACTCCATATTAGAATGCCTGCCCTGGACACAGGAAGTGCCAGGTTCAGTCCCTGGCGTCTCCAGTTTAAAAAGGATTGGTTAGCAGGTGAGGGGAAAGACCTCTGCCTGAGACCCTAGAGCATTGCTGCCAGCACTGGTCTAGAAAAAATGGACAAAATGGCTTGATGTGAGATAAGATAGCATCCTATGTTCTATATACATCACAATTCTTAGTAAGCATGAAATCCCCAACACATCCCCAAGAGTTCTGCAACCTGCAAGGCCTTCCCATTCATTTCATGCACTCCTTCCAGCAAAACAAAAGAAGGGTGTGCTGTGATGTGCATGGGCCTCTGAAGAAGTGAGCAAATCTGTTTAGAGATCTCTGGCTAATCAGAAGGCTCATCTGTAATCCTTCCCAACCAGCCTTTTAAAGCAGGCTTTATCCTTACTTTATAGATATTGAAAGGCTTGCCTAGCGATGGGTAATAGTGTAATTGCCAATTACTGCACTTGTCTCTGGTCACTGCTTGTTTTGCATACATTTAAGCTTTAAATGTAATGTTGCAAATTGTATGTTTTTGCATTTCACTGCCACGTGACCCCGAGTGCAATGTTCTCGTTCTCTCTCTCTCTCTCTCTCTCACTCTTACTCACTCTGCACATCTCCCAGTTCATACATCTAATGAAGTAAGCCCTGCTCCATGAAATCTTATGCCATTATGAAGTCTTTTAAGATCCTGCAAGATGCTTTATTTCTGGCAAGTTCATAGTAGGGAGATTGAACCTTGACTTTCCTGATCCACAGCTTGGGTTTTTGTGCTCCTATGCTACATTAGCTCACTTCACTCTCGCAAATTAAGGCTGGGCTCAGTGGGGTGTCTATCCTAGTCCATTTCCCTATCCCTCAAGCAGGGCACCTAGAGCATCTTTGCCAGGTTCTCACGGAAGCACTTTTTGCTTGATAACTCTGAGGAAGAGATTTGCACAACCTCCTTAGGTTAGGATGCTTACAGTTAGGATGTGTTTCCTGCTGCTTAACTAAAATTTACATCCTGGTATTTAAAGGGAGGCCTTTTACCTCCCAGCCTTGATGAATATTTCAAAACTACCAGCACCTCTCTCTGGGCAATCTTCTTTTCTCTAGGCTAAAAATACCCACTCCTTTAGTCTCTCCTCTAGAGCTTGCATTCAGGACTCTTCCTCAGCACAGTGCTTCTCTGAATCTGTCCCTGCTTTAACATCCATCTTGACCCAAGATGCTCAGAACTGACCTGCTACATGCAGGTGCCAATTATGGAATGAGTGCTTAAATCTGCTGCTCAGTCTTGCAAAAGTCCCACTGCTGTGCCATGTTATTGCCATTCTTCCCTCTGATAAGTTTCAAAGGCATCTCTCTTAAAGGAAATTTGGTTTTGAAAGAGGTGCCATTCTTTAGCAAGGCTGTTTAAACGAAAACACCCAACATTTGTAGAAAGAACACATCCTGTCAAAGTTGGGAAATGCTTCTGGGGCAGTGAGACCCGTGTGAAATGAGATGCATGTTGTGAAATGTCAAAGGGAGTGAGAAGTACTGCAAAAGAGGTTGAGAAGGAGAAAATAAACCCTTTCCTTATATATTGGACTGCCAGTGTTAGGGCAAGTGCGGAGAACCTTTGGTCCTTCAGATGAACTACAACTCCCATAAGTCCCAGCAAGCATAGCCAAGGATGATGGGAATTGTAGTTCAGCAACAACTGGTGGCCTAAACATTCCTGATACCTGTGCTGTACAGATTGCATCAGGACAAGTGTATGACTACAAGCTGATCTGGTCCTTGCATTGTCCTTTTCCATCTCTTTTTAAATATGTGCAACTGCAGCTCTTGGCTTGTGAAGGGGAACTGCAACTGTAGCACCTGTTTAAGAGCCCTGCTGGATCAGACCAGAGGCCCATCCACTCCAGCATCTTGTTTCCCACAGTGGTCAACCAGATGCTAATAGGATTCCCACAAGGAGGACATGAGCACAACAGCACTCTCCCCCGCTGCAGTGTTCAGCAACTGGCATTTATTTCAGAAGTATTCCGACAATGGAGGTGGAATACAGCTATTGGGGCTAGTAGCCATTGATAGCCTTATCCTCCATGAATTTGTCTAATCCTCTTTTGAAGTCGTCCAAGTTGGTAGCCACCTCTACATCTTTATGGGAACAAATTCCATACTTTTAACTATGCACTGTGTAAAGAAGTACTTTCTTTTGTCTATCCTGAATCTTCCAACACATGCAGCTTCAAATCCAGCTGTAGAAGTTTACTTATCTAGATATTTATATCCTGCTTTTCAAGGCCCAAAGCTCTTCATGTTGCAGCTCGCAATACAGCAAGGCTTTTATTGTAATTTTGTGTTATGTACAGAACCTTGCTGTATTTTTATGCAAGTGCAGTTGATAAATATTTAAATAAATGAACAAATTCAAATATAATTTTTTATAACTGCTTTTGATATTGCATATTTGGAAAACTCATATCACAAACGTTTTTGGAAAACTCATCACAAATGCCTGTATCACAAATTTCTTTGCCAACAAACAATTAAAGAAAAAAAAATTGCCCCCCAGATTTAACCAGACATTCTCTCTCTTGATCAGACAGAATAATAATTTATTGGTGTGGATGACATTTAGTACCACAATTTTGTTACCAGCAACTTACAACAAACAAGAGGATCTTTATTTTACAAACACTGACAAAGAAATGCATTTTGTTTTGAAACTTAAAATATACCACCTTCCCCTCCTTCTCTCTTTGAATAAAGTGGGCAGTCGTTCCAGAGGGAGAAGCAAGACTGTGTTAGGCACAGTATTGATAATCACCATGGACATGTTGTCTTGTACATAATGTGGAAAATTTGGTGAAGGTCATAGTTGAGGCTGCGGAGAATTAATATAATTCAGCAGGGGGAAGAAAGAGATGAAGCACCAACCAAGTGGCAGAATGAGCAGATGTTGGCAAAGGATGAAGGCTGGCATTGATTCTACTCTGCTAAATCTGTCAGTATTCATATAATAGAAAGATAAATACAGCTAGAGCCAGAAGAGGGTATATGTGGCTTGCAATAGCATAAGACATATTACCATATTTCCTGAAGAACAAATGCAACCGGGGGGGGGGGGGGAGTGGAGAAACAGTTGCTAACTTTCGGAATCCCAGCAAAGGTTCATTCATTGGGGTGGTCCTCTTGCAGCTGCAAAATCTATGAATTGCTGCAGTGGCCTTTCACACATTAAAAAAAGTAGCACGAAAGCTCTGTGTCTCCATACCCTGAGCCAGAAATAGCCAATGTACTCCCCTTCAGATGAGGGGTTGTGTATTCATCCCGCTAGTCCCAGCCCCTATGGCCAATTATCAGGCACCATGGGAGCTCTAGTCACAGCAACTTCAGAATGCCACATTGGCTTTCCCTGTCCTGGGCTTCCGCCTTTTGCAGCTAATGGATCTTGCACAAAATCTATAGGACCTTTGCTTCCTAACATGTTTTAGATGCTGTCCACTTGTATAGTGCTTAGTTTTTAAACAATAATTATTACTATTGTCATTACTGGGATTGCTTCATTTAAGCAGAGTTGGGAAATGCAAGACCAGCTTTAGGTTAGAGGAGGCAGTTGGCAGAATGCCTTCCAGAGGTCCCCCTTCCTATGCCAGGGGTTCCTGGTGGGTATACCTGGTGGAGGCAGCAGCAACAGAAAGCTCAATCCCAGTGCTGCCATTTTAATTTTCCAGAATGCGTTTGGTGTAACATTGCTCCAGGAAATTGACATGGCATTTCTTGAACCCAGCTGCTTTTTCAAAAGGAGGGGCAGTGCAGGCATCAGCCCCTGCCCACCTGTCAAATTTGGCCCACAAAGCAAATCCTGCTAAGGATGTGGCCCATGGAGCCAAGAGGGTTCCCCACCCCTTGCAGCAAGCTAAACCTTGGCCTAGGACTACACTGACCCCAAAAGCCTGGAAGGGAGCAAAGTGTCTTGGATCTCCTTGGGAGCCAACCCATTCGCACTAAGCCCTGATTTGGCTTAGCGTGACATGCAAGTGGGGCCTGTGGGTTAAGGTGTACACAAACACACCCCTACCTACCTTCAAGCAAAAAAGGAAGGAGTAAAGCAGTGAGATCAGAGGGAAAGAAAATGCATCAAGTGTGGATAGTAACAAGGAGCTAGAATGTATGCAAGATAAGTGCAGTCAAAGCTCTCTGTGCTTATTGTGCATACACTCAATAACTGCACTGTCACTATCCTTTTTGCATTTCATTTCCCTCTGACCTCGCCACTTGCTACTCCCCCTCTGCCCACTTACTACATCCATCTAGGGCTGAAGATTACCCTTCATCTGGTAAAGTGGAGCCTAATCTACAAACATTTATGCCATAATAAAATGTGTTATTTACGGTACCACAAGAAATAAAAGCAATAAAATACAATTTTTTAAAATAGGAATATTTCATGTGATGCTGTCTTCAACCACAAATCCACAGACATGCCACCGACCACCTGCATGAAGCTCGCGGACCACAATTTGGGAACTCCTGGGCTAAAGTGTTTGAATAGGTGCTACTTCCAATTTCTGTCAACCCGTCAATCCTTACCATGCCACTGTTGGGACAGAATCCTGCACAAAATCTAGATGAGCTTCAGGACCTCTGGCTTCAAGGGGATTAAGCACACATGGCCACCTCAGACTGTCCCTATATTGCGGAAGGGATTCAATTACATCCTGAATATTTAGTTTTTGTGCAACGAAAGTGAATCTGCTAAAATGTGCGGGATAGCAATCAACTGAAGGGAAGACATCCAACTTCCAGCAAATCAGGACGAATGCTTGTTGCTGTATAACCTCCCTGCAAATAAATCGGAACAAACGCTCAGTGAAAAGTGGACTTCATGTAACCTCCATGTTAGCTTTGTGCAAACAAATGAAGAGGAATGCCTAGTAAAAAGGTCATCTGAGGCAGCCCCCGACCCTGTTAGGTTTTCTTTACCAAGCCTGTCTTGCTCTACCCAAGCTTGGGTAGGCTCTTCCATGGACCAACACTGCAGCCTATTTGAATTGCATTTCGTCTACATTTAATTAACTTGTTTGGAATGCACAAGGGCTCCTGTGCTATTTCCTTTTACAAAAACAGAAATCCATCATTGGAAACATTATTTTCACTCACGTCACTAAAACCATACAAAAACCAAGCAGTCCAGGCAACTCGAGTTTTCTACAAAGATGAAGCATGACATTCTTCACAACATGGCCACTATGTGCCTTGTCAGAAAGACAGCAGCATGTCCACCAGCTGGGCTGACTCCAGCAGGCAGCAGGCTTGAGACCAACTGGGGGGAGGGGGAGGGGAGGCATTCAGAAGGAACCTGCATAAAGGCTTTAAAGGAAGCCACCACCCACTCTTTGCCCTCTCCTTGGCTGACTAACCCTGCAATAGGATTTACTCCTGAGTAGGGATGGATGGGTCTGTCAATTTCTCCTTTTCCTAGTTCCTAAATTCAGTTCTCCACATTTTTGTAAACACTGCATATTTCAAAGGATGGCTCTGTTTTGGTTCTCGTATTGTTTTGGAAAGTGTGAATTCACCTTTAAATGAGAACTAAATTGAATTTCTCCTCTGTCCCTACTTCTGAACAGACCTAATTAGGGTCACACTGTAAATCTGCAAATTAATTTGCACAGAAACCTCTAGAACAAAGTGGCATATGGCATGGCTCACTTATGTCAATCATCCAGGCAGGAGATTCTGGGATGCTCCCTCAGTTTACTCCACAACCTCCTCTGATTAAAGGTCCCCATTGATTGTCTCTTTTACCCTGCTCCACCGCACAAATTCCAAAGGTGCACCTTGCTGACAGACTGGACTGAAACATATCAAACTTCTTGTAAGGCTAACAATATCTCCACAAAGCTAAGCAAGCAAAACTGCATGACAAACATCTTACCTACACATTTGAGCAATACATGGAATATTCTGCAAGGGCTTTTACTTAGCCAGGATTGGTCTGAGACTGGACACGGACTCATTGAAAAAAGAGAAAGGGTGCACCTGTTACGAACATCTCAAGCAAATTCCCCTTTCTGCAGACCAAATTTGTGACTCAGTTCCCTAGCTTTCTCAGAATAATGTGCTTCTCATGTAACCCCTTCCCACATTAGTAGCACAGAAGGACCTTCTAGTATTAGCCCATACCCTTGATCAGAGCCCTGTGCATGTTCTCGATAACACATTTCCCCATTCACTTCCAAGGAGGTGGCAATTGCAATCCATCTGCTAATACCAAAGCATAGGGTACAACTCAGCCAACGTCAAGCAATTTTAAGCCCTATGGAATCCAATGGGAGAGATTTAAGTATATGCTTAACTTTCATTGAAAACAAGTTATGCAACCCAGTCCCATGCATGTTGACCTATAAGTAAATCCCACGGTGATAATAGGAAACTGCCTTATACTCAGTCAGGCCAGAGGTCCTTCAATATTGTCTACACTGACTGGCAGTGACGCTTCACAGTTTCAGTCTTTCCCAGCCCTATCTGGAATACCAGGGATCGAACCCAAGACCTTCTGCATGCAAAGCAGTTCCTCTACCACTGAGCTGCGGCTCTTCCCCAAGGGAGCTTACATTCCCAAATAGGAGTGCATAGGATTGCAGCCTTAAACATGCTTAACTTGCTGGCTTGTGCCAATCATTTTCCACAAATTAATTTTTAATGTTAATTTATTTTTTATTTATTTGTTACATTTATACCCCGCCTTTCTTTTCATGATAGAAAACCAAGGTGGCTTACATATGGTTCCCAGGCAGTCCTCAACCAGGCATTGACCAGACCAAGACCTGCTTTGCTTCAGCAAAATGGTGGTCTCAGGTGCCTTCCCACCATAGCCTGGAATCATTTATGTTTATGTCAAAACCACACCAGTCAACCATATTTGGGGAGAGAGAGAATTTCAAAGGATTGTATGTATTTCCGATAGGTGCAAGAGTATAGGTGAGAATTTTGTAATTAATAAAGAGTTTAATATTGAAGAAGTTTGCTTTGCCTTTTAATTTTTACAATGAGTGGCTCCCTTTTGCTAATTAAACACACACACACGGCTCTTGGGTTGAGAAAGCTATGGTAGTTCTTATCACAGTCCTTTAGACTAGGCCTGCCCAATCTATGACTTCAAAGCAAAAATTAAAGAAACCCAGCCACATATTTTAGCCTATGTCAAGAACCCCAGGGAGGCAGCAAAAACAGATTCTATATGACTTGGTGGGCTATGTTCAAGTCACAAAGCAGCACAGGAGGGATGTGTGTGCAAAGTTGGTCGCATGAAGTTTCTCCACATTTTCCATTGCTACCACCACTTGTCTTGTGATGGTGGTGACAACATCAACTGTACTCACTGAAGTCCTGAGTGCTGTGTGTGTGTGTGCGCTTTTTTTTTTAATTATCCATCAGACTCCAGAGTGAGGGAAAACACAGCCCTCACTCTGAACTGGCTTCACAACAATGTCATTTCAAGTGGAATCATCAGAATGAGGGCAAGACTTCCAATCTTCACTCTGGAGCCTAGCAGGTTTAAAAACAAACAAACCACTAACCAGCAGCTGCAAGCACAATTGCCACCATGGGTAAAGTTTGCCCTGTACTTTGCTGCTCTTTGGGTACAGGGTGGTAAAGTTAGCAGGGAACATTTCGACTCGGCACCAAGTTGTGCAGGCCTGCCTCAGCTCAGAACCACACCAGGTTGTATGGCTTGGAATAAACATTTTCCAACTGAATGCTACTTGAACAGGTCCTAACACCCAAGCACCAGTGGTGGCTTGTAGGGGGACAACAAAGGACAGTGTGATCTCAGTGGCAAGTGTGCTTGTCAGCACAGGGATGTGGCAACAACAAGGGAGCTCCAGGTGAGTGGTGGGATCTGTTAATTTTGGTTCTTGCAGTGTCTCATGCTTCCAATCTGATATTCGGTTCTCCATGTTTCTGCAGCAATTTGCTATTTTTTTCTTTTAAAAGTTCTCATAAAAATTCTTCAGCATTTTAGTGCCAATTTCGCCAAATATAATGCATTTTTGTTATGTTATTTTCACTAGTTAATTGTTAAGCACATTTACCCTTAATATATGCATTTTGCTAAATACTGTTTGGTTGGATACCAAACAGTTGGATAAATACAAATTTGGAAAGATGGCTGTGTTTGGGTTCTATTGTTTCGGAAAATGCCTATATGGCTTTAAATGCGAAGTGAATACAAAATTTTCCCATCACTAGCAAAGGCCACCATCCTTTGACTTCACTGTCAACGCCTTGTCCTGTTCCTACAAGCACGTTGCTAATAAGATCTCTTCTCCTGCCTTCCCCCTTATGAGCCCCCACAGCAAAACATCATGACAAAAGTCATCTCTTCAAGCAGACATGGACCTTCTATGAAGCAACACAAGGACATAAGAAGCAACCCACCAGCAAATGAGCATGTAATGGATAGTTCTATAAAGTGACTCCTCGTGGGATATGATGGCAAGATGATGGTTGGTCCTTTGTTGAAATGTCAGCATCACACACAATGCCTTTTTGGCTTCATGCTGGTTCTCTCTAGACACAGTGGACAGTGGACCTAATGAATGCCATCTCTCCATGAGTGTCGAGTTAATGGCTGCCATCCACTGAAAAAGATATCCTTGGTCACTGGAGATTATGAAACCCTTCAGGAAACAGTTTTGGACAAGGGTGTTGTTATCATTACAGGTTAGCCAGGAAGAAGATGGTGTAAGTATCCTTCCAAATCTCCCATGCTAAGCCTCCAGGATCATTTCTTACCTAATGTAGTGAGGCATGGCGGACAATGTCACTAAGGGGAGTGCCTCGGACAGCCTGAGATGTAAGAACCATATCACCTCTCACTTAGGATATGCAACGTTTTTAAAAAACAGTGTCTGCTTTGGCTCTGCAACACCATCGTTCCCAGCACAGAGGCCATTGTTAGCACCTCCCATCTTGTTAGTCCAATGTGATTTGCTGAGTATGTTGCCATTGCTCACATCACAAAGAACAAACCATGTTGATTGTGTTGTAAACAAATTTTCATTCCTTGGTTCTGTCCAGCCTGATACTGCTATGGTTTGTGCTTGAAATGGGCTTCCACTGTGAAGGGGAGAAGGACAAACAAACAAAAACTGATCAAAACATTTACATGTAAGTGATGGCTGCCATCCCAAATGATCAACGATTAGTGGCTAACCCACGGTTTGAGCACTAAGTGCACATGCAGCCAATGTCATAAAGCTCAAATGTTTGGTTAGGTTACTTGATTAAAACACTTTTGATCGATTACAAGGGCATCCTGCTTAATGGGACAACCCTTTTTTAAAAGACATTTTAAATAACTGCAGACAGCAGCCACAAATTTATCTTAGGAGGAAATACCTCTTTTAAGACGGTTCATATGCCAAAAACAAAGAATTTCTTCCCCTTCAAAGGTTTATTTCCTATGCAGATTGAATCGATTAATTAATTGCTTGATTAAGGATAAATCAGACAATAAATCAACCGATATTTTTAAATGGCTGGCAAGCTTAGCTCAAACAAAAAATGCCCCACCTGCAATTTGAAACAGGTCAGTTGCAAGGAACTTGGCACCACAGGATTTATCTCAAGATGAAACTGGGCCCCAAGTTCTATATCAGCCTTGTCCAACCTTTGGGCCACAGATGTTGCTGGACTGCAACTCCCATCAGCCCCAGCCAGCATGGCCAATGGTCAGGAATTATGGGAACTGTAGTCCAGCAACATCTGTGGCCCAAAGGTTGGACAAGGCTGCTCTATATCATGCATTACAGGAAGTTTAGATTTGTTAAGTAAGTGATGCATCTATTTCAGTTCCCTCCACCCACCCAAAAATACGTTTGGGGAAATGTGTGGAGAAGGTGCCATTGGTCAATGGTGGAATAGGAATGTAGGAAGCTGCCTTATACAGAGTCAGACCATTGGTCCATCTAACTCACTACTATCTACACCAGAAGTTCCCAAACTGTGGTCCGTGGACCACCAGTGGTCCACAAGCTTTATTCAGGAGGTTGGCGGTATATCTACATTAAATATTCATATTGATTTTTAATTGTATTTTTATTGCTTCTTTTTTTTCTGATACCATATTAAAATGTGAATCTATACCATTTATTTCTATACAACGAAGCAGTAGAAGCACAATGGGAAATCACAGAGCATCTGGCACAGCACATTACAATATCCACATCAGGGAGATAAATCATGAAGTGGTCCACCCAGACCAACAGCAATTTTCAAGTGGTCCATTTGGGGGGGGGGTTAAAAGATTTGGGAACCACTAGTCTACACTGACTGGTGGTGGTTCTCCAGGATGTCAAACAGGTCTCTCCCAGCCCTACCTGGAGGTACTGGGGATTGAACCTGGGACCTTCTGCATGCAAAGCAGATGCTCCACCACTGAGCTATGGCCCTTCCCTCAACCACGTTTTTGCATGCAGAAGGTCTTGGGTTCAGTCCCTGTCACCTCTAGTTAGAAGGATCTGCAAGCAGGTGGTGGGGAAGGTTAAGGCAGCTTCCTAGGTCTTTCCCCCTCCTTCCAAGCCTACCCACCAAGTGGGGAAACCCATGCTGCCCTTTCCAGGGCTTCGACGCTCCCATTAGCAGCAAATGCCCCAAACATTACCACCGAGTGATGGCCCACTCCCAGTCATGTTACATCCCCTCACCTGCATATTCCTGTGGCAACATGGGCCTACTTATCACTTTCTGGAAAGCTGAAATCCACTCCAGCTGATCACTTTCCGTCTCGCAGGCAAAAAGAAATTTCCTGTCTGGGGTCACGATGGTTATTCCGTGCTGCCAGTGGTTTCCCTGGATAGACGGTGGGAGCCCTTCTAAGACCTTGTAGCTGTTTTCTTTGCTTCCAATGAAAACTTCGCCCCTTGCAAAGGCATCCTGTGCAGATGACAAAGCAAAAGATTCTCAGCACAACTTCAAGGCATCAGCATTTTTTTCCAGAGAGACAGAGATTATCACTGTGAGTTTTGCTCACAGAATCATAAAATGTATGTAGAAAAGATCTCAAACGCGGAAAGGATGGATGTTTGACAATGGAATCAGTTACCTAGAGGAGTGGTAGTTTCCCTCACTGGAGGTCTAACAGAGTCTGAACAGCTATCTGTTCAAGTTGCACTATCTCTGGATCAAGCAGGTGGTTGAACTAGATGGCCTATAGAGACGTAAGGAGGTAGTAGTTTCTATCCCATCCTGTGTTTGTCACAATCAGCACTGTTTCCGTTCCGCTAGTTTGTCTTATGCTAAAACCTACATTATTCATCTTACTAACTGAATTGTATTCAGCTAACTTTTTTCCTAGAGTAGACCTGTTTAAACTAATAGACCTAAGTTAGTCATGTCCAATAACTTCAGTTGAATCTACTCTGAGTAAGACTATCATTGAATACCACCCACTGGAATTAAATACAGTGCATTTCAATGGAAGGGCAATGTCAAACAATGCAGAAAACATAATTACTTACACAACGTTTGCAGACTAAAAAATGATAGTGAATACTACTTGTATTCACATGCATAATTTTCATTCCTGACCTTGGACAAACATGCAAATTGCGGCAATTTTTACTCCCATTCCCAACGGAATACTCTGACATCCCTACCTGGAAGTCTACTTCTATTGCTATGATTCTGCATTGCACCAAATATCTCCTGATTTGAAGTTGCCTTCATCTGTGGAGATGTAAGAATATAAGGAGAGCCTGCTGGATCAGACTAGTGGCGAATCTACTCCAGTATCCTGTTCTCGGAGTGGCCAACCAGATGCCTTGGGAAGCCAGCAAGCAGGACCTGAGCACAGCAGCACTCTCCCCTCCTATAGTTTCCATCAACTGGTATTCAGAAGCAGGCTGCCTCTGACTGTGGAGGGTGAGCATAGCCACCATGGCTAGCAGCCATCTCCCATGTGTTTGTCTAATCCTGTTAAAGCCATCCAAGTTGGTGACCATCACGGCTTCCTGTGGGAGCGAATTCTGTAATTTAACTACACTACGTAGATAGCAATGGGTGAACTCCACTCCGTTCCATTTGTAATCACTTTGATATTTACGAGACTTTCATTGTAAGCAGACTTGGACTAAAGGCACATTTGAACTTTTGTGCAAAGTGCTTCTGTGAGGGATAGTTCATCTGTCAATTTTGGCTTCTCTCCGTTTCTCATTTTTCCAATCTTCAGTTCCCACATTTCCACATCAGTTTGCAATTTTAAAAAAAACTCCTTATGAAAGTTCATCAGCTTTTGTCTCTTAATATAATATTTTATGGAATTTTGCTTAATGTAAAATTTTGCAAAGCAATTTCCCCAAATATAATACATTCTTATGCTATTTTCACCACTACATGCTTTAACCCATTATATGTGTTTTTGTACACATTAGTTAGCTGGAGAACTGTACAGTAGGGCCCCACTCAAATGGCGGGTTACGTTCTGGACCCCCGCTGTAAAGCGAAAACCACTGTAAAGCGGAACTCATTTAATAGAATGGTGTGCAATGCCCAAAAACCACCATAAAAGCAGAACAAGCGCCGTATCAGTGGGGCTTTAGTCTAATTGTGTCTAATTGAGACCGCTGTATTAGCGAATCGCTGTAAAGCGAAGCGCCGTAAAGCGGGGCCCTACTGTACTGCAAAATTCTGAGCATATGAATTTTCGAAGGATGGCTGCAGCTGGGTTCATTGTTCCAGAAAGTGTGAATCAGGAATGTTCATATTTAAATGTGAATTGAATTGAATTTCTCACTGCACATATTTTTCTGCATGTGCCTATTAACAACCTGGACGGCCTTGGCACTGACTGCACACAAGCCAACTCTCCTTTTATGTTATCCCTGTTCATGCATTATCACCATCATGCCATAGCCCTATCCACATACAATGATCAGGTGCTCATATGCTGGGATTTCTCTGGAGACAACTATGTGCAATGTGCAGGTGCTGCAGGAACAAGGTGTGATGCTGGAAGTAGGAACGGAGGGAGTAATTCAATTCTGTTCACATTTAAAGGTGAATTTACCAAATTTGTACTTTCCAAAACAATACGCAAACAGAAACACAGCCATCCTTCAAAATTTGCATTTCTCCAAATTTTCCAAGGCAGTTCTCCAGACAGGTAACATGTACAAAAATGCATATATTAGGGTAAAATATGCATATAAAAATGTAAATGTACTGCCCTCAAGTTAATTCCGACTTATGGCGACCCTATGAAGAGGGTTTTCATGAGGCTGAGAGGCAGTGACTGGCCCAAGGTCACCCAGTGAGCTTCATGGCTGTGTGGGGATTCCAACCCTGGTCTCAGAGGTTGTAGTCCAACACCTTAACCACTACACCACACTGACTCTCATAAATGCATATATAAATAATAGGATACAAAATGCATGATACTGGGGACAATGCTTGCAAAATGGGTATGTTGGGAGAGATTTGCACTAAAATGCTGACAGTTTCAGGAACCTGATAAATAGATATTGAAATGTGGAGAACTGAAGTTAAGATTGGAAAAATGAGATACTAAAGTGTGCATACACATGTATATATTAGTGAAAATAACATGCAAAATGCATTCTATTAGGGAAGATTGCTTTGTAAAAATGTGTATATTAAGAGACATCACTGGTTATAAAGAGATAGGGAAATGTTCCTGAAATGAAACGCTCCTCCATTTCCCCCGGATTCCAAAGGCCTGACACCATCGCCCATCTTCAGCGTGACTTTGATGCTTATGATAAAATATTACTGTTTCCAATAGAAAACCTCCCCCATCCTATGAGATGACAAAGTGATCTCAGATTTGCTGGCATAACGCCCCTGCCCTTTTGTTGGAAGTGGGGCAAGAGCAACTCCTGTTTTGTTCTTTTGTTTGTGTTCCAGAAGGGAGATAGAGTTCAGGTCCTCCAGATGGATAGGCTTGATTACCTTTACCTGTGCTGCTCTGACGGACTTCCTTTTGTCGTTAGACTGATACATCTCAGGGAAGCTTATCTGCCCCTCCTTCTTCCGCCCTTTCCTCTCTTTTCTTCTTCGACTGTCCGAGAGAGAGGAGACACCTTTGTCTCTGCTCTCTCTCTCCTGAGCCATGAGGGCAACTCCCAGACCTGGGCATTGCATCTGCTACTTAGTTAGTCAGTTAAAACTAGGTATGGCTTTCCTAACTACTATGGTAAGCAGTGGTAATGCAGCCGAAGCTCTGCTCATGGCCAGAGTTTGATTCCAACGGAAGGAGGAAGTCGAATCTCCAGTAAAAGGGGTCGAGGTCCACTCAGCCGTCCATCCATCCGTGGTTGGTAAAATGAGTACCCGGCATATGCTGGGGGGTAAAGAAAGGCTGGGGAAGGAACTGGCAATCCCACCCTATATATACGGTCTGCCTAGTAAACGTCGCAAGATGTCACCCTGAGTCAGAAACGACTCGCACTACAAGTGCGGGGACACCTTTACCTTTATGTACTTCTATAAATAAAGTAGCTTTTCTTATTTTACTCAGTCTTAAGTCTCAGTGATCTCAATGCAGGATAAAAGCCTGCCACTTAGGTAAATGCAAACGCACATTTCAGACCGTTGACGTTCTCTGCTAGCATTTATACAAATTTTCACAACAGTCTTCACTAATTTGTATGGCAAGATTTGGGGGCTACGATTTGCTTCAGCCATCAACTGAAAACTACATTTCCTATTGTACTCTACCCTTTCTCGTTAAAGGCTTCCTTTAAAACATATCCTTTCACTATGAATGAGGGGACTAATTTACTCAAAAGGCTATCCCATTTTTTCAGCATCCTGATTCCCAGCATCTGTGACAGAAGCGACTTCACAGAACTATACAGCCAAAAAAGAAATGCTGCAACTTCTGACTAATTTATTCCACTGTCCATCTGTTCTCAAAGTTAGATTTCTTTTTTTCTCCTGTTCATCTCCATCAATCTGCTCATCTCCAACTTGAGCCTAATAAATGTTCTCCAGTCTTCGCTAAGAATGGATAAAAACGTAAGAAGAGTCCTGTTGCTTCAGGCCCAGTGGCCCATCTAGTCCAGAATCCCACAAACAGGACAGGAGAGCTAAGGCACTCTCTCCACCTGTGATTACCTGCAAGCAGATGGATCAGATGGATTGCTAGTCCATGCAATCTTATATGTTTGTTGTAATCAACTTGAAGGCACATAATGACTTATGGCAACCCTATGAATCAGCGACCTCCAATAGCATCTGTCATGAACCACGCTGTTCAGATCCTGTAAGTTCAGGTCTGTGGCTTTCTTTATGGAATCACTCCATCTCTTGTTTGGTCTCCCTCTTTTTCTACTCCCTTCTGTTTTCCCCAGCATTATGGTCTTTTCTAGTGAATCAGGTCTTCCCATTATGTGTCCAAAGTATGATAACCTCCGTTTCATCATTTTAGCTTCTAATGATAGTTCTGGCTTAATTTGTTCTAACACCCAATTCTTTGTCTTTTTCACAGTCCATGGTATCTGCAAAGCTCTCCTCCAATACCACATTTCAAATAAGTTGATTTTTCTCTTACCCGCTCTTGTCCAACTTTCACATCCATATATAGAGATAGGGAATACCATGGTCTGAATGATCCTGACTTTAGTGTTCAGTGATACATCTTTGCATTTGAGGACCTTTTCTAGTTCTCTCAATTCTGCCCTCCCCAGTCCTAGCCTTCTTCTGATTTCTTGACTATTGTCTCCATTTTGGTTAACGACTGTGCCAAGGTATTGATAATCTTTGACAAGGTGAATGTCCTCATTGTCAACTTTAAAGTTACATAAATCTTCTGTTGTCATTACTTTAGTCTTCTTGACGTTCATCTGTAGTCCTGCTTTTGTGCTTTCCTCTTTAACTTTCATCAGCATTCATTTCAAATCATTACTGGTTTCTGCTAGTAGTATGGTATCGTCTGCATATCTTAAATTATTGATATTTCTCCCTCCACTTTTCACATCTCATTCATCTTGGTCCAATCCCGCTTTCCATATGATATGTTCTGCATATAGATTAAACAAATAGGGTGATATAATACTCCCGTCTCACACCCTTTCTGATGGGGAACCAATTGGTTTCTCCATATTCTGTCCTTACGGTAGCCTCTTGTCCAGAGTATAGGTGTCCTGCCCAGAGATGAAGGAACCAGACTGAGGTGATGTTTGCTCTTTTTCTCATTTTATTAATGTGATGGTCACATCCAAAGTGGCACGCCTCATAAACCTGTCTACTCTGACTCACTACTTTCCCTAACTAATCTACCTAAACAGTCTCTGCAACGTGTGGGGAGAGTTGAATCAGCACGAGAGTCTGGGAGGGCACCTGCTTAAGTAGGGAAGGTCTTTGCGCGTAGACGGCAGCTCCACCGGAGTTCCACCCTCTGAAAGTCTCTCTCCTCGCGCAGGGCAAGGGGAGCAAGCCTCTGATGGCCCATCCAACAGCAGGGCTTTCCTAGGTTACAGCATGACCTCAGGAAGCAAGAAGCTGGTTGGTGGGGAAGCGTTTGAAGTGCCATTCAGGGATTCCTGCATGGGCGGGGTTAGAAGGCGCGAAGGGTCGCTTCCCAATAGTTCAGGTGGGGAATTCGCAGGCGGCACTGGACCTGCATCAATAGGGGTGCTGGCAGAGTCCCCCCCCCTTCAACGCCTCCAGGGATCTCATTCTTGTCTGACTCCTCTCCCTGATCTAACTCCCCTAGCGCCTGCTGCCCCCGCTAACACTACCTCCTCTTTCTTGGTAGTGCCAATAATGATAATGTTATTTGTTATTTAATTTTTGTAAATTGTGTTTTATTGTATTTTTGTTGTATTCTTATACCTGTGTTTATTTTTCTTAGTAAGCTGCCTTGAGAGCCTTTGGCCGAAAGGCGGGGTATAAATAAAATTTAATAATAACAACAATAACAACAACAACAACAACAACAACAATAATAGTTCTCTTTGTCCCAATGCACTAGTCGCTGTATTATTGCATTTAGGGTCTGACCGTGTTTCTATCTCCTTTTGTTTTCCTTCTTTCTTTAACCATTTTAAGAGTTTCGTCAGTCATCCATTTAGGTCTTTCTTTTTAGCTAGAGGTATTGTCTTTTTGCATTCTTTCCTGATAATATCTCTGACTTCAATCCATAGTTCTTCTGGTACTCTATCAACTAAATTTAAAGCCTCAAATCTGTTCCTTATTTGATCTTTATATTCTTCTGGGATGTTATTTAAATTGTATTTTGGCATTATGATTGCTTTGTTGTTCTTCTTTAGCTTTACTCTGATTTTCAATATGACCAGTTCACGATCTGTACCACAGTCTGCTCTTGGTCTTGTTTTTGCAGAAAGTATGGAACTTCTTCAACTTCTGCCACCGATTATATAATCAATTTGATTCTTATATTGACCTTTTGGTGATGTCCACATGTACAGCCATCTTTTCAGCTGCTCAAAAAATGTGTTTGCAAGAAACAAATTATTGGCTTCACAGAATTCAATAAGTCTTTCTCCTGCTTCATTTCTGTCACCTAAGCCCCATTTCCCCACAATTCCTAGTTCTTCTCTGTTCCCTACTTTTGCATTCCAGTCCCCCATGATTATCAGCACATCTTGTTTTGGTGTGTGATCAATTTCTCCCTGTACTTCTGCGTAAAATCTCTCAAGTTCCTCTTCTTCTGCGTTTGCCATTGGAGCGTTGACTTGGATGATGGTTATGTTAATAAGTTTCCCATTTAATCTCATTGATACCACTCGCTCAGACCTTGCGTTATAGCTCCTAATTGCTTTTGCTACATCACTTCTCACTATGAAAGCAACCCCATTTCTTCTTAATTTCTCATTTCCTGCATAAAATATTTTGTAGTTGCCCGACTGAAAATGTCCTATTCCCGTCCATTTTAATTGACTCATGCAAGTATGGTAATGTTGATACGTTCCATTTCTTGCTTGACAGTTTCTAACTTTCCCTGTTTCTACATGTATGCAATTTTGTATTAAATACTGTTTTATTGCAATGGATGCATTTGTAAGCATGTTTTTTTCCCTAAAATACACTTTTTATTAATGCATTTTGGTAATGGACTGAGAGTACTTGGGGAGACCCACATTCAAACCTCTACTCTGCCATGAAGCTCCCTGGTTGACTTTGGGCCGGTCACTGTCCCTCAGCCTAACCTACCCGGATTGTTGTGAGGATAAAATGGGAGGGGGGAGAGAGAACCACGTATGCAAGCTTGAGCTCCTTGGAGGAAAGGTGGGACAGAAAAGCAACCATAATTAAATAAATAAATCCAACTGTGTTGCAACATTCAGAGAAGTGTGAACTCCAAACAATAACTAAGACCCAAAAGTGCAAATCAGGTTGGTTTCCTTAAAAATGGGGACTGAACAGAATTCTGCTCCATCCCTAGTGTTTGCTGACCCATTTTATTTTTATTTAGAAAATGTATAAGCCAGCTGATCAAAAAGCTCACTAAGTAGTATACAAATAAAACTGGAGACAAAACACAGCTAAAAAACTGTTAAAACTAACCCATTAAAACTAATCAGTTAGAACTAGCCAATTAAAAACAAATATACATAGAACCATCCTCATTAAAAACCAAAGTAAAAGTGCTGTGGAACTTTGGGACCCTATGCTGCAAACAAGTTTTGAAGTTCCCAGTCCCTGAACCAGTCTGAAACCAAGGGAAAAGATGGGCCTTACCAGAGGATCTTTAAAATACATTAGCCTTCGGTCATCCATGGTGAACCAACGCTTCTTGAAGCCTTCTGTTTGCTAACAAGTGGGAAAGAAGAATTAAACAGTGGGGGAAATTGGCCCAAAGAGACAAATGAAAACATATTTATGGAAATACTCTGGCTGTTCTTAACAGAGTTAACAGGGAAGAACTGTGTCAACAATTTAGAATCCTTTATTACAATAAAGTAATAATCATATATACAAACAGCCCAGTATAAATCTTTATTAGGACAACTCTTGTACAGTGTATTTCAACTCAAGCCAAATGCATTTAGACACAAAAGGTTGTATCAAATGTTAGTCCTACTCAAAGTACACCCATTTAAATTAACAGACATGAGTAATATTACCATCAGTGGGTCTACTTTGAGTAGAATTTGTTTGGATATAACTCAAAGGTCTTAACTAATTTTTAATTTGTCTTGGTTATGTCATCTGCTTATCCACACCCACCCTTACAGACAGATAAATATATATGCACATCTAATGTAGAGAGATAGTGTGGTATAGTTGTAGAGTATTTGATCTGTGTTCAGATCCCAGTAATGAAGCTCACTAGGTACCGGTAACTCTCTTTCAGACTAGCCTATCTCACATGGTTCTTCTGAGGAAAGTGGGGGAGATGTCAGCTATCCTTTATCACCCTGCAGGAGTAAGGGCATGATAAAAATGTATAGTTGTTATTTACTACTGCTACTATTGACAGTGTCTGAGACATAACTCTGAGGAAATGCACAAAAAATGCAGAATGTATTGACAGGTGTAGAGTTCAGCTCCCTGAAAATATCCACTTTTGTGTTTTTAAAGATACAAGTTTCTAGCCCTTATCAAAATATGCTTGAAACTGTATGGGTAATGCTTACTTCAATCTCAGAAGCGAGAGGAATTGCTGGAAGTTATTCTTCTCCCTGCATAAGATCTGCCCAGCCTCAAGAATTGTAGAAGATTAGCATAAGACTAATAAGCAGATTTGAATTGTCTGTCGGCTAGCAGCAATTGGTTTCCTTGAAGATGGTTTTGGAAAGCACTCTCCATTGGCTCTGCTGAGAGACTACCTCCATTGGACTACTCCTCTCCCTGAACTGTTTCAAGTCAACCTAGTCATTATAAGATCTACTCTGTTACTTTTAAGAACTGGTGCCTGAGTTTACTTCCTCTTCCTTCCCTATGCCTCTTTCCTTCTGTGTCATGTCTTTTAGGTTGCAAGCCTGTGGTCAGGGAGTATCTTGTTTTTTATTTGTGTAAGCCACTCTGGGATCTTTTTTGGCTGGCGATCAAGGAAAACGTCTTTAAATAAGTAAATAAACCCTGCTTCTAAATATGTATTCAATCAACCTGCTAAAACAAACATCTATGGTAGCTTGATACAGGCAACAATTTGAAAGGGACAAATTGGGGTTCACCCCTCAACTAAATAACAAACAGGCAATCCTTGCATGTTTACTTGGAAGTAAGTCTCATGGACATCAGTGGAACTTTTTACCAGTAAGTATGCATAGGAGAGCAGCCACAGGCAGAACATTTATTTCGGGGGAGGGAAGTCAAGGAAGCATGTTAAAATGGAACACAGGAATCTGCCTTATAATGTGTCAGACCATTGGTCCATCTAGCCCAGTAAGGTCTACACCAACTGGCAGTGACTCTTCAGGGTCTCAGGCTGAGGTCTCTCTCTCAGTCCTAACTGGAGCTGCTGGGGATTGAACCAGGGGCCTTCTGCAGGCAAAGCAGATGCGATGCCACTGAGCAACACGCCTTCCCCCTATGCAATGCCAACCAAACCGTTTCCAACAATGCTACCAATGCATCAACAACTTCTTCCCTCCTATAAGAGACTGGTTAAAATCCTACCCTTATTTAATTTGCAGCTAATGAATTTGTTAGCCACAGAGACAGAAAGCTTGATTAAAATGCTTTCCGCTCACAGCCGCAAGAGAATAATTAATCTCTCAGCTTCTTAATTAGGACAGAGAGGGCGAAGTGTGACTAGTGAACAAGACGGGCATGTCTGCCTTTCAGGCTGCATTTAGGAGCAGATGCCCTAAGCGACTGCCTTCGATGTTGGCGAGGGAGATCACCACTGGGCTCAGGGTGGACCTGGGATAGTGCAGCTTTCTGAGGCACAGGATCCTCATGCCAATTTGGCTGTTTAAGTGCCTATCAATTTGGAAGAAAAAAACGGAGCCACTCAAAAATAAGAAACAGGTTTTACATACTCAGGGAACTCCCTAACTGTGGAAAATAATCAAGTTTGAAAATTAACATATTTTTAAAAACCCAAATGCAGCCTGGCAAGGACCTGCGAGCTTGTGAGGTATCATGTGAATTGGTGGGAGGTAAAGAAAACTGGAGCGGGACGATAACATGGATTGACCTGCATTAGCTCCTAAGAAGAACTGCTCCACAAGAGGGGAAACCCAGCTGATGAAGCATCTCAGCCTCAGCAACAAAGCATCAAGGTAACAAGTTTGTTGTTGATGACAAGCTGAATATGAGCCAACAGTGTGATGTGGCTGCAAAAAAGGCAAATGCTATTTTAGGCTAAACAGAAGTATAGTTTCCAAATTGTGTGAAACACTAGTTTCCCTGTATTTGGCAGTGGTTAGGCTTCATCTTGAGTACTGCGTCCGGTTCTGGGCACCTCACTTTAAGAAGGATGCAGGCAATCTGGAACATGTTCAGAGGAGGGCAACAAGGAGGATCAGAGGACTGGAAACAATGAAAGAACTGGGCATGTTTTAGCCTTCAGAAGAGAAGATTGACACGAGATATGATAACAGTCTTCAAGTATTTGAAAGGGTGCCACACAGAAGAGGGCCAGGATATCTTCTCGATCATCCCAGAGTGCAGGACATGGAGTAATGGGCCAAGTTGCACGAAGCCAGATTTTACCTAAACATCAGGAAAAACTTCTTAACTATTAGAGTGGTAGGACAATGGAACCCATTACCTAGGAAGGTGGTGGGTTCTCCAACATGGAGGCATTCAAAAGGCAGCTGGACAGCCATCTGTTGGGTATGCTTTAAGTTGGATTCCTGCATTGAGCAGGGGGTTGGACTCCATGGCCTTATAGGCCCCTTCCAACTCTATGATTCTAAGTGAGTTAAGCAGCTGAGCAAGTTCAGCAGCAGGGCAAGGAGACCAGGGCAGACTACTCACCTTAGCGACCTAACAAATCCCAAGCTCCCAAGTAAACTAACTCAATAAAAATACAAAAAACAGATACGGAAGTAGACAGCCAGCAAGGATATGTGAGCTATGCTGTATATTGCAAGGGATGTCTTAAAGGCTGATGGTCTGCCTGCTGGAGAGAAGTTGTGGGTGCAATGAGCTCCTGGTTCTCTCCTGCTGTTTCTCTTCAGTAACTGGTGTTCATGTCATATAACTGCTGGACCTGGACGTAAAAAGTACCAAATGCAGTACACGGACAGCCTTCAACTTCAACTCAGTTTTCATTTTTAACAAGCCAGTTTCTAGCCCTTATGCATGCAAAGTATCACAGCTCATTCTTGGAGCAAGAGTGTCTCATGTTCAATCGCTGGCAATTCCAAGTACGGCTGGGAAAGACCCTGGCACACTCCTGCCAGTCAGTGTAGCCAATACTAAACTGGGTGGACCAATGTATTATTGGCATTATCCAAACACGGGCAAATCTGGGATAAATTATGCATAATAAGATCATTATGCAAAGTGGCTTAATTTGTACAATGGTGGTCATGTTGCAGAATTCAGCTGTTCTGTATTCAGAATTTGGGGTGCACAGTTTTTGTTTTGGTAGCTCAGGTTACAAACACAGCCCTGATCAGGAGTGATTTAAGGTACCGTTTATGACCTTCCTTCCCCATCAGAGGATACTTGAGTCAGTCAGTCCCAAATAGCTGGTGCTTTGGTCTGCTGTTATAGAATGAACTATTATGAGGTTTCAGCTGTCTAGCTAGTATAAAAATAATGTAGCCATCATGATTCTGAGAAAAAAGACCTGCAAATGACCTGTTGTAAAGGCCTCCAGTAATTTTCTTTGACTACAAAGTGTACTGGAGTCCAGCTTTCTAGCTTATAGAGAAATAACCTAACAATTTATCTCTGTATGTAATGACTGCTACGTTTTAGATCTGCTAGGAGCCCAATGGCTTCCAGCCATAAAATGTAAACACGATGGGGATTTTTAAGCTGTCCATTTCCAGTATACAACCGAACACACAGTAGACAGTGGAATGTGGAAAGCATGGCTATATATATAAACCATGCGTTTGAGCAAAGAACATTGACATACAAGATGTTGTGTGGTGTCAGGTTAGGGTGTCAGACTAGGACCTGAGAGACCAGGGTTCAAATCTCCAATCGATCATATAGCTCACTTTGGCCAGTCATAAACTCTCAGCCTGACCTACCTCAAAGGATTGTTGTGAGGATAATATAGAGCGGGGAATAACAGTTTTATACCACCTTAAGCTCCTTGGAGGAAAGGTGGAATATAAATGCAGGAACAAATAAATATAAATGAATAAATAGTACCATCGGTGTCATGGTTAGCACAGTTAACATGGGACAGAATTACAACATTTATAACAAATCCCCCCCTTTCTAAACAGTACAACGAAGAACATATTTCCTTTTGGTATAGACAGAAAACGTAAATACCTTTGGTCCGGTTTTCTCCATGTAACCTTCCTTCAAGTAGTTCCTAGAAAGCTTTGGCACCAGCTGGAGTTGTTGAAATGTGGAGGGAGAAACCACATACAGCATTAGTGCAGAGATATTAAGACAGTGGGCAAATAAATACATAATCTGAAACGCTTCACATTAATGCTCTTGTCGCATCCTAGCTGACCATTTGAGCCACAGCTTCTGCGGAAAACAGAGAAGATCAACTAGATCTTGGATTCCTGCACTGAGCAGGGGGTTGGACTCGATGGCCTTGTAGGCCCCTTCCAACTCTACTGTTCTATGATTCTAGATATCAGGAGGCAAGGCAAAACTGCACAGAAGGTACGCAATTTGACACCTTGCACAGAATCCCTGTGCAGTCTTCCCAGCCACAGCTCTGCACTCGTCAAGGGTTTTATCCACCAAAGACGTGGGATGCAATCCCGTTAACTGCAGGGGTGAGAAGCCTCAGACCAAAAGCAACCCTCCAAGCCTCTCTCCCTAGCCCTTGGGATTCTGCCAGACCACACACCCCTCCCCAGCCTCCTCAAGTGCTTTTGCCAGCCTAGAATGTGCTCTTGCTTTCCTGGAAGGAGAGGCGGTGTCTGCGGAGACACCTCTTGACTTTTGATTGTCCTCCCTTCACTTCCACTGTCATGAGGTCCCCAAAATTTGCCCACAAAGGAATGCGCTCCCGGGGGCTGAAAAAATTCCTCTCACCTGCTATACACTTTTACCTGGGAGTAATTCCTATTGAACTCAGTAGGAATTACTTCTGAGTAGGCCTGCACAGGCCTGCACTGTTAGGCTTACAGCTGGTCCTAACTGATCATTTTTATGTTTACCTTCCCTCTCCATCCCATTTCAAAACATTCATTTATATTAACTTGACACAGCAGGGTGCATCAAACAGGGATGGAAAGTTCTGTCAATTTCGATTTTCTCCATTTCTCATTTTTCCAGTTTTAAATCCAGTTCTTCACATTTCTGTAGCTATTTTCAATTTTAAAACAAAAAATCCACATGAAAATTCTTCAGCATTTTAGTGTGAATTTCTCCTAACACACACATTTTTGTAGGCAGTTTTGACTAATATACACATTTTTGCAAGCATTTTCTCATCATATAATGTATTTTTGTATGTAATTTCCCCTCATCTGTTCATTTTCATGCACACATTCCCCTAACATACGCATTTCTGTAAACACTGGTTGGTAACCTGCATTGCAAAATTCAAATAAGTCCAAAATTCAAAGGATGGCTGTGTTTCGGCTCTCATGTTGTTTTGGAAAGTGTGAATTTGACAGATTCGGCTTGAAATGCAAACTGAGTCTAATTCCTTCCCCATCCCTAGCATCCAAGCACTGAAATTATGCAATATGGGTTCGTAATTAGGAACATTGGAAGTTGTCTTCTACCAGGTCATGTGGTTGCCTAGTGCACTTTACTCTGTCTGGCAGCAGCTCCACAGGGGTCTCAGGTGGAGAGACCCCTTTCCCATCACCTGCTCTCTTTGATCTGGAGATGATAGGGATTGAACCTGGGACCTTCTGCAGGTGAAGCACGTGCAGAGCAATAGTCTTCCATGACTACATAACCCTAATCAGGATTACTGTCCTGGCTTGCATGATTTTATTTCCTCTTGTGCTGTGATGCACCTATGCCACGCATCAGCATGTAATGTCACCACGTTTCCAGCGCAGAACCTCCCTGGCTCCATAATTCCCAGGTTTCAATTATTCCACTTGCCACGCTTGTCACAGCAAATGTGATGCCTCCATTTGGTGAGTGTGCAGAATGACCTGGCTTCCCTGCAAATTTGAAGTTGCAGAGGTCCCAGAAGGCCCCAGGTTCAATCCTTGGCATCTTCAGGTAGGGCTGGGAATGTCCCGATTGAAACCCTTGACAGCCACTGCCAGTCAGTGCAGACACTATTAAGCGATGTGGACCAATGGTCTGATTCAGTATAAGGCAGCTTCCAATGTTCCTATAATGCCACATGGAATTATACAGCAATGAGAGTGGGTGTATACTGTAGCCAGCATGGATTTTTCGCATTCCGCAATGTTAATGGATGAGTTTCAGTTGGTGCAGCTTGAGGACGTTGACAAGGTGCTTGGACAGGTTCATGCAACAACTTTTGTGCTGGATCCTTGCTCTTCTTGGCTAATAAAAGCTAGCAGGGATGGAACAGCCGGCTGAGCCAGGGAAGTGATTAATGCCTCTCTGTGAGAGGGGGTGGTCCCTGGCTGCCTGAAAGAGGCGGTAGCGAGACCACTCCTGAAGAGGCCCTCCCTGGACCCAGAAAATCTTAATAACTATAGGCCGGTAGCAAATGTTCCATTCCTGGGCAAGGTCCTGGAACGAGTGGTTGCAGGCCAGCTCCAGACACTCTTGGATGAGACCGATTATCTGGATCCATTTCAGTCAGGTTTCAGGCCTGGTTTTGGCATGGAAACAGCCTTGGTGGCCCTGTATGATGACCTTTGTGGGGAGAGAGACAGGGGAGTGCTTTATTGCATCTTTTTACAAAGGAAAACCAGAATTTACATTATAAAAAACTGATTGGATTCTTATTGGTGGCTGCCAGATCAGTAATAGTACGTGTTTGGAAAACTCTACATGGTCTCACACTCGACAGGTGGCACCGAAAGGTGTGGAAAACTGCCCTACTGGAAAAAATTGACTATCAGATTAAGACTAGCAAAAGAAAAGAAGAAAAATAAAGAGGCTTTCAAGGAGGAATGGTGGCCTTTCATACTTTTTTCTGTGAAGTATGATAGAACTGGTCAAATACCAACCCTCTTCAAAAGGCTGTGGCTAACTTCATGTAACCTCGGAATCTCTAACTTTATACTCCAATGTGGAAAATAAGAAAATTGTGGTAGGGTGGGAAGGGTGGGAGTTTATCTGGTGGTGGTGGTGATGGGGTAAAGGGTTTAATTTCGGTTGTAAGGGGGAGTGTTTGTTGTATTATGGAAAATTTTCTTTAAAAAGAAAAAAAAGAGAAGTCCAGAGTGTCTCTAAATTGAATATGAATGTAAGGATTAGAAAATGTACTGGGCTAAACGTTTGTGGCTTTAGGATGAGCAGCGTCTCCCTGCCCTTAGTGAGGGGCCTCCACTGATCGTTACTATTCTGTTAACAGACTGGTGTTTGTGCCTGATTCCCTTCTCTGCGGACAGACTTTTTGGGAAGTGAACTGTATGTATATATGTCCTTTAAGTTCACATATAAAGAAGACTATTATAAAAGTATTATAAAAAGTAAAAGACTATTATAAAAGTAGAACAAAAACATGTCACGCAGAAGAGGGCCAGGCTCTCTTCTTGATCACCCCAGAGTGCAGGACACGGAATAATGGGCTCAAGTTACAGGAACCCAGATTCAGCTGAATACCAGGAAAAGCTTCCTAACTGTTATTGCAGTTCGAAAATGGAACCAAGTACCTAGGAAGGTGGTGGGCTTTCCAACACTGGAGGAATTCAAGAGGCAGCTGGACAGCCACTTGTCAGGAATGCTTTGATTTGGATTCCTACATTGAACAGGGGGTTGGACTTGATGGCCTTATAGGCCCCTTCCACCTCTACTATTTTATAATTCTATGAATGCAAAACATTCTTTTCATAATTTCTGTTATTAAAATCTTTATCTTCTGATACTAAAGCAGAAGGCAATATCGGAAGGGTCAAGAGATTTTTACTGTATTTGGAAGTTATAGATCATCAACATGAAAGAGGCAGTAGTGAGACCACTCCTGAAGAGGCCTTCCCTGGACCCAGAAAATTTTAATAACTATTGGCTGGTAGCAAATGTTCCATTCCTGGGCAAGGTCCTTGAACGAGTGGTTGCAGGCCAGCTCCAGACACTCTTGGATGAGACCGATTATCTGGATCCATTTCAGTCGGGTTTCAGGCCTGGTTTTGGCATGGAAACAGCCTTGGTTGCCCTGTATGATGATCTTTGTCGGGAGAGAGACAGGGGGAGTGTGACTCTGTTGATTCTCCTTGATCTCTCAGCGGCTTTCGATACCATCGACCATGGTATCCTTCTGGGGAGACTAGCTGAGTTGGGAGTGGGAGGGACTGCATGACGGTGGTTCCACTCCTACTTGGCAGGTCGCCTCCAGAAGGTGGTGCTTGGGGAACATTGCTCGGCACCCTGGACTCTCCAGTATGGGGTTCTGCAGGGGTCAGTTCTGTCCCCCATGCTATTCAACATCTACATGAAGCCGTTGGGTGCAGTCATCCGGAGCTTTGGAATGCGTTGCCATCAGTATGCTGATGACATGCAGCTCTATTTCTCCTTTTCATCTTCTTCAGGTGAGGCTGTCAATGTGCTGAACCGGTGCCTGGCTGCGACAATGGACTGGATGAGGGCTAATAAACTGAGGCTCAATCCAGACAAGACTGAGATGCTGCTAGTGGGTGGTTCTTCTGACCGGATGGTGGATGTCCAACCTGTTCTGGATGGGGTTGCACTCCCCCTGAGGGAGCAGGTTCGTAGCTTGGGGGTTCTCCTAGAACCATCTCTGTCACTTGAGGCTCAGGTAGCCTCGGTGGCATGGAGTGCCTTCTATCAACTTCAGTTGGTGGCCCAACTACGTCCCTATCTGGACAGGGATAACCTTGCTTCAGTTGTCCACGCTCTGGTAACCTCCAAATTAGATTACTGCAATGCACTCTACGTGGGGCTGCCTTTGAAGACAGTTTGGAAACTGCAGCTTGTGCAAAATGCAGCGGCCAGATTGGTAACAGGGACCAGATGGTCCGAACATATAAAACCGATTCTGGCCCGCTTGCATTGGCTGCCTGTATGTTTCTGAGCTCAATTCAAGGTGCTGGTTTTGACCTATAAAGCCTTACACAGTTTGGGACCACAATACCTGATGGAACGCCTCTCCCGATATGAACAAACCCGTACACTACGGTCAAGATCAAAGGCCCTCCTCCGGGTGCCTACTCCAAGGGAAGCTCGGAGGGTGGCAACAAGGAAGAGGGCCTTCTCAGTGGTGGCCCCCAAATTATGGAATGATTTTTTTGACGAGGTGCGCCTGGCGCCAACACTGTTATCTTTTCGGTGCCAGGTCAAGACTTTCCTCTTCTCCCAGGCATTGTAGCATGTGTTTTAAACTGTTTTTATATTGTTTTAAATTTTAAAATTGTGTTTTAAATTGTATATTTGTTTTAATGTTTTTGATTGCTGTAAACTGCCCAGAGAGCTTCGGCTATGGGGCGGTATGTATGTATGTATGTATGTATGTATGTATGTATGTATGTATGTATAAATAGATAGATAGATGATAGATGATAGATGATAGATGATAGATGATAGATAGATAGATAGATAGAAAATGCCCCCTCATGCCATTCTGATGATTCCTGTAAGCTCATTTCAAAACAAAACCTTACAAAGCGTATAGTCCTGAACTCAGAAACGCTTGCTTAACAACCCTCTAAGTGTTCATGGCAATATACAAAAGAGTCAGAGGGAATCGAGAGTTCAAAGTGTAAAAAGAGAGAGAGGAAAACCAGACCCCTTTTGGACTTTTTGTCAGAGTTCTCATAATTTGTTGAAATTAATTAAAAATCAGACATGTTCACAGAGTACCTGTAATCCTATTACTGACCTTGCCCCATACTCTGAGCTTCATCTTCTGCAGTTTAAAAGTTAAAAAAAATGTCTGGCTGATTTTAATTAATTTAAGGAATTTAGCACTGAACTCAGTGATAATGCTGGGGATGCTCAGTAAGAACTGTCTAAAAGCCAGACTCTCAGCTGCTTGGCTTGCCTAATAAGGAGGCCACACCCACACCAGACCTTTATTTCACTTGAGACAGTCATGACTTCCCCCAAAGAATCCTGGGAGGTGTAGTTTGTGAAGGGTGCTGAGAGGAGACTCCTATTCCCCTGACAGAGCGCCATTCTGATAGAAGCTCTATGAGGAGAATAGGTCGTCTCCTAGCAACTCTCAGCACCCTTCACTAATTACACTTCCCAGGATTTTTTGAGAGAAGCCATGACCGTCTAAAGTGAAATAAAGGTCTAGTGTGCATGTGGCCAGTGACAGCTTTGGCTTAAATTTGGGTGGGAGGCTACATGTGCCTGCTGTAGAATAAGGTGAGGGAAATCCTGAAAAAGAATGATACTGTCCACAATGTTTTCCTTTTGGAAAGGAAAGGGGCTTCCCCTCTGTCCAGTGCCCGCCCACCCAATCTCCTCCCCTCCCCCACCCTCCCCTTCCTGCCCTCCACCTCCCCTCCCTGCCCATCCCCCAAGCCAGTTTCACCTATCCTAAGCATGATTGCACAGGAGTAAATCCCACTGAACTAAAAAAGAATGCAAATAATCAAACCTGCCCTCCCCTCCTCCTCCTTCCTATCTCTTCCCTCTTGCCTCTCCCTTCCTTCACCCCTCCCTTCCCCTCCCCCATCCCCTTCCAATCCCCTCCTTCCCCCTCCTCCTCCTTCCCCTCCGCCCTCCCCCTCCCCCATGGTCAGTTTTACCTATCCTAGGACTACACAACCTGGGAGACCAGGGTTCGGATCCCCACACACCCATGAAGCTCACTGGGTGACCTTGGGCCAGTTACTGCCTCTCAGCCTCAGAGGAAGGCAATGCTAAAACCACCTCTGAATACTGCTTACCATGAAAACCCTATTCGTAGGGTCGCCATAAGTAGGGATCGACTTGAAGGCAGTCCGTTTCATTTTCAAACATGATTGCACATGAGTAAATCCCACTGAACTCAATAAGCATGCACATGATCAAACCTGCCTTTCCCCTCCTTTCCCTCTCCTATCCCTTTTTCCTCCCTTCTTCCTCTCTTCCCCTCTTCCTTCTTCCTCCTCCCATCCACCTCCTCCCCTCCCCATCCCCTGTGGTCAGTTTCAACTATCCTAAGCATGATGGTGTTCCACAGCTCAGTGGTAGAACATCTGCTTTGGAGGCAGAAGGACCTAGATTCAATCCCAGGTATCTCCAGGTAGGACTAGGAAAGATGTCCTGCAGTCAGTGTAGAACTGGGCATGCATGGGAGTAAATCCCACTGAACTCAAAAAGCATGCAAATGATCAATTCCATTCTCAACAAAGTTGCACAGGATCCCATTTCTTACCTCCCGGATTAAAAAGCAGGGAAATTCACTAATAGGCAAAAAACCTTGTGGTTTAAGAACATACCTATTTTCAATATGGTATGTTTCTGATATGCATGAGCTGACAGTGACCAGCTTTATCCTCCTCAGTCTCAGTCTTGCCCTCCTAGAACTCAGCAGGGAGGGGGAGGGGCACAAAACTAGACTCAGTTGGCTCCGCCTGCCATTGGCTCTGGCTCCACCCACTGGCTGGGCTCCCTGCCTTCCACCCCACCAGTTCCAATGGGCACCAGCCACCACTGATCTCTGGTTTGCAGGGCTGGAAAAGGGCCTCTGCCTGAGTCCCTGGAGATCTACTGGGATTGGTGGACAAATTGTCTGACTCAGTAGAATTGAACTTCATAGATTACCCATGTCACTGCCCCTGGACTGTTTGGATGAATAAGCCAGTACCCTATCATGAAATACTTATGGGGATCCACACCATGGCCTGATCCTCATTACAAGCACAACCTCAGTTGCGGGGGAGGGACAACAAGCCTTTCCAAAGGGCCATTTTCTCTTCTATCAGCACAAAATGTACTGCAATGATTTTATATTCTGGAAGAGTAAATTCAGCCAAGCTTAAATGCTGATCACCTGTTTATTTTGCCAAGGGCAAGAGAGAAGACAGCACCATTTTTCTCCCACCATTTAAGCAGTATGGCCGCTAAGACTGCGGGATTCAGTGGGTGAACCTAGGCCCATCAGCTCTCTCACCCACAAACTTAGCCTAAGGTGCCTCACAGGGTTTTATGATGATAAAATGGAACTGGGGAGGAGTACTATATGGGGAAGCTTTGGCCTTCCAGATGTTGCTGAACTACAACTCCCATCATCCCTGGCCATTGGCCATACTTGCTGGGGATTATGAGAGTTGTAGTTCAGCAATACCTAGAGGGCCAGTGGTTCCCCATACCTGTCATTCTGAAGTCAGGATAAAAATATAACAAACAAGTGTGACCTGTTGCATTGTGGGATGGACCTGTTCAGTGACCTTTTCCAGGATACTCTATTCCACTCTCCACTCTGCACAGTCAGCATTATGAGGTCACTGAGCATGTTCAGCCCTTGCTGAGTTGTTGTTGTTTTATTTCCCTTCTCCCCTTTTTTTCCCCACTAAAGATTTATTGTATTGTAATTCTGCAAACCTTGGGGTTTCTTAGAGCCTACAGATGCCTCCATCTTGTGCATAGGTGGTGCAGTTTGGCTACATAAGCAACGGCACTCACACCTCAACATCGGACATAACTTAAGCCCTGGAATATCTAAATTCTCTTTAGTATTAAGACATGGTGATTTTAACGTGATTTTTCAGAGTAAACATTTCTCTAATTGGGAATATAATGGCATCTTTACATTCAGTCAACTGATCCAAAAGAGACAAATTATATACCTATTTAACAGATTTAACAGGAGGTGGCAACCGCCCTGGTTTCAATATTTTCAAGTTAAACATGTTTGTTTACTTTATAGCTCCAAGACTGGAGGTATGATACTAAATGGGAAAATATAAGAGCTCAAAAATCTAAGGGGCTACTTTCAGAGGTTAATAATCTATCAATGGACATGAAACCTATCTTTATTAAGTGTAAAGAAAGAAGAGCCAGAAAACTAGGACTAAATATTTCCCAGCAAGTGTGAGGTAGACTTTGGACTAACACTGAATTAACCTCGTTAAGTCTTAGCATTCGAGAACCACAGTTTAAATTGTCGCTTAGAGAGTACTTAACACCAGCCAGGTTAAATAGAATCTATTCTGTCAATCACTTCAAATGCTGGAAATGTAAATCAATTAATGCTGATTAAACACATATGAGGTGGAACTGTGTATTTGCAAAAGACTACTGGAAACAGGATGTATCCTCTAGGATGCACACCTTAACGTGGTGAGGGGGGTTGACAATGTTGAAGAAGCTGACAGCAATGCCGTCAGGAGTCTAGTCCAACAGGCTAGACTCCTAGCAGGGGCACACAATGGAATGGTCAAAGCTGAGACACCAAACTAACATGCATCCAAACTCAGAGGAAGGCAATGGTAAACCACCTCTGAATACCTCTTACCAAGAAAACCTTATGAACAGAGTATCCGAAATGCAACACGAGATAGTGCTGGAAGATGAGACCCCCAGGTCAGAAGGCACTCAATGAGCTACTGGGGAAAAACAAAGGACAAGTACAAGTAGCGCTGTGACTGATGACGCAACTGGGTCAAAGTCGAAAGGAAGCCCAGAGGCAGATGCACATAGATGGAAAAGGAGAGTCTGCAGTTGTACGACGCACACAATAGGAACACGGAATGTGAGAAGCATGAACCAGGAAAAGTTAGAAATTGTCAAGCAAGAAATGGAACATATCAGCATTATAATACTTGGCGTGAGTGAATTACAATGGACGGGAATAGGACATTTTCTATCAGGCAACTACAAAATATTTTATGAAGGAAATGAGCAATTAAATGGAGTTGCTTTAATAGTGAGAAGTGATGTAGCAAAAGCTATTAGGAGCTATAACGCAAGGTCTGAGCGAGTGATAGCAATGAGACCAAACGGGAAACCTATTAACATAACCATCATCCAAGTCTACGCTCCAACGGCAAATACAGAAAAGGAGGAACTGGAGAGATTTTACGCAGAAGTACAGGAAGAAATTGATCACACACCAAAACAAGATGTGCTGATAATCATGGAGGATTGGAATGCAAAGGAGGGAACAGAGAAGAACTAGGAATTCTGGAGGAATGGGGCTTAGGAGATAGAAATGAAGCAGGAGAAAGATTTATTGAAATCTGTGAAGCCAATAATTTGTTTCTTGCAAACACATTTTTTGAGCAACCTTTTGAAAAAATGACTGTACACGTGGACATCACCAAATGGTCAATATAGGAATCAAATTGATTATATAACTGGTAACAGAAGATGGAGAAGTTCCATACTTTCTGCAAAAACAAGACCAGGAACAGACTGTGGTACAGATCATGAACTGGTAATATCTAAAATCAGAGTAAAGCTAAAGAAGAACAACAAAGCAATCATAATGCCAAAATACAATTTAAATAACATCCCAGAAGAATATAAAGATCAAATAAGGAACAGATTTGAGGCTTTAAACTTAGTTGACAGAGAACCAGAAGAACTATGGACTGAAGTCAGAGACATTATCAGGAAAGAATGCAAAAACACAATACCTCTAGTTAAAAAGAGAGAAAGACCTCAATGGATGACTGAAGAAACTCTTAAAATGCTTAAAGAGAGAAGGAAAGCAAAAGCAAAAGAAGACAGAAACACAGTTAGAACCCTAAATGCAACAATACAGCGACTAGTAAGCAGGGACAAAGAATTATTACAATGTTTATTGTATAGAAATTCGGATATATACACTTACTTTGGTCCCAGAGGCAAGAGCGTGATCGATTTTATGATCATCTCTCAGTCCCTCATTCCCTTCACTGAGTCTTTTGGCGTGCTGACTAGATCAGAGAGTGACCATATCCCATTTATTCCCTTCTCACCACTCCATTATGCCCCCTGCCTAGCGTATCACTACCGTCTAAGAACTTAACTTCCCATGAGAGTAAAAGGATCCGATGGAATGGGAAAATCGAAGATGCTATAAACTTCCACTTAAATCTCCCCGCACTATTAAAATTACGGGACCTTCTCCTGTCTTCGTCAGATCCTTTAAATTATTACAATTCTATTGTTATGAATTTAAGGCCCATGCTAACTAGCACTTTGTTCCCCTATTACAAGGAATAAAGGTTGGTTTGACAATCATTGTGCTATAGCGAAATGAAAGCTATCACATGCTATAAGGATCTTAAGGCAGGATGACTCGCAAGAAAAATTTAACATCTATTTGCAGTGCCGTGGGTCCTACAAAAATCTCCTAGGCTTAAAAAAAGCTAATTATAATTGAAAACAATGGAGGGACCTGGGCCTTGCTGCCCTAGAAAACAATGCGGCTAAGTTCTGGGAGTTAGTGTCTAGAGGAATGAATGGGGACCATACTTTTATTGACAACCAAATAACATCGGATCAATGGGTTAATCACTTCTCTGGCCTCTTCAACAATGCCTCATTTAACCCCCAAATAGATTATGGAATAACTATTCAGCCATTACACTCCTGCCCTGAGTGGGACCCGGTTTCCCCATATGAAGTCATCACTCTGGTTAATTCCTTATCTAACAAAAAGGCTCCGGGGGAGGATATGCTCCCTCCAGAACTTTTTAAATCCAATCTCGAGTGGTGGGCTCCCGTGCTTGCCAAACTGTTTACTTTTATTAATCAGTACGGTGTAGTTCCTAGGGGCTGGAGCGCCAGTATAGTGATCCCTCTCCACAAAAGGGGCTCTAAGGCTGATCCAAATAATTTTAGGCCAATTAGCCTCCTTGATGTAGTGGCCAAAATCTATGCCAAATACCTTCTATTCAAACTGGAAACCTGGGCCACTAAGAATGCAATTATTGCAGAGGAGCAGGCTGGATTTGTCAGGGGTAAGTCTGCCGTAGATCAATGTTTTGTACTATCACATTTAATTCAGAAATATGCATTTCACAACCGAAAAGAATTATTTGTCTCTTTTGTTGATTTTTCCTCCGCTTTCGATCTTATAGATCGAGAGCGGCTTTGGCAAAAATTATCCTCTACAAACATAGATAGACGGCTGCTTTTCCTGTTACAAATGCTCCAACACAGGCACCTCCCTCAGGGTGAGGCTGGGGGCCAATGGTCTCCTCTCTGAAGCGATCCCCACTAATCGCGGGGTTCACCAGGGATGTCTCCTGGCCCCGTTCCTCTTCAATTTCTACATCAACAATATTGTTGATGTCTGGTTTAAACTGCTAAGCTCTCGGTGTTATTATACGCCGATGATTTAGCCCTAATTTCCACTACCCAAATTGGCATGAGGAGATTGCTAAGTAGTCTGGGCTTGTTTTGCACCAAGGAACACCTTCTAATTAACCACTCTAAAACGAAGGTGGTAGTGTTTGGGGAAAAAAGGAAAAATCATGCCTGGAAACTTAATGGTAGTCCCATTCAACAACAACGAAGTTACCGCTACTTGGGTCTCAATTTTAATTCTAACCTTTCTTGGAACTCTCATTTTGAAATAGTCAGGCTGAAGGCTGCCCATTCGTCTCAACTTCTCTGCCGTTTTTTTAAACTTAAAGGAGGAAGTTTGGTTCCCCCAGCGTTAGAGATCTTCCGCAAGAAGATAATCCCACAACTGCTCTACGGCACAGAGATTTGGGGACATGGAAATATTTCTTCACTAGAGAAAGTCCAAAATGCCTTTATTAGATTTGTCCTGGCAACTCCCCGAGGCACGCCTGTATCCTTTTTAAGGTTAGAGACAGGCCTTTATTCCATAGAATCTTTGGCTCATGCAGCCCTGGCCATATATTGGCTAAGGCATGAGCGATTCCCGCCTACCCAAAAAATGTTTCCTCGAACAATTACAATCCCCAGTCTATAACACCTGGCTAAAACGGACTAAATTTACTCTGGCCATTTATGGGATTAATATAGAACCCTCCCCCTCACAGCCCCTGATGAGGGCTAAACAATTGTTGAAGGAAAGAATTTATTTGTATACTAAACGATGGACCCTCCATTCTTCCACTCAATCGTCTCTTTCATTTTGGTATCCATGGTTTAAAACGACCTTCACCATGGAACAATATCTCACTTTCCTAACAGCTCCTTCATTGAGAAGGTCTTTCACGGCTTTACGCCTTCAAACTATGCCCACAGCCATGCTTGAAGGGCGTTATGCCAACACCCCTATGCACCTCCGTGTCTGCATATGTCAGTTGGGAGAAGTGGAAGACATCGCCCACTATCTCTTGAGATGTCCACTTTATACAGATCCAAGGTTTAAATTTTTACATTCTATCATTCACTCCATGTCAAGTAGGCCCGTTATGGAGCAAATAAGCATCCTTTTAGTTGGCAGCGATATTTTTTTAACACAACAAGTGGCAAACTTTGCCCTGGCTGCCAGAAAAATCAGAGCCAAATATGTAAAACAATTAGCGGTGGCCCAGAAGCAAACTTGCACCTAAATTTTAAATCAAGATTGGAAGGTGCTCCCTCTCTTTTAAATTATTCTTTTAATTATTTCCTTTATTGCTCGGTTTTAATATTAGTATATGCTTTTTGTACCTGCATTGTATTTGTATTTTTATGTATTTTATTGTGGTGGCCAATGGCTCTGAGCAATTGAAGTTCATTCATTCATTCATTCATTCATGTATAGAAATAGAAGAGGACAACAAAAAGGGTAGAACAAGAGCCCTATTCCAAAAGATTAGAGAAATGAAAGGGAAATTTAAACCAAAAGTAGGGATGTTGAATAATCAACAGGGGAACACACTGACTGACTGAGATGAAATAAAAGGAAGATGGAAGCAATACACTGAAGAACTCTATAAAAGAGATGCAAAAATGACAGATTTATTCACGGAGGAACCGTATGAAGAACCAGAAATTTTAGAATGCGAGGTAAAAGCTGTTCTTAAAATACTTGGAAGAAACAAATCACCAAGAACAGATGGCATACCAATAGAGTTGCTTGCTACAAGCTACTCAGACTAAATCTCTCAAAATATTGACAAAAAATTGTCAACAAATATGGAAAACTAAACAATGGCCCACAGACTGGGAGCGTTCAATATACATCCCAGTTCCAAAGAAAGGGGATCCCAGAAAATGCAGTATTTATCAAACTATTGCTTTAATATCCCATGCAAGTAAAGAAATGCTCAAGATTCTACAGCAAAGGCTCTTAACATATATGGAGCGAGAAATGCCAGATGTCCAAGCTGAATTTAGAAAGGGAAGAGGTACCAAAGATCATATTGCAAACATACGTTGGATATGGAACGGACCAAGGAATTTCAGAAGGAAATCACCCTGTGCTTTATAGATTACATCAAAGCCTTTGACTGTGTAGATCATGAAAAACTATGGAATGCTTTAAAAGAAATGGAGGTGTCACAGCATCTGATTGTCCTGATGCACAACCTATACTCTGGACAAGAGGCTACTGTAAGGACAGAATATGGAGAAACCAATTGGTTCCCAATCAGAAAGGGTATGGGACAGGGGTGTATTTATCACCCTGCTTGTTTAATCTACACGCTGAACATATCATACGGAAAGCAGGATTGGACCAAGATGAAGGAGGTGTGAAAAGTGGAGGGAGAAATATCAATAATTTAAGATATGCAGACGATACCACACTACTAGCAGAAACCAGTAATGATTTGAAACGAATGCTGATGAAAGTTAAAGAGGAAAGCACAAAAGCAGGACTACAGATGAATGTCAAGAAGACTAAAGTAATGACAACAGAATATTTATGAAACTTTAAAGTTGACAACGAGGACATTGAACTTGTCAAGGATTATCAATACCTTGGCACAGTCATTAATCAAAATGGAGACAATAGTCAAGAAATCAGAAGAAGGTTAGGACTGGGTAGGGCAGCTGTGAGAGAACTAGAAAAAGTCCTCAAATGCAAAGATGTATCACTGAACACTAAAGTCAGGATCATTCAGACCATGGTATTCCCGATCTCTATGTAAGGATATGAAAGTTGGACAGTGAAAAAAGCGGATAAGAGAAAAATCAACTCATTTGAAATGTGGTGTTGGAGGAGAATTTTGCACATACCATGGACTGCGAAAAAGACAAATAATTGGGTGTTAGAACAAATTAAACCAAAACTGTCACTAGAAGCTAAAAAGATGAAACTGAGGTTATCATACTTTGGACACATCATGAGAAGACATGATTCACTAGAAAAGACAATAATGCTGGGGAAAACAGAAGGGAGTAGAAAAAGAGGAAGGCCAAACAAGAGATGGATTGATTTCATAAAGGAAGCCACAGACCTGAACTTACAAGATCTGAACAGGGTGGTTCATGACAGATGCTATTAGAGGTCACTGATTCGTAGGATCACCACAAGTCGTAATCGACTTGAAGGCACATAACAACTCGAAACAAATCTTACATTGTATATCAGAAGTTATTGGTATTGTAGGTAGACTTGCTCCAATGCTGGAGTTGGATGCTAGTAGAAGTTAAAAATTGTTGGTTTCTAATCTTACGATCGCTGCAAAAAAACTTTTTGGGGCTAGGCAATGGAAAGCACAAACCAGCCCTTCAGTTTGGGAACAGAAGCTCAAATGCTTGGGCATTACTGGAATGCACAAACACAGATGTCTGATTTGGACAGGTCAGGGAAAGGGCAATTCTGAAGCACCACTGGAATCCTGAGTTCCTTTTGTGAATTATTGGAACAGATAACCATGCAAACGTAAGGTTGTAAACAAACCAACTGAGAATGAATCAATATTTATGTTTTTGCAAATATATGTATTTAATATAAATAATATTTAAAAACATCAGAAATAGATGGAATAAAAAGTTGCAAAAAAGCCTGGATGCCCAAAGCCTGGATGCCCAAAAGCCTGGATGCCCAAATCCAGCAATAATGTCTATGTTCAAGGCTCCTGTGCCCTTTAACTGCAATTTGACTCATAGAAATCAAACAGGTCAAAGCATCTTCCCAGCATGGAGACTAGGCAGCCTTTCCCAACCTGGTATCTTCAGCTAGAGCTGATGGAAGTAATAGTCCAAAACAGGTTGGGAAAGGCTGAGATAAGTGACAGGGGAAATCACCAGCTAAATGTTAGCATGTCATGTTCCTCCAAAAACAACAAACAAGACCTGCGCCAGCTACACTCTTTGGTGCTTCAACTAGCCTTTACTTCTCAGTTTGGCCGCCAACTTGTCCCTCCAACTCCAGACAGGCATGACAGTTTACGAAAAGCTTGATAAATCAGACTCCTGTGCTACGATGTTAAAAATGGAACAGAACAGGGCAGGGAGAAAGGATTGAGACACCCAGGGCCATAATACATGCCTGGTGGGACACGGTGGATCACACTATCCACAGAATGGCATTACAGTAGGGCCCCGCTTTACGTCGCTTCGCTAATGCGGCGGTGTCAATTAGACACAATTAGACTAAAGCCCCACTCATACGCGCTTGTTCCACTTTTATGGTGGTTTTTGGGCATCGCGCGCCATTCTATTCAATGAGTTCCGCTTTACAGCGGTTTTTGCTTTACAGTGGGGGTCCGGAACATAACCCGCCATATGAGTGGGGCCCTACTGTATAGCAATTGATAGATGGCATCTTCAGCATGATATCATAGATGACAACTTGTGCAGAACTGCATCATACCAACTGCAGTCCCACAAGAATGGAACTCTTTCCAGGTACTGATAGCAACACATCAAACAATTATTATTGCTGCTATTATTGTTGCTATTATTATTCATTGAGTTTATATCCCGCCGTTCCTCCCAAAGGAGCCCAGGGTGGCAAAAGTATCAACAAAACCAACTGAATAACAAGAAAAAGGAAAGCATTCTAAAAACAGTTAAAAACATTCTAAAACACGGCCACAGTTAAAAACATTATTTCATCAGCAACATAAGAAAAAAAAGACAAGAGTAAAACAGGAACTCACATCAGTATCACTCGCTCCGGGGAATGCCACTTGTAAGTAATGGAATCGAGCGGCACGGATGGCGTTAAACCAGTCCACCATTTCCTGGGAGGAGAAAGAAAACAACCATTAAGGGAAAAGAGGCAGAAAAGATGTGGCAACTGGCATTTCCATCAGTGCTGCACCAAGCCTGTTTCAGATCAACTCTAATTTGTTTTGGCTTGAAATGCACTCCCTCAAGTCGTACTTGCATCATTGGGGGTAACTTCTGCAGGAGTCTGATTTCAGCACAATCCTTATACGTGCTTCCTTTAAACAAAGTCCCACTGTGCTCACTGAAGCTTACTCCCCAAAAAGTGAGTTTAGGATTGTTGTGTTGTTTTTGTTATAAGTTTTTGTGAGTTTATAGTTTTGTATTTTGTTGATATTTTTGTAAGCTACCTTGTGCATGATATTCATTATTTATTTATATACTTAAAAGCATTTCTAAACCACTTAATATTTATAAGCTCTCAGCAGTGCACAACAACACAAACATGAAATCAGTCAAACAGTACCATTAAAAACAGGGATAAAAACAGAAGTCTGGTAATAAAAGGGCCCAGTCTTATGGCTCAGGGAAAGCCCGGGTAAAGGTATGTCTTTACAAGACATATTTTGATAAAATAAGGCCCCCACCAGACCAGTGGGATTTTTGTTTGGTTAGTTTTGGGGTTTGGGGGCATTTGTATTCTTTAACATGTCACTGGTGCAATAACGGTGCATTCAAGTAGTGGTTTTATACTGGACCATCCACACATCATTCAGTTTTATTAATTGCCCTGAGATACTTCCCCAAGGTTATTGCTGTCTGGAGGGCACTCTTGTGCTATAGCGCAACAACAAAACAACCCTGGAACATTTGTGGTATGAAAAGTTACAGGATTTCAGCAGGAAGCTATGAGACAGACACCAATCTGAAACAAAGCAGTATGTCTGTCCCCCAAATTTTTGCAGGGGCAAACAGTAATGAAAGCACAATCATGTATAACTGCCCTAATACCATCATGAGCACAGATCCTCATGACTGCACAATAAAGAGGACATTTGGAGGTGCGCTAAGAGTGCATATAAAATCTAATGTTAATAATAATATTGCTATCATATATTATTAGTGAACCTACAGCTTTCTGCTTGTCACCTTTCCAAGTTTCAGTTTCAAAGAAAACCCCACAGTCACAGCAGCAGCAACATTTTCATTTAATCTATACAGCATGTTAAAAATATCTCCAGTCAGCCACAGCTTGCGGCTGACAAGTTGGCAGTGATGAGAGACAGCCTGCAGAGGGCGCTTCAACTATAAAGAGATGCCACTAGAAATCCAGTGAAACAGAAAGTCAGCAGCGCTGACAGAACTGTGTAGCAAAGGTCTAGCACGTTTACCCTTGTATGTTTTTGTGGGAATGAGGGCTGAGCAAGGCTTGCCACCCTGTCAAAGAGTTTCCTGTCCTGCAAAAACGGGGACGTCTAGCCCTGGCTTTTACCTTACTGGCACACAGTGCAATTGACTACAAACAATAATGCCACTCATCAGGCTGCGGTGTGCTCGCTGCCCCAGTCATGGTGTGGTTTCAGATCAGGATAGCCACATGCCCTGCTTTACAGTCCTCTCTTTGAAGAGGTGTAGAGGGGTGTTGGCAGAGCTTGGAAAAATTACTTTTTTGAACTACAACTCCCATCAGCCCAATCCACTGGTCATGCTGGCTGGGGCTGATGGGAGTTGTAGTTCAAAAAAAGTAAATTTTCCAAGCTCTGGGTGTTGGTGCCAGAGGGCCAGCCCCAATCTGGCTCTGGCCCTGTACAAACCATACATTTAAAGCACATGACTTCCCCCCAAGAATTCTGAGAAGTGTAGTTTACTCCTCATAGAACTACAGTTCCCAGCACCCTTAACAAATTACAGTTCCTAGGATTCTTTGGGGAAAGCAGTGTGCTTTAAATGTATGGTGTGTATGCAGCCTAATATAGTGACTCTGTCTGGAAATCAGGAATAAAGAATTTTGTTTTATCTTAGAGAGTTGGTTGGTGTGCACATGCATACCTGTACTTTAAAAACCCACACAGAACTAGGGATGGGGGTGAAATTTGATTTGGTTTGCATTTTAATGAGAAGCTACCTAACTCACACTTCTCAAACCAACATAACTATCCTTTGATATTTGTACTTCTCCAAATTGTGATGCAATTCTCCAACCAATGTGTACAAAATTGCACATATTACGGAAAAGTGTATAAAATAAGTATTAGGGGAAATTGCTTGCAAAAATGTGTATATTAGCCAAAATTGCATGCAAAAAGGTGGTGGGGGAGTTATGAGGATTAAAAAAAAATGCAAACTGTTGCGGAAATGTGGAGAACTGAATTTAAGATTGGAAAAATGAGGAACTGGGAGACCTGATCCATCCATCCCTAGTACACATAGCCCAGGTTGGTCCTGCATTGTGCATTCCCACCTCGCTCATAAAGCTCAGACACTTAACAAAAAACCTGCATATAAATTGCTTTTTTAAAATGTGTTTTTAAATTTGTATATTTGTTTGTAATGTTTTTAATTGTTGTAAAGTGCCCAGAGAGCTTCGGCTATGGGACAGTATACAAATGCAATAAATAAATAAATAAAAATAGATAAGGAGAATGCAAGGGAAACATGGAAGGAGAGGGCAATCTAACGGGGAGCAGGTGTGCTCAATCAGCTTCTCAAGAGTCAAGAACACACAGCTACAACTGAGATGGAGTCTCCTGCTGTGCGGAGAAATCAACTGCAAGGCTCGAGAAGTGAGCAGCCAGCAGGCTGAGTCAGAGCCACTGAGCTAAAGCAAATACCACTCTGAAAATAAATCACTGGCGTTTGGAGCAATCAGACTCCACTCCTGCTTATCGGAATCCACCCACAAGGGAGGGAAAGCAAGGCACTCCATTTCCATTTCATTTCAATTTTTTTCCAAAAGGGTGGTGTGGGAACTGATGCAGAGGAGGTGTAGATCTGAGCACATGCCCTCATTTCTTCAATATTTCTCAGAGGAAAATGATACTTGTCTTCCTAACTTCCTTGTAGGCTCGCCGCTGCAGATTCTCCCTCCTCAACACCCACAGGCCCCATCCACACAATACATTTAAAGCACTATTATGCCACTTTAAGAGTCATGGCTACCCCCAAGGAATCATGGGCACTGTAGTTTGTTAAGGATGCTGAGAGTTGTTGGTAGACTCCCTATTGCCCTCACAGAGTTCCCTGGGAAGAGGGACTGATTGTTAAACTCTTGTGTAGACAGTACTGAACTAGATGAACCAGTGGTCTGATTCAGCATAAGGTGGGAAGGAGGAGGAAGGACAGAACGAAATAGAGAACATGTGCATATAATATTTTTTTTCAATGATGAAAGAAAGGTGGCATATAACTGAAAGCTTGACTCTTGACATGGAATGCTGCCATATACCAGGACAGACTCTTGGTCCATCCACTCCAGTACTGTCTACTCTGACTGGCAGTGGCTTTCCTGGGTCTCAAGTACCTAGGAGCACTGCCCCCTTTTGTAGTCTCTGCTAGGAGCTTTGGGTGCTGGAACTATAGATTCTGGTCTGCTCAGCTGAGGAATTTGAATCCACAACCTAAGATACATGAGGGGATACACTATAGCTCAGTGACACAGCAGCTTGTATACATAAGGTCCCGGGTTCAATCTCTGGAAGGATCAGGTAGCCAGTGACAGGGAAGATCTCTGCTTGAAAGCTCTTGAAAGCCACTGCCAGTCTGCGTAGACGATAATGGACTAGATGGGCAAGCAGTCTGACCTGGTGTTAGGCAGCTTTCCTTCAGGGACTCCTGTGAAAGCAACATCTACTTTGCCTGGGAGCTATCCGAGGTACTGAAGCTTTCAACCTTGCCTGCCCTCTGGATCCATCTTCCTGGAACCTATCATCATCTGTTGCCTAATCCCCACTCTCAGCTGCTGAATAACTCCAGCTGAGCTCCATTTGGTATCTGAAAGACCACATCTCACCCTTACAGGCCCTCTCCAGGGTTAAGATCAGCAACAGGGAGGCCCTCTTGGTAGTTCCACCACTCTCAGAAGTTCAGGGAGTAGCAGCCCAGGAGAGAGCCTTCTTTGTGGCAACCTTTAAATTGTGAAACATCCTTAATTCCCACACAGCTGCATCTGGCACCTTCGTTGTATAGCTTTCGTCATATGCTGAAGATGCACCTCTTAACCCTGGCCTTTGACATACAACAATTTACAATAAGAAGAATAGAGTAATTGAATGTTATATTTCTATTTCGCTGTAAACTGCCTGGGGACATTATGGTAAAGGGCAGGTAAGAAATAACAATAACAATAATTTGTTGTTGTTGTTGTTGTTATTTCTCTGCCTAGCTGGTGCAAATGCTGGGGGAAATGCTAGTGTTCCCCCACCACCTTTAAACAAAAGAGAAGTGCAGAGAGAGAATGCACAAGTCCCACCCATATCTACTCTATTGCCACTTCCTTAGGATATGCATAAAGTGACTCTCCCAGCAGCCTCCTTTCTTACTTCAGAGCTCCCACCTTGCCATCTTCATGGTAAACAAAGATGTTTCTTGTGCTGTTGTCTTTCAAGTATGTGATTTGCAGTCCATGTGGGTTCCCAATTTTGCCAGGCTGGAAAGTGGCGTTCAGATGCTCAATCTTCATAATTGCTTTGGGTTCTTTTGCCTGGGGTGGGAAGGAGAGAAAGAAAAACAATGCAGTAAGGAGCCAGGATGAAGGCAGGAGGCTAGCTCAGCAAAACACAGGCTTTAAAAGCAAAGAGGAATTTCACTGAGGGTGTAGTCCTGATCCAACAGCTCCAGAGAGCACAAGGGGGCTCTCACACAAATACAAGGGATGGGCAAAGAGGTGGGCTTTTCCCCCCTCTATTTTGTTTGATCATGGGAATAAGTGTATGTACAGTGGCAAAGGCTTGATTCAGCAGGAGAGAGGAACCTTTGACAGCCCAAGGGCTGCATTCCCTTCTGGGCAATCTTGTGGAGGTCGCATGCCAGTGGTGGGCGGGGCCAGAGGCAAAAGTGAGTGGAGCAATGAACGTAACTTTTACCTTTGCACAGTAGACTAGTTTGTAGGGTTCATCTTTAATTTCTAAGCTTAGCGTATGCACAGGAGCAAAGGTGTGATTTGGATGCATCGTAACAGGGCTAGGGAAACATTTTATTCATCTATTTATTTACAGAAGTATTTCTATACCACCGTATTGTAAAATATCAGGGTGGTGTACAAAACTAAAACATAAAGCTCTATTAAAAACAATGCAGCCCAATGGCCACATTCTCTTCTGGGGGCCACGTACCTGTAGTGGGCAGGGGCAAAAGTGGGTGGGGCCACCAATGTAAATTTGACCCTTGAATGACAAACTAGTTCTTCACACTCTCACACACCCCTCTCTGTCCTCCACCCAGGGAAGGAAGAGGCGTTGTCAGCATTCAAGGACACATTCCAGCCAGCCCCCACCCCAAAACAAACACCACTCAAAGAGGGCACAAAGCAGGGCCAATTAGAGGTGTGGCCTGGGAAAAGAGCGTGTGTCTTGGGAGAGTCCAGAGCGCCAGATCTATAACAGGAGCGAACATAGATTCCCCCCCCCACAGGCACACCCCCTCCAGCATGACCAAGAGATCCATTTTAGATTCACCAGTTTGGTGCATCATCTGCAGGAACTTCCTTAGGGACAGACCTAGAGGCCAACGCCTCGGGTTTTTTGTCCTGAGCCCCAAATCTCCTACCTCTTCCTCCTTTCGTTCAAACTTTAAATATCTATCTATCTCTTTCTCTGTCTATATAGCTTACAGGACAGATGGGGATGCTGCAAAGTGCAATGCCACTGAGACCCCAGGAACCTTTCATCTTAACTTGCCTGGGGGCCACCTATACATTTATGTAGATGAGCATCTCAAACCCTTTAGGTATCTAATAACACCCCATGTCACCCAAATACTAAACTGTAGGTAATCTCTATTAAGGTTCGTGAAAACAAGCCAGTTTCATAAACTATGGTTTGAAGCTGGCTTGTTTCCACTAACCATACTTAAGATCAACCACAGTTTGTCTGGGTTTGTACATCAAAGCAAGATGCAGTTAATTTAAAAAATGGATCAAAAGCTCTGAAACCCCTTGCAGCCGTGCTGGAGGAAAAGGAGGAATGTGCAAGCCCAGGAAGGAGGTGAGGCTCATTGTTATGATGCTAAACTATGGCTTAGTAATAATTGTTTAGTATAATGTCCAAACCAATCCAATACAAAGGTTTCTACACCTTCAAGAGGAAGGAGGTAAAGAGGCCTGCTTACAAAGAACTGTGGGCACACATGTTGCCAGCCAAAGGTTGCCAACTTTTTGGGGCCAGTGGTCACATTTGCAAAATGGAGAAACTGTTATGGACACCACACCGAAACACACACGGCATCCTAATGTACTGGCTACAAAAGGATGCTTCTTTCAAGTCAAATTTCAATAGGAGGGCGTGGGCACCAGGGAAGGCCTTTGTGACTGCACACACACCCATGGGTGCCACATTGGTTGACCCTGCTGCAGGCACATAGGAAGCTGTCTTATACCAAGCCATGCTGTTTGTCGGTCTCATCAAGTGTCATCTGCTCTGAATGGCAGAGACACTCCAAGATCTCAGGCAGAGAACAGCCTCTATCACCTGATTACTCGAACCCTGGAGAAGCGAGGGATTGCCCCTGAGACCTTCCGGATGCAAAGTGTGTGTTCTATCTGCCACTGTTCTATAGTCCCTTTTCCTGAGAGACCCTCAGAGATTTGGATTAGGGCTGCATACACACACCATACATTTAAGGCAAATGATGTCCCTCAAAAGAACCCTGGGAATTGTAGTTTACCCCTCACAGAGCTATCATTCCTAACACCCTTAACAAACTATTGGTTCCCAGAATTCTTTGGGAGAAGCCCTATGCTTTAAATGTATGTTGTGGAGCAGACCTGAGTCAGGTCTGTGTTTAGAGGGAAGACCTCCTAAGAAGCTCATGTGCACCACCTTGAATTTCACCATAAGGAGAGCCCTGCTAGATCTGACCAAAGACCCATCTAGTCCGGCATCCCAGGGTTCCAGTGGCCAACCAGATGCCTATGAGATGTTCACCACCAGGACATGTGCATAACAGCACTCCACCCACTCCCTGATTCTTGGGAGGAAAGTCATGTGCTTTAAATGTGCTACATGTGTGTTTTAAATGTATGGTGTGTATGTAACACAAGCCACATGTGTGCACTAGCTCAAACACCTGTCACCTGCATTCAATCCAAAATGTTAGGCAAGCAATGTTAAATGAAAGAGGGATTCACCAGCACAATACAGTTCCCTTTCTTCTGGTTGTGGCAAGTCTTTTGAAACTCCCAACAAAAAACCAAACACCAACACCCAGCTGAATAACAGTAGCTCACGACAGAGTGCAGTGGACTCTCACTTCCCCAAGCGTAAGGACAACCTCTTTCTCATATGACAGAAAGCAGCAATATTTTAGCACATGTGTTCAAGAAAGGACCCTGAGAAAGCCTCTTTGACAAAGTAGTCCAATGCCTGTCTACTTTAAAGTAAACCCCATTGAGTTCAGCGGGGCTTGCTCCTAACTAGGTGGGTACTTGCAGGAGTGCAGATTGGAAATGTTGATACGATTGTTAGTATTACTAATTAGCCAGCCTTCACTAGAAGATCCCAGAGCAAGTTATAGCAGTTTAAATTTTAATATTAAAACAATTAAAACAATTTACAATCACAGGAATAGGGTGGGTCCAAAAAATATACATCTCAAGTGCCAAAGGCCAGGATAAAGAAGTACATCTTTAGCATTCACCAAAAACAGTACAGTGAAGTTGCCAGATGCACCTCTGTGGGGAGGGAGTTCCATAACTTAGGGACTACCACAGAGAAGGCCCTCTCCCCAGCTGCTACTCCCTGAACCTCTGAGGGCGGCAGAACTACCAAGCGGCCCCTTTTGCCAATCTCAACACTTGAGAGGGTCTGTAGGGAAGGAGGCAGTCCTTCAGATATTTGGGGCCTAAGCTGTAACTGAGAAGAGGAGCAAAAGTGATCATCAGGAGAGCTGGCTTCCCGGGTCAGAGCACGGGTGAGTGTTGCAACACCACTTCTCTAGAACCCCCTTCCCTAAGGCAATTGCTGCCTGTCTCCAGGCCACACTTAACGTTTGAAGAAGTTGAGTTCTGATTCTTGGTACTGATGACGACTCCAGATTCTCCAGAGGCCCTTGGGCAAGATGAACACATGCGGAAGTAGGTCCGGAAGCAGAGAAATTCACCCAGCCCTAGTTCCCACGCCGTAGCATAACTAAGCCTGGGCATAAGAACGTAAGATGAGCCCTACTGGATCAGACCAAAGCCATAACTAGTCCAGGATCCTGTTCTCCTAGTGGCCAACCAGATGCCTATAGCAGTGGAGGCTGGTCCATTAGGGAGAATGTGGCGCTGCCCCAACTAACCTCAGCCTGCCCTGAGCCAGCCCCAGCCTGCCTTACTTACAATTAGCCCACAGGCTGGCACTGGCAGTCGGCTTCCTCGTCCTTAGTCCTTGTAGAACTCAACAGGAGGAGGAGGATGGTGTCAGAACTAGTGTCAGTTGGTTCTGCCTGTCACTGGCTCTCGCTCCACCTACTGTTTGGGCTCCCTGCCTACTGCCCTGCCAGTCCCAATGGGCATCAGCCACTACTGGCCTACAAGAAGCCCACAAGCAGAACATGAGCACAATAGCACTCTCTTACCATTGCTCCCCAAAGACTGATAGGAACACAGGAAGCTGCCTTATACAGAGCCAGCCCATTGGCCATTCTACCTCTGTATTGTCTATTATGGGTAGTATCCAATGCTAGTCCTACTCAGAGTAGACTTATTGAATTAATGGTCATGCCTAACTCGGGTCATTAATTTCAGTGGGTCTAATTTATTTCATGAGTTTCAGTTCTGCCATTGAGTATAGTATTTTCTTTACCATCCCTATAGCGTTTTTCGGAGTGCAACGTGCTTCATACTTATCTAACATTTTTGAAATACCCTTGTGAGATGGGCTCAGCAGAGACTGTCATGTGTTTCATGACTTGGATGGGCATTTGAACATGAGCCTTGAATATGTAAACCCAACACTCTACCTACACTCTAACTTAGCTGGATGCAATCCTCTGACTGGGAGTGGCTCTCCAAGGTTGCAGACAGGGAGTCTCTCCAAGCCCTATCTGGAGATGCTGGGGATTGAACCTGGCACCTTCTGCATGCAAGTCTGCCACTCAGCTACAGCCCTTCCCTTGTATCCCCTGATCCTGAAGACAACATGCAACCATCATGACGAGTAGTAGCCTTATCCTCTACGAATTTGTCTAAATCTATGGTAAGTGGTGGTCATCATAGTAGCTTGCGGAAGCAAATTCCACAGTTTAACTATTTTAATTGTTTTAAATATATTTTAAATTACTTGTTTTTATCGATAAACCACTTAAGAATTTTTTTATAATCAAGCAGTATATAAATTTTGTTAATTAATGCAATAAGCAAACTATTTATTTATTTATCTATTTATTTTATCTGTATCCTGCCCTTCCTATGTGCTGTGTGAAGGACTTTCTTTTGTGTAATCAGGAGTGGGGAACCTTTTCCAGCCTGAAGACCATGTCCCCTTCTGGCCAAGCTCCTGAGGATCACATGCCACTGGTGGGCGGGGCCAGAAGCAAGTGTGGGTGAAGCAACAAATGTAACAATCTACCCAGATACCTCTGCTTTCTACACACATGTTCACACACTCCCTCCCCGTCCTCCGTCCAGTCAAACAAGAAGCATGATCAGAGTTCAAGGACACATTCCAGCCAGGCCAAAATATTTAACATATGCAGAGCTGGGCCAGTGAGAGGTGTGGTCTGGGGAGAGTTATAAGGGCCAGATAGCGAGGCCTGTCGGGCCGCATTCAGCCCCTGGGCCACAGCTTCCCTACCACCGGTGTAGGAGCATCATTAGTTGTCCGCCAAGTTTGCGAAGTTCATCTGACAACAAGAAACTGAGCCTTTCGTGTCATGGACACAGTCCTGTCTGCCAACAGAGATTCAGCAGGCGCCTCTTGTTCCGACTTTTAAATGTCTGCTGAAAACTTTTCTATGTTACCAGTCTTATGGAGGTAATTGGGAAAATATCTTCCTGCAATAGTTAATGATTTCTGATTTAACTAAAAAAAAAAAAAAACCACAGAGGTGGAGGACACACATGTTTTAATATAGTTTTATCATGTATTTATATATGTTGTAAACTCCTCTGAATTTTTTATGAATAGTATATATAAAAACAAACTGAAGCAATTGCAAATTCTTTCCCTGTTCAGCTCTGCCTCCACTTCCTTTTCACCCATTTTGGGGTGGGAAACCTCAGGCCCACAAGCCGAATGCAGACCTCCAGGCCTCTCTCTCTGGCCCTTGAGAGTCTCCCAGGCCATACCTCCTCCTCAGCCACCCCCATTTCCCTACACCAGCCTTTCCCAACTAGTGGGCCACCAGCTGTTGCTGGACTACAACTCCCATCAGCCTCAGCTAGCATTGCCAATGGTCAGGAAAGATGGGAATTGCGGTCCAACAACATCTGGTGGCCCACTAGTTGGGAAAGGCTGCCCTAGGACAAGGGTGTGGAACTAGGTCTGCTGGTGGGCCAGATCCTCATCTCTCCTTGCCCTTTTTGGGCCAAGTTTGACTCTCTTGACATCATAACGTCATCAGGCTGACCCATTTTTCCCCGCATGGTTTGAAATCAGAGCATAACAGGTACTGCACTCTGCAAGCCCTGACAATCTGGGGCTTGCAAAGCGCTGTGCACAGAGCTTGCACCGGAGTTTGCGTGTGCTTCTGATTGGTGGTGCCTGCAAACTAGGGCTGAATCCTGGGAAGCGTAGTTTGTGAAGGATGCTGAGAGGAGATTCCTATTCAACTGAGAGAGCTCCAGTGGCCAGAGCGGTTTAACAGTCAGCCACTCTGATTGAAGCTCTGTGAGGTGAACAGGGCATCTCCTAGCACAGCCTTTCCCAACTAGTGGGCCACCAGATGTTGTTGGACCACAACTCCCATCAGCCTCAGCCAGCATTGCCAATGGTCAGGAAAGATGGGAATTGTGGTCCAACAACATCTGGTGGCCCACTAGTTGGGAAAGGCTGCCCTAGACACATCTTTTACACCTCTACTTCATGCCCTCCTCGATTACTTTTGGCTGGCTGGAATGTGCCCTTCAACTCTGACAACACCTTGTGAGTGCCTGGATGGAGGACAGAAAGGGATGTATAAGTGTGTGTAGAAATTATCAGACAGTACAAAGGTAAAAATCACATCCATTGCTCCACCCACTTTTGCCTCTGGCCCCGCCCACCACTGGCATGCAGCCCCTATGAGGTTGTCTAGATGGGAGCATGGTCCTCAGTCCCAGAAAGGTTGCACATCCCTGACTTTCATTGTTGCTTCCCCTATGTTGAATTTTGGATTATACCTTCCCTGGGGCAGAGACCTGTCCTGATGAACTTTGTACAGTGCCATGCCTGCGGATGGCGCTATGTAACTGATAAATAAAATGAACAAGGTGCAAATGAATAAGCATGCAGAGTCAAACGCCCCTTTGGCTTCACTGCATGATGCATAATTCAATGGGGGAAAAGGGGGGCAGCCACACGGAACAGAACCACGTGCACTTACGTCATTTTTGTTGTAATACTTTAGGGCGCCTTCCCGTTCTGAAAGCACAAATTTCCTGCTCAAGAACTGTCCGTTGTCACGGCCTCTCTTCCAAAGAAATCCTTCCCGGTACCCTATGGAGGAATATAAAAAACAGCAAAAGAGAAACATATTATTTCCATGGCAGCTGACAACTTTTTGAAAAGAAAATGGGGGAGGGGTATCATTTGTCCACCCAGAGGTGGAGGACACAGCCCCTCTGGCTAGATGACCGGTCCTCCTTTGCTCCTTTGATCTTTTGGCCCCTGCAAGCAGAGCACCATGTACACCACACCTAAACCTCCCTGGAGGAAAGGTGGGATACAAATGTAATAAGAAAATTTAAAGAATAATAACAAAAGATCTTGCACATGTCTTTCAGAAAATGTAGAATAACATTACCATATATTATCATCATCATCAAACACCCCCAATCAATATGCTCTGAGTTTTTTTTTTTTTTTACTTTCACAAAATTTGTCGGAGATTATCAACATTCACCTGCAAAAAACGCACAGGCAGCCACATTGGTCCATTATAAAAAATTCAAAACCCACAGTCAGCAATACCTGTATAAGGACCAACTAAACAGTCATAAAACAGTAGATCAGTCATTGTGTGTTTCTTCATCTCAGCTGTCCAAGCTGCAACCTAAAGGTCCAACCTGAAACCTACATAGCACCTAGTAGGTTCTAATCTATTGAAGGGCGCATCTGCATTATACATTGAAAGCAGTATCATACCACATGGCTCCCCTCCAAGAATCCTGGGAATGGCAGTTTCTGAAGGGTGCTGAGAGGAGACCCCCATTCCCCCCCACAGAGGCACAATTCTCAAGGTGTTTTAACCAGTCAATTCCTCTTTCCAGGGAACTCTGAGAACTATAACTCTGAAAGGGGAATAGGGGCCCTCCTAACAACTCTCTGCACCCTTCACAAACGAGAGTTCCCAGGATTCTTTGGGGAAAAGCATGACTGTTTAGTAGTGGTATGATAGTGCAGGTGGGCCGATGTCTTCAATCTCCTCTTACGCTCCATTTTAAAACTGTGACCAAATGCAGACTTCATGGCTTCAGCATATTCAATTTCTATACTGTTTAATACATAAAAAGATTGCTACAGAAAACTAAAACAGCAAATGTTACAAAAATGCACAATAAAACCATAAATAAAAATAAACACACACAGATAGCAATTCCTCCTCCTTTTGACACACTTTTCCACTCAACACCTCTCGCCCCCCTGGCTCTCCCCTAGGACTCCACCCATCCACTTTGGCTCTCACCTAAGGCCCAAACTAAACTCACAGATCACCTCCACACTCTCACGACTATGAACAAAGATTGTTCCTGGAACCAGCCGACATCATCCTAATCTCTCTTGCTTTTATGGGCAGGCCCCAAGTGTAGAATCACAGAATCATAGAGTTGGAAGGCCATCAAGTCCAATCCCCTGCTCAGTGCAGGAATCCAAGCAGGGTTTATTTTAACATTTTGTGCAGTGCAAAATCAGTTTTTGAACAGTTGAGCATATAGGATTCAATACAGAGGAAAGAAGACTAGAAAAGGTCCTCAAATGCAAGGATGTGTCACAGAACACTAAAATCAGGATCATTCAGACCATGGTATTCCCAATCTCTATGTACGGATGTGAAAGTTGGACAGTGAAAAAAACGGATAAGAGAAAAATCAACTCATTTGAAATGTGGTGTTGGAGGAGAGCTTTGCAGATATCATGGACCATGAAAAAGACAAATAATTGGGTGTCAGAACAAATTAAACCAGAACTATCATTAGAAGCTAAAATGATGAAATGGAGGTTATCGTACTTTGGACACATAATGGGAAGACCTGATTCACTAGAAAAGACAATAACGCTGGGGAAAACAGAAGGGAGTAGAAAAAGAGGGAGACCAAACAAGAGATGGATTGATTCCATAAAGGAAGCCACAGACCTGAACTTACAAGATCTGAACAGCGTGGTTCACGACAGATGCTACTGGAGGTTGCTGATTCATAGGGTTGCCATAAGTCATAATCAACTTGAAGGCACATAACAACAAATTTATAAAAAGGAAAAATGAGAAAAGATTAAAAACAAATAGAAAATGAAGATAAACATTGTTTCCTTTTAAATCTTCATAACCTTATACTAATCGCTAATGCTTTTTTTATTTAAAAAAATGAGGTGCTGGTACTTGTATCTTGTGCAGCACAAAATGGCTAGCATGAGCAGAAAAAAAAGAGTGCAGGTACTCCGTATTGGTGAGTTCTGTCACACACACACCCCAAAAACCCTGTTAATAGTATGGGACAAATTACTTGGCTAGTTCAGGTGTGGGCAGTGTACTACTGGCTTAGAATAAACCCTGGCCCCAAGGCTGATGGCTCTTCTCCAGACTGCGCATTGCTGCCTTCCATTCAGCATACAATCAGCTGCACTCGAGACCCCATTCCAGGCTACAGGTTGTTTGGTCTAGCAAGTTTCCCAGAGGCTCCAAACAATAGCAAACAAGATACCCCTCCAAGCCAGCTTTTCCCTCCTCCCACCCATTTCTGAACATCTAGCCCAGGACCAGTATCAAGGGCCAGCATGATCAGGCATTTACCAAGGGCCCACACCTGAATAGGGCCCCCTGAACCTGCTCTTCTTCACCATTGCAACCTGTTTATTTGTTCACCCACCTCTTGCTCTGGCTCAAACAACAGTAGTAGTAGTGGTAGTGGTGGTAAGGAGCAGGTGGTGCTACAGGCTGCTTGCTCGTTGGCTCTCTGCCTGACAAGCAACCAGGTGTTAGCAATGAGGAGCAGAGCAGCAGGAGCTAGTGGTAATTGCACAGAGGAGGCAGACTCGGGGGGGCGGCAGAGGGTGAGCAAGAGGGTATTTAACCTAAGGCTCCTCCAAAATCTGAAGCCAACATTGATCCGACCTGGTGAAGACTTCTGTGGAACTTGCAAGATTGCTCACTATTTCGTGATAATTTGGTTGGTCCTCATAAAGGTATTGCACCACTGTGGATGCTGAAATTTGATTATCGCATGGGACTATGGGCATTCACCACACTGCAGATATTTTATTTATTTATTCCATTTAAATCCCACCTTTCCTCTAAGGACCTTAAGGGGGCCCACACGGCTCTCTCCCTTCCCATTTTATCCTCACGGTGACCCTGTGAAGTAGGTAAGGGTGAGAGAGGGTGATTGGCCCAAGGTCACCCAGTGAGCTTCATGGCCAGGTGGGGATTTGAACCTGGTGTCTCCCAGGTCCTAGTCCAGCCTTTCCCAACCTTTGGGTCCCCAGATGTTGTTGGAATACAATTCCCATCAGCCCAACCAGCATGGCCAATGATCAGGAATGTTGGGAATTGTGGTCCAGCAACATCTGGGGACCCAAAGGTTGGGAAAGGCTGTCCTAGTCTAACACTCTAACCCCTACACTACACTGCCTTTCATTGGACTATGCTGCTTAAAATACGACATACATCAATAAAAGGCTGGTTGTACACAAGGAGCAACCAACTGAACGCTTGCAAGTACAGAACTGCTTACATTGTTATTCAAACGAGTGAGCCCGTTAAAGACACCAAAATGTCAAAACCCAGGAAGTGCAACTGTCTGCTCTTGAGGGAACCTGATGATTTAATCAACCGTATCCCCAAGGCATCACCTGTGTTTTCTGTCAGCCTCCTCAAAGGAGAAATTCATTAGCCTCTTTGTGATCTATCATGTACAATGCAATGTGGAATTAAGTAGCATTCTGCACTGCAATTGAAGATGCTTGGCAGGTAGAGAGCGAAAGAGAAAGAGGCAACCGGCACTTGTTTTGGCTCCTCAAAAGACAAGTAAATATGACATGTTTTGTATCTGACTTGTGTGGAGATAGGAATCGCTGCCTGTTTTAACCATGCTCAACAGCTGTATGTACAGCCACATATTTGATAGATCGGGGACAATTCAGGAGGAGAGATTTCATTTTAAAAAATCCTGGACTCCCTCCTCACTTCATAAGATTTTCAAACAAAACCACACTAGGCATCACAAAAGATAGGGGAGAAATTTGATTCAATTTGCATTTAATTCACACTGTCCAAAACAATACGAGCTGAAATGCAGCTGCCCTCTGAAATTTGCACCTCTCCAAATTTTGCAGTACAGTTCTCTAGCCAAGTTATCTGTGCAAAAATACATATACTACGTTAAAATGTGCATAAAAATGACTATATTGGTGAAAACAACATGTAAGAATGCATTATATGAGGCAAAAGTGCTTTGCAAAAATGTGTGTATTAGGCAGAATTGCATGAAAATGTGTATATTAGGAGAAATGTGCTGATGAATGTTAAGTTTTTTTTAAAAAATGCTAACTGATGTGGAAATGTGAAGAACTGAATTTAAGACTGGAAAACTGAGAAACTGAAATTCACAGATTTGCTCATCCCAATCACAGCAGGAGTGTTGTTAGGGGGTGATTCAGGGAATCTAAGCCCTACATCACTTGCACTGGCCTTCCCCTTCCCCAACTTTTTAAAATCATTGCTTTTTAAAAATCTTGCTTATAGGTTGGCTAAGACTCCAATCACTCGCTGTCCAGATTTGCCCAGAGGCAAATCTGTGAAATGGGCCTGTGCCTCAAAACTTTTAGGAACCTAGCAATGTCCCTGCAGAGCCTGTGTGGTATAGTGGTTAGAGTGTTGGACTAGGACCTGGGAGACCAGGGTTCAAATTTGCACTTAGTCATGAGGCTAACTGCATTATTTCGAGCCAATCACTGCCCCTCAGCCTAATCTACCTCACAGGATGTTAATGGGGAAAAAATAACGAAGCAGAGAACTTTGAGCTCCTTGGAGGAAAGATGGAATATAAAATGTTATAATAATAACAGAGCATTGGTAATCTCTAAACTTCTGCATATACACTAGTTGCTTTACAACTGAAGTATGGGCTCACTTTAAAGCAGTGCTTGAAAAGTTAGTTTTAAAAAGGAATTAGTTCCATTTCCAATTCACCCACTCCAAAAGAGGAATTATTTCCATTGCAGTTCAATTCACATCTCATTCATGAGATCCAGGACAAAAACAACAACTAGACGTCAGAATTTCACAAGCTGCTCTGCTAAAGTATAAAGATATACCTAAGACTAAGGAAACATCAAAGCATTCACACAGTGTAGTATGAACAATTGTTGCACTTATTTTGCCCTACAGTATTGATCTTTAAGCTTAAACAGCAGCATCAGATAGCTAAAACTGGTGACTGCAGTGGCCGCAATCACACACAGAGTTAAATGCAATTAAACCCCTATATAGAGAGATTATTGAATTAAAATTGAATTGAATTTAAAATCACCCAAACGTCAACCACAAAAGGAACTCAGTTCACCTGGAAATTATAGGAATTTGTTTCAGGTGTAATTCAGAGATTTTTGAATTAATTCAATGAATTAATCTGAACTAGTTCATTCCAGGCACTGCCTTAAAGTATGTGACTAAAGTAAGTATCTTTCCCACTGACATCAGTGATCATATATTTTCTTCTGTATCAGTGGTTCCCAAACCTTTTACCCCACGGACCACTTGACATTTACTGAGGATTTCGAAAGACCCCTAAATGATTTTTCTGCCTGTTGTAGCAATTGAAGAGTGCTGTGCTGTACAATTTTTAATTGTATTTTCATTGCTTTATTTGTTTCTTATATTGTATGTTATTGTATTACCATTCAAATTATAATACAACATACAATACTAGAAATAAAAGAAGCAATTAAATTCAGTTAAAATTTAGTATGAATGGTTAATGCAAACACACCACAGCCCACCTGAATGAAGCTTGTGGACCATGAGTGGTCCATGGAGCACAGTTTGGGAACCCCTGGTCTATATTCGGTACTAACTGTATTGGACAATAACTTCAATATTCTTTCCTTAATAACAATTTAGCATGTACATTGCTTTCCCAAGGATACTGTTTTGCCACCCAGACCCCTCGCACAGCCCAATTAACGTCCTGTCACACAGAAGCAGATTGTGCTGGAGAGATTAAAGTTGCTGATTAAATTGATTGCTTCCACAATACCCAATTAACCCACTCAGGCTGCAAATGATTGATTCCAAGGCAATTAGTGCTCATATGGCTTGAGCCAAGCAGGCAAAGGGAAGCCTACAGAGGCAACAGAGATGTCTCGTGACACCGATTACCAACATTATTATAGAGCCAACCTTATTATGATTGGCGCCAACCTCTCTGTGCAGAATCTACTGGTCTGTGTATCTCTGGAGAACTGAAGTAACAAGGGGCATGATCCAGCCAACTGTAAGTTTGCAAGAGCCGCTGACTTATCAGAGATTTAAGTTCCTGCTTCATTCTCTCATTTAAGGATGGACAAACCTGTTGATTTTTTGTTCTCTCTGTTTCTCATTTTTCCATTCTTAAATTCAGTTCTCCACATTCCTGCAGCAATTTGCTATGTTTTTTTCACAAAAATCCTAATGAAAATTCATCAGCACTTTAGTGTGAATTTCTCCGAATAAAAAGACATATTTTTGCAAGCAATTTCCTAAAATATAATGCATTTTTATATCTTATTTTCACAAATATATGTACACTTCAGCCTAATATATGCATTTTACACATGTTACTTTGCTGGAGAACTGCACTGCGAAATTTGGAAAAGTGCAACTTTCAAAGAATGGCTATGTTTCAGTTTGCATATTGTTTTGGAACATGCGGATTAGGTAAAAGCTAAAGGTAAAGGTGTCCCTGCACTTGTAGTGCGAGTCGTTTCCGACTCTTAGGGTGACGTCTTGCAATGTTTACTAGGCAGACCGTATATATGGGGTAGGATTGCCAGTTCCTTCCCCGGCCTTTCTTTACCCCCCAGCATATGCCGGGTACTCATTTTACTGACCACGGATGGATGGAAGGCTGAGTGGACCTCGACCCCTTTTACCGGAGATTCGACTTCCTCCTTCCGTTGGAATTGCACTCCGGCCGTGAGCAGAGCTTCGGTAAGTTTACCTTTAAAATGTGAACAGAATTGAATTTTCTCCCCTATCCTTACTGCCATTGAACTAAAAAGTACTTAACTTGGGCTGGATCACACCCACAGTGTTTAAGATTGCAGCACAAAACAGCTTATGAGCCCCCATGCCATTTAAAATATTCTCAAGCCTCTCTATGATGTGCAAGACAGAAACACAGTTTTAAACATGACAATATCAAGATTTAAAATCTATGGATGGGCACAAAGGCAGGTGGGTTTACAATGACAGCTCAACCTTCCTGCTTTTTTGTTTGTCACTTGAGTTGGGAACATGCACACATTCACTCCAACGGCCATTTTAATTAGCCCTCTGTGCACTATTTTATTCATTTATTTGATTCCATTTATTAACTGCTTTCCATAATATATCAATTTCCTATATGGGTGTGGAAATTAATACAGATTTTCTTTACCATCTTCCTGGCCAAACAGACAAAACTGGGGGGGAACCCTGTCAATTTCACCTCTGCAGATTTTGCCTTACCCTGACACTTTCTGCTCTCCAGTGAAGGTTGGGGAGGAAACTATGTCTGTTTCATGGTTGAAGCTGGGAAGACTTAACCACTCCACTCACAGAAACGCAGGAAGCTGCCTTAGAATCAGAATAGTAGAGTTGGAAGGGGCTCATAAGGCCATCAAGTCCAACCCCCTGCTCAATGCAGGAATCCAACTTAAAGCCTACCCACCTTGTATTGAGTCAGACCACTGGTCTACCTAGCTCAGTATTGTCTACACTGACAGGCAGAGATTCTTCAGAGTCTCAGGCAGAGATTTTTCCCAGCCCTACCTGGAGATACCACAGATTGGACCTGGAACCGTCTGCATGCAAGGCAAATGTTCAGTCACTGAGTATAGCCCTTCCTCACATCCTGATTCATCCTGACTGAGTCCCATTGGTCCATCTAACTCAGTGTTGTCTACACTGACTGGCAGCCGCTCCCCAAGATTTCAGAGGATGGTCTGTCCTAGCCATATTTGGAGATGCCACTGGGGATTTACCCTGGGACCTCTGCATGCAAAGCACGTGTCTACCACATTCACCTAATGTCAGAGTGGTACAACAATGGAACCAATGATCTAGGGAGATGGTGGGCTCTCCAACACTGGAGGCCTTCAAGAGGCAGCTAGACAGCCATCTGTCGGGGATGCTTTAATCTGGATTCCTGCATTGAGCTCCATGGCCTTATAGACGCCTTCCAACTCTACAATTCTATTCTATGATTCTAAGTTGTTTAAAGCCAAATATCGTGCATGCATTTTAAGATGCTTCCACTGCCATCTGTGAATCTCCCACAACTTCAGTGCATTGGCACTTGTTGCTGGCTGGGAGCGGCAATGGTCATCACTCCCATTAAAATGCGTTGTTTTTGTTTTCTGGCAATATCTCAACAAAATAAATAATACATTGCAAAAGCCCCAAAATGCTTTATTAGAAGCAGACCTAAAAGTTTGAAAGCAGCATTTTGTGCCATTTTTAAGAGGTGGAACAGGAACAATCAGCAATTTACAGTGCAGTGTTACGCATATGATCCGAAGTTAGCCCTATTGACTTTAATGGAACTTACTCCCCAAGTAAGCATGCTGAAGAATCAGTGAAATGAATCTGTGAAACTGGGGGTGGGGAAATTCAGGGATGGGGGCCAACTGCGGCCCTCCAGGCATTTCTATCTGGCCTCTGGGACTCTCCCCAGCCCACACCCCTCCCTAGCCCTGCTCTGTCTCTTCCTTGAGTGTTCTTGTCTGGCTAGAACGTGTCCTTGAACTCTGCTAAAGCCTCTTGCTTGTCTGAATGGAGGAAAGAGAAGTGTGTGTAGAAACTATCCTACTGTCCAAAGATAAAATTTACATGTGTTGCTTCACCTACTACTGGCATGTGGCCCCTGCAATATTGCCTAGAAGAGAATGTGGCCCTCAATCTCAAAAATGTTCTCCATGACACTACATCTCCTTCAGCTAGGGTGAGAGAAGACACTTCCCACCTGCCTGCCTTGGCTCCTAACACAATCTGCCCTGTGTCTAGTCTTGGGTGCGGTCCTGCACGTTTCCTAGCCCACCCTCTTGCTGTTGCCCTCCCTCTTCCTTGATTCACCAGTGAAACTGACAAGGCCGGGGCCACATTCACACCAGACATTTATTCCACTGTTATTCCGCATTAAACAGTCCTGGATTCCCCCAAAGAATCCTGGGAAGTGTAGCTTGCGAAGGGCGCCGATAGTTGTTAGACTCCTATTCCCCTCACAGACCTGCAATTCCCAGAGCTTTCTGGGAAGAGAAAGTGACTCTTAAACGACTCTAGCAATTGTAGCTCTGTGAGAAGAATGAAATGAAATGCCCTGCCTTCAAGTCGATCCCGACTTATGGCGACCCTGATGAATAGGGTTTTCATGGTAAGTGGTATTCAGTGGTAGTTTACCATTGCCTCCCTCTGAGGCTGAGAGGCAGTGACTGGCCCAAGGTCACCCAGTGAGCTTCAGAATAACTCTCACCAGCCTTCACAGATGACACATCCCAGGATTCTTTGGGGAAAGCCATGACGGTTTAAAGTGGAATAATAGTGGAATAAATGTATGGTGTGAATGCGGCTTGTGAAAAGCCTTGTCAGCTTGACCAATGACTTGTCTTTTTCCCTTTTAAAACTGAAGTATTACTGTGCACAGTCTGGTGTGCATCCAGGTACTTACAAAAGAAAACAAAAACTTTTCACCCCCTTCTTTGGAGCAGCAGCAGGGAAGAGGAGGGGGAGGGGCTGCCCTCGGTGGTGGCAGTGATGGGGGAGAAACTGATTTTGTTCTTGTTTTCATGAGAACCTAATTCACACTTCTCGAACCAATGTGCAAACTAAGTCACCATTATCCTTCAACATTTGCACTTCTCCAAATTTTGCAGTGTACTTCTCCAATCAAACCACGTGTGCAAGAATGCTTATATTAGGTGAAGATGTGCATAAAAATACACACCTTGGTGAAAATAGCATAGAAAGATGCATTATATAAGGGGGAACTGCTTGCAACAATGTGTTTGTCAGTCAACATTATATAAAAATATATTTTCGCAGAACTTTGCACTAAAATGCTATAACGCCAAATGCCTAGTCCCTTGCCAAGCACAAGACTAATAAGTTCGGAATTTCAGAAGGATCACGAACACTGCTGGTGGTGAAGAAACTGAAAGCTTTATTAGCAAAGCTGTGTACATCAAACTGTCATTTGCAAGGAATAAAACACTAAACTGAAACTAATGGCAAATGGGCCTCTGCCTCCCCCCCCCGTCTGTTTGATTGCTCTTACATTTGCCCTGTGAGCTGGAAGTCTGTGGAACAGCCACAATGAGGATTCTCTTGCCTGAGGAGTTGTGGCTCTTGAGTCTTGTTCTTTAATCTTGATGTCTGGAGGCTTCTTCAGCCCCCCTGAAGGCTTAATGTCCCTGATCTAGGGGTCCCATACTTATACCCCCAAAACCCCTTCGGAGGGGCATCTTCCACCTATTAGATCATTATCTTCCCATCATTCAGGTAGCTGGTTTCCTCCTCAGCTGATGTCTCCTGACCCTGCACGTGGTACAGCTTGGCCTGAGAATGCAGCTGCGTTCTCAAGATTGCTTGCTTGTTTGATTATCAGGCTACTTGTTTACATTAGCCAAGTGAGAACATTCGTAAGCCAATTAGCTCATCATCCCTTCAAAGTCAGAGAAAGCCATAAACAATCCCACCTGACAGAGCAGAAGTGTGGGACAAGCTGTATTGTTTTGATTACTGAACAAAACTTCTTAGACTCCATGTTATTTGAACACAGAGGCATAGGGAAACTTCCCAAATGCTGTAACTGTGTCAGGGAGCCTGCATTTTGAACTCTCCAGACTCTAATGCTAAGCAATAACAGTGTGCAGAAGCAATCAGCACCCCCATGGATATAGGGGTTTGGGGCAATAATTAGGGGACAGAGGCCATGCACATGCCATTCCTAAGCTCCTCGTACATCTAGATTCTTCCAGTCGTGTGGCAATACAAATGCTGTAAGGATCCCATCCCAAGGAAAATGCTGCAAACTTTTAGTACACATTACTTGGCCGGAAAACAGCACTGCAAAATTTTGAGAACTGAATTTTGAAGGATGGCTGTTTTGGTTGATGTATTGTTTCGAACAGTGCAAATGCAGTTAAGTTCACTTTTAAATGCAAACTGCATCCAATTTCTCCTTCTCCCTTGATGTAGGGATGCCTTCCATTTTAAGGCCTAAAGGAGAAAATGATACTCAGACAGAGAGAGTTGTAAGAAATTGCCAGCACTTATAGAATTGTTTGCCCTTGCATCACAACCAAAGGAACATTTTGAAAAGAAAAACTTGACATCTTTTGCTACCCAAGTGCTGGAAATCAATACAGTGAAACACAGCCAGAAACCAAAGTGTTTTTCTAGCTAAACTATCAGAGAAAAGCTTAGCAGCTTGCTCAAGGCCTCTTCTCTTTTCAAAAAGATGTGAGCATTCTTGGGCTAGTGGTTTCAAAGCACTGTGGTCAGTGCATAAGATAGTGGGTTCTGCGCCTGTATTTTATTTTTCATGGAAGGCACCCTTCCAGGCGAGAATCCAAATGAGCAACGAAAGAAAGAAAGATTATTTATCCTGATGGTATAGGGAACATACTAACCCTAGTGGACCATCTAGCTAAATAGTGGCTTGTTTCATAATCCATCAGTCACACTTCCAATATCTCAAAGTTCCTCCACGGAGCTCAAGGTTCTCTCCCTTACTATTTCGTACTCAGAACAAGCCTGTGAGGTAGGATAGTCTACGTCATGAGAGCGATTAGGGATGGAAGGATCTGTCCGTTTTGGTTCTCGCTGTCTCTCATTTTTCCCCATCTTAAATTCAGTTCTCCACATTTCTGCAGCAACTTGCAATTTTAAAAAAAATCCTCATGAAAGTTCGTCAACGTCTTAGTACAATTTTCTCCTAATAAATACATTTTAGTATGCCTTTTTGACTAAGGTACACATTTTTGGCAAGCAATTTACCTTAATATTAACATTTTTGCATGTTATTTTCACCAATATATTCATTTTGTCCACACTTTTCCCTAATATATGCATTTTTATTGGTTGGTTGGAAAAGTGCATCACAATTATTATTATTATTATTATTATTATTATTATTATTATTATTTATTAAATTTATATACCGCCCGACTAGCGATAGCTCTCTGGGCGGTGAACATAAAATAGTATAAAAATACAATGAGTATTTTTGAGTATCTCTGCTATCTTTTTGACGCCTTTTGAAGACTTTCCTCTTTCAGCAAGCCTTTTAGCTTGAGACCTATCCCAGTCTGCGGCTGTGTTAGAATTGCTTAATATGCTTTTAATAATGTTTTTAACCTTTTTTAAAGTTGTATATTTTTAAATGTTTTTAACGCTGTTTTGTTTTAATGTATTTTAAGATCTGTTTTTATGATGTTTTAAAGCGTTTTTAGCGCTTTGTTTGACGCCCTGGGCTCCTGCTGGGAGGAAGAGCGGGATACATATTAAATAATAAATTAATTAATAAATAAATAAGTGTGAATTCCAAAGATGGCTGTAACTTTGGTTCTTATATTGTTTTGGAAACTTAATTTTATAAATTCAGCTTTAAATGCGAACTGAACCTAACCTCTCCCCCATGCCTAATGGAGCTGCACCTCCAGCATCAGAGGGAGACTCTGAGTATCTGAGGAGTAGATGGAGGTGGCAGTCTACAGGTTAGTGCCCTATATTTTCTTTCAGAGGTCTCTTCCCATTTCTCTCATTAGCATCCCCGGCAGAAGCCCTGTCTAAAAACCTGTTTTGTTATCGCAATGGTGAAACATACTCCATTTTGGTTGCCCTCAAAGGGTGACCTCCCTCCCTTAACTTTATCTCTCAGGCAGCCTCAAGCTCACAAGAAGCCAAGTTGCTTTCTTACTCTTAAATTTCTCTCCAGTCAGCAAAAAAAGAGACTACCACCTATCAAGACTCCTAATTTGAGCAGTACAGAGACTGCAGATTGTCAAGCAGTTTTATATCTGGTTAAACGGTTCTGCAAAATTTTGTTCAGCCTTCCCCAACCGGATGTCCTTTAGACATTTTGGACTATATTCCTGAAACAATATGCAAATCTAAATAGAGCTGTCCTTAAAATTTTGGATTTCTCCAAATTTCCCAATGCAATACTCCAACCAAGTAATATGTACACAAATGCTGCCCTGATGAATGCGTAAAAATGAGCGAAAATAACATACAGAAATGCAGTATGTTAGGGAAATATGTTTACAAAGGTGTGTATATTGGGTAAAACTTACATACAAAAATAGATACATTAGGAGACATTCTCACTAAAATACTGACAAATTTTCAGGAGGACTTTTTAAGCAATATTAATTTACAAACTGATGTGGAAATGTGAGGAACTGAATTTAAGACTGGAAAAATGAGAAACTGAAATTGATAGATTTGCCCAGCCCCAACTACAGTTCCCATCAGCTCTAGCCAGCATGACCAACGGTCAGGAAAGATGGTAACTGTAGTTCAGCAACTTTTGGAGTGCATAGTGCTGGCCAGGTCTCCTCCTACCCCCGTCATCTTTTCATGAGTTACTAACCTGAGCAACAGAGCAAGGCTGTAGCTATGCATTCTGAATTTGCACACACGCAGAGCTTCCAGATAGCAAAATAGCAAACAAACAAGAACACCTAAGAGCATTAGCCTCCTCCTGGGAAGTGTGCACTGGGTATGGGAGAGACCTCCCTGGTGTCCAGTGACTGGAAATTCAGCAACCTCTCTGGGTGAGTCATTTCCCCTGCAAGGCAGGATGATGTAATTGACTGAGCAGCATGAGAAGGCTCTGTTGCAAGCTCCCCTGCTGCCTGTAAAAGAGGCGCCTTTGCCTCATCAGTGATGCATTTTTACCTCAGTATTGCCCAGAAGGGTAATTTCAACACTGGATGCCAATCCCGACTGTGCTCACCTTTTCAGCTCTGCATCTCCTGATAAAACCTACCATTAAACCAGGGGGGAAAGGGCGCAGGATCTAAAAATATTTAAACCGAATGCTGAGAGATATTGTCCATGGGTGGCTGCACCTGTGTATTCATTTTACTTCCATCAGCAGTTTCTTCCTCTAGCACAGCTATAAATTTTATGTATTATCCCATTTCTATCCAACTTTTCCTGTCCAAAAGGGACACATCAAAGAGGCTAAGAGGTATTCATAAAGACATACACCTATAAATAACAATCACACAGCACTGAAAGCAGCATACACTGGGGGCAACCTTACCAAAACATCAGCCTGAACAAAATTGTTTCTACTCATCCAGAAAAGGCATGCGGTAAGCAAGGATAATTGATATTCACAAACTTTGATATAAACTGACCTGATCTGCACTTTCCGAGCTAATGCGTGGATTAGAATATAGATGTAATTTGGATTTTGTACTTTTCTGAATTTTTCAATATAGGTTTCGGCTCAAAATGTGGACTTTGAATTAAAATGCATTTCATCATCATCATAACTTTGCTACCCTGGACTCCTTTTGGGAGGAAGGGCAGGATACTTTAACAACAACAACTTAGAAATGTGTATTTTGTGGCAAAATGTGTTTAAAAATGCCTATTTAAATATGGTCATGCAGGTTGTTGTTGTTTTTTAAAAAAAATACAGATTAGTGTCCCTTCCAGACATTCTTTTTATTGTGAATTCATAATGAATTGTGCTCATGATGGTATCAGGACAGTTTTGCACAATCCCACTTTCAACACTGTATGCACCTGCAAAGGTTTCAGGACAGACCTACTGCTTTGTTTCCAGTCAGTGCATGTCTTATAAGTGCCTGCTGAAATCCTCTGACTTTTTAATACCGCAAATGTTCTTGGGGTGGGTGGGTGTTGTTCAATGTTTATTGTGCTGTAGCACAAGAGTGCCCCTCCTGATGGTAAGAATGCAATAAAATTGGAGAAGCATCCAGAAAAACTAAGAAAGCTGAATGGCATGTGCATGGTCTAGTATAAATTCACAGCTAATGCACTTTTATTCTGCCAGTGGCATGTGATAGAATATATGCCACCACCACCACCAAGAAAAACAGTCTGGAGGGGCCCTAAGACAGGACAGAACAAACTCAGGAATGCGACTGAGGTCACATCATCATATGGGTCCTTCTGGAAGGAAGGGGAGGATATAAATAAATAAATGTTGCACTCGGGTCCTGTTTGTGGGCTTCGTAGAGGCATCAGGATGGCCACTGTCAGAACAGGATCTTGGACCAGATAGCTCTCTGGCCTGATCCAGCAGGCTCTTCTTATATTCTTAAGAAATGAAATGAATATTTATTGCTCAGAGCCATAGGCTACCTCAATTGAACACATGTAAAAGGAAAAGTATTTATTTATTTATTTATTGTTTTATATCCTGCCCTGCCTCCCAGCAGGAGCCCAGGGCAGCACAAAATGCAAACTACATATTAAAATACAAGTCATATTTCTACAAAACACAGTTCAGCAACATACAGTCAGGAAGAACAACAATACATTTCAAATAAAATTTCCTCTCCCAAGCAGAAGGTACCCCGAGCCACCCCATGACTTAGTGTATAAATACTACAGTCATAATTTTAAAATTGTTTTGAATTTTAAAATTGTGTTTTAAATTGTTTTTTAAAATATGTTTTTAAATTGTGTATTTGTTTTAATGTTTTTGATTGCTGTAAACTGCCCAGAGAGCTTCGGCTATGGGGCGGTATACAAGTGCAATAAATAAATAAATAATAGCTCAAGATTGTTTAGCAGTGAATCTCATTGCAAAAGAATCCCCCTAGGTTTGATCCTGGAAAATCTGCAGCTTTGATGTTCAATATGCCCAGCCTCCCCCGGGGACTGTTGTATGTCACGCACCCCCACCCTTCCAATAAGACATCGACTGCCCATCTGCAGCACCTCTCTTTGCTTCACTGTGAATGCAAGAAAGATTATTCTGCCTTTTGAGACCAAGGTGATCACTGTATTAAAAATTCACTAGGACTGTACCCTAAATATCTCACATGCAGGGCCATCTATCACCTTTGCCGAGGGGTGGCTGGTGGCAGGTACTCAAAAATAACTTGACATACTTGACCATTTAAGATATTTAAAATCTGAAGGCAACAGTTATTCCTTTACAGAAGGAGGGGTCTATCATCTTTACTTCTTACTAACTTCAACAGAGGACCAGTTCAGTGGGTCAGACCAATTCCAGCCCACTACACTAGGTCCCATTGCACAGTAGAAGATGGAGAGACTTGGGTCACATCCAAACCATACATTCAATGCACATTGCTTCCCCCTGAAAAAACCCTGGGAACTGTAGTTTACTCATCACAGAGCCACAATTCCCAGCGCCCTTTAACAAACTACAGTTCCCAGGACTCTTTGGGGGAAGCCATGTGCTTTAAATGTATGGTATGGATGTGACCTTGGGTTCAAATCCCTATTCAGCCATGAAACCCTCTGGATAAATTAAAACACATGCGTGCGCACACACTCCCACACTTTTTACAATGTGCGTCTACTCTCTGCAGTGATCACTGTAATGTGCGTGTGGTGACATGCACCAGAAACACATGCCCAGCAATTGCTAGATTCACACTTGTTATAAGTAAATGGGACCTGCTACAAAATGCCCCAGTATAGCCCCCCCACGCACAAAGTCGTGTGCACAGGACTAGCCAATGTGGTGTCCTCCAGAGTTTTGGACTACAATTCCCACCAGCCCCCACCCAGAATGAGCAATGGGGAAGGATGATGTGAGTTGTAGTCCAGAACATCTGGAGGGTACCACATTACCTTCTACTGCCCTTCCAGGAGCACTCGTGTACCGGATTAGCCAGGATATTATGAACTGTTATGGGGTCATTCATGCAAGTGAATCCACTCTTCTCCTCTCCATGGTTGTTTTCCAACTGACACTCAAATTCAATGGCTCCTGAAAACCCCTGAACATGCTCTGCCATTAGGCTGTTGGTTTGTGTTTTGTTTGGGAATGGGGAGCTTACCCATTTGGTTTTTCAAGGTTCACCTGAACACATCAAAATTCTCCTTTTGTTTCCCGGTGGTGCCAGTATGGCTCCAACCCCATTGGCAGGAGGGTAACTGTATTCAGAATTAGAGGGAGCAATCTGATAAACACATTACTATCGGCAGGATGGAAGCAATGCAAAACTTTTGATGCTTGCTTTTCTGAAAGTAGATGCGGCTTTGGGGGATGCCTCTAGCAGCAAAAACTGCTAGCTCATCAACTGCCTATCGTTCCTACAGCTGCTATTTAACATTCCCACAAGCTCCCCTCTTGTTCATGTTGTTATTGTCCTTTAGAACAAAGGGTGGACAGATCTGTTGCGGCCCTGCCCAGCTTTGTACAGCCAAGAAATGAAACAAGGGCCTATAGACTAAATCTTAAGGAGGCGATGGGAAACCATAAATGCCAAAGTTCTTGCCAGGCCACACACTGTGAAAGATGCAATATGTTTCCCAATATAACCCCTGGGACCCCAAAAACTCCACTAGCCACCATATACCCAGCAATACCAGTTCCACACCCACTGCTTTTATTAAAAACATTACTGTTCAAGCTGTCTGCAGGATGGAAGATAGAAGCTCCAACAAAGAAAGTGACTTGTTTTATATGTTTTGCCCATAATAAACAAGTAGTGTGTGTGTGGGGGGGGTGTCTATTGCAGCCATTCTTCTATCACAAAGGAACTGATCCAAGACAGGAATCTTCCTTTGAGATTCCATATACCAACTCGGAATTATTAACCTACCGCTAGGACAGACGGACGGACTGCCTTCAAGTCGATCCCGACTTATGGCAACCCTATGAATAAGGTTTTCATGGTAAGCAGTATTCAGAGGTGGTTTACCATTGCCTTCCTCTAGGAAGGGGGAGAAATTCAGTTCACGTTTAAATACCACATCTAATCCACACATTCCAAACAATACTTGAACCAAAACACAGCCATCCTTTGAAATTTACACTTTTCCAATTTTTGCATGAGTTCTCCAGCCTCATAATGAGTTCTGTAACGTGTACAGAAATGCATATACTAAGGTTAAATGTGGATAAAAATGCATTGTATTAGGGAAACTACACCTTGCAAAAACGTGTACATTGGGCAAGTGTGCATGAATGTTTATATTAGAAGAAATCGGCACGATGCTGATGAATTTTCATGAGGAATTTTAAAAAACGCAAACTGATGTCGAAATGTGGAGAACTGAAGATTGGAAAAATGAGATAATCAGATTTGCCCATCCCTACTTGCCACACCAAGGATCAATTTAATTTGTGATCTCACCAGCTACAGTATAACTCAGCACATTATATAACAGCACATGGTCTGCACACAAAAGGGTTAGCCATTGACAGCTCCAATTCCTACTTTTCAGCCCAAGCCCCCCCCACACACACACACAGTGAGCTAGAGCAGGTGGTTGAGCTACAACTCCCATCAGCCCTGGCAAGCATGGCCAATGGCCAGGGGTGATGGGAATTGTAATTCAACATTTAGAGAGCCAAAGGTTCCGCACACCTGAGCTGGAGGAATTCATGGCCAAAATCTGTATAAGGACATTGTTTCAATAGTTGGGCCTACCAACTGTAGTCCAGGTGTGGGGGACCTTGGGCCCCTCAGATGTTGCGGAACTACAGCTCCCATCATCCCTGGCCATTGGCCATGCTTGCTGAGGTTGATGGGAGTTGTAATTCAGCAACATCTGGAGGGCCAAAGGTTCCCAACACCTGTTGTATTCCAAGACATCTGTCCTACACAGTGGAGACTGGTGGCTCTGATGTCAGTGGGGCAGTGAATCAGTTCCGTGATTTAGTCTGAACTGAAAGCATCTTGGACACCTCCGTGAAAGTTCAGACTAAAGTCCAGAACCGATTCACTGCCCCACTGACATCAGAGCCACCAGTCTCCACTGGACACGGCGAAGATGGAGTGCAATTTTAGATCAACAATTTTGTGGCAATTTTTGTCCAGAATAGGACATACCAGGGCCCCAAGTTCCGTAGGTTTTGAAGAAGCTGTGGCAAGATACACATCTCCATAATGGTGCCAAGCACTGACTTCCGGGAAGGATGACTTTGCCTGTGCCTGCTTTTTGAGACGAGCTCTCGTCTCAGAAGAAGCTTTTTCAGTTTTAAAATCAGTCAGAACGTTCTTTTTGACTGGTAAAGATTTTCTCCCGGGCAGGGAGAAACGTAGAGATTAACCACAAAGCCTGTTTTTGTTGGGAGGACTGGATTTCATAATTAATTTATGAGAGAAGGTTCAGCCAGCATGCCGGACGGACATTCCAACAAGCTCTAACTGATTTAGCGACACGTTTATCTTTTCTACAAAGAAAAACGGACTTTAACAGGCAAGCATCCTTCTTTCTATTTTTTCTTCACTTGGTTTAAATTGTTACAGCAAAAAGAGATTTGTCAATGAATCAGCTATAAAGAATTTCTGGTGAGTTATAACTTTTCTCTTCTATTTACGAAATTAAGGAGGAAAGAAATTGAAAAAGCTTATCTGTGTTTTTATTGCAAAAAGCTGGCCTGGAAGTGCATTCTAAAGATACTAACGGAAGAGGGATTTCTATTTCGAGGAGGGGAAAAAAACAAATAAATTTGATTTATGAACTTTGGAGTATTATATGTCCGGGACTATTTTCTTTTTGGTCTATTTCATTTTGATGAATCTGCTTGTTCACGACGCCACTAACTGTTTTGATGCTGGGAACTAAACTTGTTTTGTATTCCTGAACATATAAGAGATAAGGCAGGCTGTACAGTTTACACTCTGATGTAAGCCTGGAATATTAACCCAATTGTGGCTGAAATAATTTTTGTTTTTGTGATTTAAAGAATGGCAACCAGGAAAGTGACTGAGACCATGGAAGAAATTATGTTTCAGAAAATAATGGATGAGATTGTGATAATGAAACAAACCCTGAGACAGGGTAGACAGGAGATGAAAATTGAACTTAGCAAAATGACGCAGGAGCTTAAAGAAATAGGGGATTCTGTGAGAGAGGAGATTGTTGAGATTAGAGATGAGAAAAGAAAAATTAAAGGGAAGATACAAGCCTTGGAGATTGGAACAAATGTGGAACTGGAAAAAGATCTGGAGTTTACGGATATTAGAAATAAAGTTTATTCTCAAGAGATGAGCCAGTGCATTTTGTAAAAAAGAAGAACAGAGATATGACTTTACAACAATATTTCAGCAACATATTCAGAATTGATGGCAAGGAAATATTTCTGATAAAGGAAATCCCCATCAGACTCTTATTATATGACTATGGCTATGATAGCAAGATTATCATGGGATACTGATAATGGAAGAATGGATACTGAAACTACTGGACTTAACAGGACTATTGAAGATGGAAGATGGAATTAATATTGATAATGGAAGAATGGCTATTGAAATTATTGGACCTAACAGATTTGATGAGATGGATTAATTGATATGTTTATTTGGACTATGGCTATGACAACAAGATTATTATGGGATACTGATAATGGAAGAATGGCTACTGAAATTACTGGATTTAACAGGATTATTGAAGATGGAAGATGGAATTAATATTGATAATGGAAGAATGGCTATTGAAATTATTGGACCTAACAGATTTGAATGAGATGGATTAATCGACATGTTTATTTGGAGAAAAATTGAAAGATATTGCTCTCAAGGAATTGAAACCTCTCTTTGACTTTTTGTGGAAAGAATAAAGTAATGTTTATGAGATTTGATGATTAATTAAGATAACTACTGGAGGAAAGTGATTTTATAATATAATTTAAGAGACAGGATTGTTATATATTGTAGACCTATAACTGATCTGCGACAAATCGGAAGTCAACATTTTATTTTATTGTTTAATTATTTTTGTTTTGTTTTGTTTTATTTTTTGTCTTTGAAAAATTTGAATAAAAATTAATGATAAAAAAAATGGTTCCAAGCACTGAAGAAATGCTTCCTGGAGAAGTTGCTTCAGGGCCAGGTTAGGGAACCCAGCCCTTGGGCCAAATATGGTCCTTCCAGGGCTCTCCATTTGGTCCTCAGGACTCTCCCCAGACCAACCCTTCTCCACATCCTCTTTGCATGGTTTTGCCTGGCTTGAATGTGCCCCTGAATTGTGATAAAGCGTGTGCATGTGTAAGTTTGCCAAAAAGGGAATTTCCCACCCCAGCTTTCAGATGTGGAGTCACCACTGAACAACTGCCCCAGGACTAGGGACAGGTGGTGACAAAAACATAGGAAGCTACCTTTTACTGAGCCAAATCATTGGTCTATCTAGCTCAGCACTGTCAACATTGACTGGCAGTGGCTGTCCAGGTTTCAGGCAGGGCTCTCTCCCAGCCCTACCTGGACTTGCCAGGGATTGAACCAGGGGCCTTCTGCATGCGAGGCAAATGCTCTACCACAAACCTAATGGACTGCCTTCAAGTCGATTCCGACTTATGGCAACCCTACGAATAGGTATTATGCCATCAGCTTTCATGGACCTACGCCACAATAAACAACAGTATGCCCTAATATATTTAAGTCTTTAACTTGCCACAAGATACTTTGTTTTTGTGGCAGAAAACTACCCCTCTGGATGTTTTCAAAAGAGTTGGAAGTACTACAACAGAAGCATCACTGCCGGTGGCATGTATTCATTGTGGCCTATTGCAGCCTCCGGTCACCTAAGGAGCCTTTTGAAGCCTTCCTCCTCAGGAAATGGCAATTCAGAGGCATGACACCTGTGATCACAGAGGTCCCATTAAGAGATCATAACTAAGAGATAGACCTTTCCTCCGTGCATTTCTTTAATCATCTTTGAAAGAACAAAATCCAGTGGCTCTCACAACAACAACAACTCACGACAGTGAATCCCAAAAGTTCATTTTGCATTGTATAAAGAAAGCAAACTTCTTTTTGGCTGCCCTGCATCTTAATTTTCAAAACCTGACTTCTGGTTTAGGCAAGCCTGAATTTGATTCTATTCCACATTGCCATCTTAAGATCATATCCACACCATGTATTTGAAGCACAAAGAATCAAGATTGTCATTTACTCCTCACAGAGATACAATTCCCAGCAGCCTTATCAAACTACAATTCCCAGGATTCTGTTTTTTTGGGGGGGGAGATATGCTTTAAATGTATGGAATGGATGTGACCAAAGTGAGCCTCACCCTACACCACCCATAAGACCATTATGTCTAGAGTCTAAAATCACCTAGTCCCTGGCCACCAATCCCCCTGCCCCACAGACTAGACAGACCCAAATGCTTTTGGAAGGTGCTCCAAATAATTTAACATTTCTGTCATCCTTTTCTGCACAATGTTAAGCTTCAAAAGCTGAAACAGGGAGATGCTTCTATTAAACAAATGGTGTTCCTGTGGTCTGTCACTTTGTTTGCTCATCACTTCGTCTGCTGAAATTGAAAATAAACACTGTGGTATGTCAACAGAAATATCTGTCCTCAAAGGAAAGGGAAGGCAGACTATTTATGGTGCACACATTTTCTGATCTTTATATACTTCTTGGAACCTCTGCAAGGGCAAGAGAGGAACACAGACTACAGACCACAACTTTCTTAAGTCAGAGCTGACATTGCACCAATACAACACAATTAACACTGGTGAGATTTGAACCTCATCTGCACTATAAATTTAAAGCACTCTTATACCACTTTAAAGAGTCATGGCTTTCCCCCAAAGAATCCTGGGAACTGTAGTTTGTGAAGGGTGCTGAGAGGAGACCCCTATTCCCCCCACAGAACTACAATTCCCTAAGTTCTCTGGGAAGATAAATTGATTGTTAAAACACTCTCTGAATTGCGGCTTTATGAGAGGAATATGGGTCTCCCAACAATTCTCAGTGCCCTCAACAAACTCCAGTTTTCAAGATTCTTTGAGGGAAGCCGTGACTATTTCAAGTGGAATGATACTGCTTGAAATGTATGGTACAGATAGGGCCTTGCAGGATGTCTGAAGGGGATTTATATTTTACTGATATTAGGCAGGTGCCTTCAGTGCACTGTTTTCAACACTTGCCAAAAAAAGTTCTTGCGGAGGCAAGCCTACCCAGACATGTAATTTTATTATGTACAGTTGCTTTTAAAATCTAATTTTATCTAAATTTTATTCCACACCTTTAAAGCACCCTTATACCACTTTCACAGTCCGATAATTCTGGGAACTGCATTTTGTTCAGGGTACTGGGGATTGTAGTTCCGTGTTGTATCCAATGCTGGTCCTAAAGCAGACCCATAAATGGGCATGACAAACTTTGGTTCATTAACATCCTAGTAGAACTTAGATATATCCCACTATGAGGTCAACACCCTAACAAACTACAGTTCCCAGGATTCTGACAAAATGATAAAATAGTGCTTTAAATGTATGGTGTAGATGCGACCTTATTTATTCTTCTGATTAAGCAGTATATAAATATTATATAAAATGATTGCTGTGGCATTTATTGTGCATTTCACTGGCACCCTCCCTTCCCCTCACACCCACCAATGTTCCATATAAACACTCCACACCACACTGCCTAACAGTAGGGCTGACCCTGGACAAAATGGTGGATGGGAAGAAAAAAACAGAACATTCTAATCGTCTTTCTCCTGCCTCCATTTCCCCTCATGAGACTGAGGGCTGAAGACCAGGTTCACCTATGAAAAGCCACTAAAGGTAGCTCTGTTTCCTCCCCACCTCGTTTCATGTTTGGTTTCTGGACATTCCATCATTTCAGTCTTCCAACATCCCTGTGAGGTAGGTTAGGCTGGGAACTACTGACCTGCTCAGGGGGACCATTCCCATGAAGGACCTTTGAGGCCACAGATGCTATTATTACCCCAGATCAGTCTATCTGGGCATTCTGACTAGCAACAGTTCTCCATTAGTTTGCCATTAGTATCCAAGACAGATTTATGCTACACCATGGATTAGTCTAATTTTCCCCTTCTAGTGAATGGCCCAAAACACCTCTTATGACAGCAGCTTTGATTGGTATGAAGAAAAGTTCTTTCCAAAAATCATAGTGCTTTGAGGATTAAAAATAAAGGCGATGAAAGAAAAGTGTTATTTTATCCTGCTGGAGAACTTTGATAACATATCTAGTTCTGCTCTAAGGCTGATGCTATGAACCTTTCCTCTCCTAATGCAGATTGCTCTTCCATCATCCAATAAAGGACAATGTGATTTGCAGATTCATTTGTGCATTTTGCATTTGTAAACGTCGGTCTCGCTGCATGAAAGGCTACATGAAAGCTGCAAAAGCAGCAGAATGTTTGGTGACAGCCACTGTGGTTCACTGGTTAGAATGTCAGACTAAAGCTAGGAATCTCCAGGTTTGAATTTCCACTCAACTGTGAAACTCATTAAGTGACTTTGGCCCAGTTAATCTCTCTCAGCCAAACCTACCTCACAGGGTTATTGAGAGGATAAAATGAAGGTAGGGTGACAATTAAACACTACCCTGAGTGCCATAGAGGATTTGTTGTTATGTGCCTTCAAGTCGATTACAACTTATGGCAACCCTATGAATCAGCAACCTCCAATAGCATCTGTTATAAACCACCCTGTTCAGATCTTGTAAGTTCAGGTCTGTGGCTTCCTTTATGGAGTCTATCCATCTCTTGTTTGGCCTTCCTCTTTTTCTACTGTTTCCTTCTGTTTTTCCCAGCATTCTTGTCTTTTCTAGTGAATCATGTCTTCTCATGATGTGTCCAGAGTATGATAACCTCCATTTCATAATTTTAGCTTCTAATGATAGTTCTAGCTTAATTTGTTCTAACACCCGATTATTTGTCTTTTTCGCAGTCCATGGTATGTGCAAAGCTCTCCTCCAGCACCACATTTCAAATGAGTTGATTTTTCTCTTATCCGCTTTTTTCACTGTCCAACTTTCACATCCATATATAGAGATCAGGAATACCATGGTCTGAATGATCCTGACTTTAGTGTTCAGTGATACAACTTTGCATTTGAGGACCTTTTCTAGTTCTCTCATAGCTGCCCTCCCCAGTCCTAGCCGCCTTCGGATTTCTTGACTATTTTCTCAATTTTGGTTAATGACTGTGCCAAGGTATTGATAAAATGTAACAAACTATGGTCATGATTTATGGCTGCAAGTTAGGGGTGGAAGGAAGGACCTGTTAATTTCAGTCCTTTCAGTTTCTCATTTTTCCAATCTTAAATTCAGTTCCTCACATTTATGCAGAAATTTGCAAGATTTCCTCATGAAAATTTTCCAGCATTTTAGTGCTAATTTCTCCTAATAAACACATTTTTGTATGCAGCTTTGATTGCTGTGGGGCTGGTGTGTGCCTGAATGGAAGGAAGTACAGCTGAGCTCCTTGTTGAAGGCTATGGGGAGGTTGCCTCCCCAGATATAGTACTTAAGCTTGTGCCTGACAATGGCGTTCCCACCTTAAGCAGGGGCAAGTTTGCCGCCACCCGACTTTGAGAAGGCTCAGGAACCTTTTCATGGTTTCTGAAGATGGTCAGATGGGGTTTTCTGACCAATGGAAGTGAGGCAGGAGTGGGTTTAAAAGCCCACTCCTCTCTCTAAATCTTCCCTCTTTTTGCCTTGCGGCACCATCCCCCCCTTGTCAGTATGGGCATTGCTAGTCGCCAGTTGGGGCTGAGTAGGATTTTTTTTTTTTTTTTTAGGGATTTTGACTTCAGAATCCCTTTGGTTTTGCCTACTCCATACTGCTGGGTTGATTCGATTGGCTTTTGAGGGGGGGGGTTGTGGATGTCTAGCTTATGGCTGGCATGGAATTCGGGCAGGTGAGGAAGGTGGGGACAAAGTAGGAGAAGGAGGCATGTTGTTAAAGGGCACTCCCTAGGGAACTACCAGTGCTGAATGACTGGTGGGGACCTGGGCGTGTCCTTGTGGGACCAGCTTGCGCAGAATGGTGAAAGCCTGTACGGCGCAGCCGGTATGCGGAAGTTGGAAACACATACTTGGCTCTGCTAGCAAGGAGGGACAAGTTTTCCCACATCCTTGGCTGGGGAGTCACAGTCCGTTGAGACTGACATGCCCAGGGGACTGGAGGGAATATCCCTCTTCAGTCAGGTTTATCCTCACCTGCCCGAAGTAAGTTCAATTTGGATATTTGGATGTAATTGGCTGAAGTTTAATATTTGTTATATTTTAATAAATATAACATTATTCCATTATGGTGTCACGAGTCTTCTCTGGTGTGGTGGCAAAGGTGTGAGCCAGAGCAAAAGTGCTCTCAGTCAATGGCTCACAGCCAGAGGACCAGATGTTCACCAAAAGGTGTCAGGGAGGATGGTAGTTGTAATTCAGCAATGTCTGAAGGGGACTTGGTTTCCCATCCGTGATTTACTAGAAAATAAAGGCACTCTAGAACAACCATAGCTAATCAAGTTGTTATTTTAAAGACAAATTCAACGACACAAAGTTTTAACACCACTGTAGCAACAGGCACTCTAGAAAACCAGCTACTCACATGAAAAGCTCTTGTTGACACTGTTCATTCAATCCTTTAAAAAGGTTATTCTGCTCATAATATCCCCCAAATTTTAATCTCATAGAATTGAGGGTTGTAGATGAGCTTCACAACTAAGTGGGGATTTGAACACAGGACTCCACAATCTAAATCCAACACTTTATAACCACAACTTTCAAGCTGCAATCCTATATACACACTTACTTGGGAGCAATTTCCATTGAACTCAGTGAGGCTTACTTCCAAGTAGACACATACAGAACTACACCGTTAATGAGGTGAACAACCGTTTACCCACCTGTGCAAAATAATGGCTAAAAATGCTCCAATGCTGACTATAAGGGTATCATACTGTAATTGCTTGTTACCACTGCATCCAACCACATCTGAAGGCAATGAACTCTCTTAATATACAGCGTAAATAACACTCTGCTTCACAGGATTTGGACGTGTGAACAAATTATCTGGCTTTAATACACCATGCTCAAAATTAAAAGGGTCTACTTAGATGGAAAAAAAGTTATAACTTTGGGCTCAATAGCAGTGCACTGAAGCATTTAATCACCCCATTGCTTAGCTGGCATGAGCCAGCTTCATACAGCAAAATCAATCAATGAGGCTAATACATCAATTAATTTAGAGGGCTTTGAAAAGAAGGAAAGCACCAGGGCTTATTCTATTAAAAGAAAAAAACAAAAACAAATAAAACCTCTAGTCATTGAAACCAACCACTATCCATGGACTCAGAACCCAGAATGAATTGTGGGGGGAAGGAATTTTCCTTTCCCCCACCAACTCTTAAAAACATAAGGGGAGCAATTCTTCTGGATCAGACCAAAGGCCTATTAAGTCCAGCATCATGTTCTCACAGTGGCCATCCAGAACCCTATTTTATTTAATAAATATTATGAATAATAATTATAGCTTTGCTAGTCACATTGTTGCACTCAAGGGACTTAAAGCAACTTGCACCATAAAAATAAAACAAAGGGTGCTATTCAGTGCTAGTCCTGCTCAGAGCAGACTCATTGATCGACACAGCGAACTTAGGCTCATTAAATTCAGTGGGTCAGTAAACCAAAGACATTAAAATCACATCGAAACAGCAAGCAAAAAGTTAAATCTACATCCAGTACAATATACCTAAAAAGAACACGTCTGACCCATGCCACTTAAAGGAGGAGCAGAATAAAAGCCACTGAGATATCCAACTACCCTCCCAATTAAAAAATACAAGCCTGGATAAATAAGAATGTTTTTGCCTGGCACCTAAAACAGATAGTGGTGGTGCCAGATGCACCTCCCTGGTGTGAGCATTCCACAAGTGGGGAGCCACAACTGGAAAGGCCCTGTTTTAGATAGTCATCCTCTGTACCTCCCTCAGAGGGGCCACACAAAGAAGGACCTCACATAAGGAACACAGGGTCTGGGGTGGCTCATGTGACGAGAGAGGGCCCCAATGCCCCAAAGGACCACAAGCCACATAAAACTTTATAGGTCAAAACCAGCTCTTTGAATTGCACCCTCAAACTATTGGGTAGCACGTATATACTGCTTCAGATAATCTTTAAGCAGTTTAAAGTAGACAGTCCAAAAATGTTCATTAAAAATGCCAATAAGACAAACATTAAAAACAAGTTACATGATACAATTTTAAAATATAAAATCTGCAATCTTAAAGCACTTATACTTACTAAAAATCACATCAAAATTACATGCCTAGATAGGCTTGCTGGAACAAAAAAGGGGGGTGGCTCAATGGTACAGCATCTGCCCTCCTGGTTCCAATGGGCAGCAGCCACCACTGGCTCAGTGGAAGAGCATCTGCCTTGTATGGAAAAGGTCCCAGGTGCAGTCCCTGTTGTCTCCAGGGAGGGCTGGGAAAAGCTCCTGCCTGGAGCCCTGAAGAGGCACTGCCAGTCAGTATAGACAATATTGAGCTAGACGGACCCATGGTTTGACTCGGTATAAGGCAGATTCCTATGCTCTTAATTGGCTCAGTGGAAGAGCATCTGTCTTGCATGGAAAAGGCCCCAGGTTCAACCCCCGGCATCTCCAGGTTGGGCTGAAAGAGACCCCTGCCTGAAACTCTAAAGAGCCTCTGCCAGTCAGTGTAGGCAATACTGAGCTAGGCCCCCTTGCTGGATCGTCACCTTGTAGTGGTGAGTGGGCTTGCGTATTCCAATGAACCCTGTGAGCAATGCCGTCAGGAGTCATGTACTCCCAGCAGGATCACCCATGGCAGTAAGGTCAAGGGAGAGGAACCAGACAAAGAACGATCCAAGAATGTCCTCAATGGCAGAACAGGCGGAGGATAATAATGTATATGTTACAACGGCTGTGAAGGCGGATGAAGGCTGCAGCAGATAAAAGACTTCCAATCATCGTGGTACCCATGCCATTGGATCAAAGCCTTTTTCCGTCAAGATTGTGTGTTGATCGTTGTGCACCGATCTCCCCACATAAAACAAATTCACACACAGGGGTCTTCCAACCAAACCAAACCAAAAGTCCCATGGCGATCGCCAAATGGTGACGGGGGCAGGACTGTGAAATCCGGAAGCCCCTAGTCATGGACCGGCACATGGGCGGTGGATACAGACTCACATCATCCTGGCTCAAGAACCGAGGCAGTTGAGTAGTTCGGCAGCTATATCCATGACTGAGCAGTCCTATTCAGGATCCACTCTGCTCACCCCATATGGGGAGGGGGCTAGAAAAGGTGCCCTAAACATACTCTGCCTCATCTCTCTCCCTGACTGGATTACCGCATGCAGTGGGGTCACCACTTAGCAGTTGCAAAAGACAACTGAACTTTGGAACATGGAATATACGGACATTGCTGGACAATACAGACAGTGAACGTCCTGAATGCAGGACTGCCATCATCGTGAGGGAGTTGAGACATTTTAATATTGACATAGCAGCACTCCAAGAAACTCGAAGGACAACTGAAGGAAGAAAAAGGAGGTTATACCTTCTTCTGGAAAGGACTGCCTGAACAAGGACGACAAATACATGGAGTAGGCTTTGCTATTAACAACAATCTTGTGAAGCTCTTGTCAGAAGCTCCTATTGGCATTAATGAACTCTCCGGTTAAAACTTGCCAAAAACCAGCAGGCAACTCTTCTAAGTGCTTATGCACCTAGATGCTGATGAAGACACCAAGGAAAAATGTTATAACCAGCTGGCCACCATCTTATCAGAGACACCTAAGGAGGATAAAACTATCCTCTTGGGCGATTTCAGTGCAAGATTTGGGCGTGATTTTGATTTATGGCCAGAAACCACTGGGAAAGAAGGAGTTGGCAATAACAACCTCAATCGAATTCTACTTCTGACTAAATGTGCAGAGCATAATCTTGTTATTACAAACACTCTTTCGCCAGAAAAATAAATTTAAAACATCATGGAAGCACTAGAGCCATCAATATTGTTTCTCAACGTAGGCTCCAAGGAAGAAAACCAAGGCGTAAAATGAACATCCATGCCCTTCAAGATGCTATTAAGCGAGCCTGCTTTCAAACAACTCTCAAGAAACATCTACTGACAGAGCTCCCTGAAAATGTCGAGCAACACTGGATTAAACTGAAGACATCCATTACTGCAGCATGTGAACAAACTACTGGATACCAAACTAAGAAACATCAGGATTGGTTTGATGAGAATGATAGTGAGATTGAACATATCATCGGCAAGAAAAGGAAAGCCTTCCAGATATGGCAGAAAGACATTAACTGTGCTGCTAAGAAAAAAATCTATGCCAGTGCAAAAGCTGAGCTCAAAAGAAGAACTAGAGAACTTAAGAATGCCTGGTGGATAAAGAAAGCTCAAGAAATCCAGCACTTTGCAGATGCTCACAATGCACAGGGCTTTTTTAATGCCACAAAGGCCATCTATGGACCAACAAATTACAGTACAAATCCCTTACATTCAATGGATGGTACCAAACTTCTTTAAAGAGGTCTAAAGATGTTCTTATAGCGAATCTAAAAAAATGTAACATGAGCATCGAGAACTGGGAAGTCTTGGCCCATGAACGTCCCAAATGGAGGTCAGCTATTATCCAAGGTGCTATGGACTTCGAAGAAGTACGAATACAGGGCGAACAGGACAACCGAGCTAAGCGGAAGGCAGGTCAAACAAATTCTCATCCCAACCATCTTCCATCTGGAAACCTATGTCCTCACTGAGGGAGGCTGTGTGGATCCATACTTGGCCTCCACAGTCACTTACTGACCCACGTTTAAAGACCTTATCTTGGAAGTCAATTTTACACGGCCACGAGTGATCGACAATGAATGAATGAATGAATGAATGAATGAATGAATGAATGAACTGAGCTAGGTAGACCAATGGTCTGGCCAAGGCTGTAAACACACTAGTTGCTGAATCAAGTGTTTCCACTAGCCACACCCGGAGGGGGAATGGGTTTATTTGCCAGTCAATTGAGAAATCTCATAGAAGTTTTTTTTTTTTTTAAGCACTCAAGCGGCTCCCACCAGGTTTTACAAGGAAAAGGGAAGGGGTTTGAGTAGCATCATGTGCCCCGGTTTTCAGAAGAGAGAAGTAGAGAAGCACTGGAGCCAGCAGAACAGCAAGTGTGCTTCTACCCTCAGGAACATAGGAAGCTGCCCTATACCAAGTGCTGTATAGTGAAGGCACCTGCCTACTATCAATGGGCAGGCAGTTCCAAAGTTTAGGTGCCTATTGGAAGCCCACCAGCAGGACCTGAACTCGTGCTCATGAACGCCAATAGCTGATATCAAAGAAGAATTCTGCTTCCACTACTGGAGATAATATATAACCATCATGACTTATAGCCTTTGCAATCTTAAACTCCACAAATTTCGCTAATCCCCTTTAAAATATGTCCAAGTTGGTGGCCATTACACCTTGTGGGAGTGGATTGCATAGTTTAGCTGTGTGCTGTGTGATGAAGGACTTGCTTTTGTCTGCCCTGAATCTCCTCCCTTCGCTTCGCTTCGCTTCACTGGATGACTCCACTGGGTTCTAGTGTCATGCGAGAGGGAGGAAAACCTTCTCCCTACTCACTTTCTCTACACCACATTCGTTCTTCTCATGTCCCCCCAACACCCCAGTTGGGTGCTGCTGCGCAAGATCTTCCACTGCCAAGTTGCTACCACCTTGTAAAACCACCAGGTTTTACAAGGAAAAGGGAAGGGGTTTGAGTAGCATCATGTGCCCCGGTTTTCAGAAGAGAGAAGTAGAGAAGCACTGGAGCCAGCAGAACAGCAAGTGTGCTTCTACCCTCAGGAACATAGGAAGCTGCCCTATACCAAGTGCTGTATAGTGAAGGCACCTGCCTACTATCAATGGGCAGGCAGTTCCAAAGTTTAGGTGCCTATTGGAAGCCCACCAGCAGGACCTGAACTCGTGCTCATGAACGCCAATAGCTGATATCAAAGAAGAATTCTGCTTCCACTACTGGAGATAATATATAACCATCATGACTTATAGCCTTTGCAATCTTAAACTCCACAAATTTCGCTAATCCCCTTTAAAATATGTCCAAGTTGGTGGCCATTACACCTTGTGGGAGTGGATTGCATAGTTTAGCTGTGTGCTGTGTGATGAAGGACTTGCTTTTGTCTGCCCTGAATCTCCTCCCTTCGCTTCGCTTCGCTTCACTGGATGACTCCACTGGGTTCTAGTGTCATGCGAGAGGGAGGAAAACCTTCTCCCTACTCACTTTCTCTACACCACATTCGTTCTTCTCATGTCCCCCCAACACCCCAGTTGGGTGCTGCTGCGCAAGATCTTCCACTGCCAAGTTGCTACACCAAGGACCAAAATACTTATGACTCTCAAGGGTTGTATCTAATGCTAGCCGTACTCACAGCCAGGGCCGGTTCTAAGGGGCGGCCAGGTTGGGCACTGGCCCAAGGACTCTGCAGCTACAGGAGCCCCTGGCGGGCCCTCCACTCCCCTTCTGTGATCCGCAGCACGAGCTGTGCCGCAGATCGCAAGGCAAAACCTTCCAAGCCACCCGCCATCCCCCCCACTTCACCTACCTTTCTCTGCTGTTCTTTGTGGCTGCGCGCACTATGCGCACAGGGTTGCCATCAATCAAGATGGCGGCTGAGGTTTCTGTAAGGGACTGAAGCCTCTGCCGCCATCTTGGTTGATGGCAGCAATGCACACGCTGAATGCAATCAACCAAGATGGTGGCAGTGTGCACAGCCGCAATGAACAGCAGAGAAAGCTAGGTGAAGCGGGGGGGAGGGCAGGGGGTGGCGGGTGGCTTGGAAGGTCTTGTCTTGCAATCCGTGGGATCGCAGAAGGGGAGCGGAGCGGCCCAGGGCAGGCTAATGCCCAAGGGCCCCCGCATTCCTGGAGCCGGCTCTGCTCAGAGCACACCCACTGAAAATCAAGGACATAATTAACTTAGGTCCATCAATGGGTCTACTCTGAATAAAGGATGGGAGAGAAATTAGATTGTTTGCATTTAAAGGTGAACTTACTGAATTCACACTTTCTGAAATGATACACAAACCGAAACATAGTCCTTCTTCAAAATTCAAACTTCGCAGTGCAGTTCTCCAGCCGAGCAATGGGTACAAACATGCATATGCCAGGGTAAAGTGTGCAAAAATGTTTATATTAGGGAAAATAACATGCAAAAGTGCATTATATTAGGTTAAACTGCTTTGTAAAACTGAGTAAGAGAAAATGCAAAGAAAAATGTGTCTATTATGAGAAGTTTGCATTAATTTTTTATTTTATTTATTAATTAAATTTATTAGTCGCCCATCTGGCTGGCTGTCCAGCCACTCTGGGCGACATACAAAATAAAAACATACAAATACATTAAAACATTAAAAATCTCAACAATAATAATAAAACCTAACCCACCCCAAAAGTCTACCTGAAGAGCCAGGTCTTCAAGGCCCGGCAGAAGCTCATCATAGAGGGGGCATGGCGGAGATCATTTAGGAGGGAATTCCACAAAGTGGGGGCCACAATTGAAAAAGCCCTCTCCTTAGTTCTCACCAGTCTAGCTGTTTTAACTGGTGGGATAGAGAGAAGGCCTTTTGAGGCTGATCTTGTCGAGCGGCATCCCTGATGATGTTGGAGGCGCTCTTTCAGATAGACTGGGCCGAAACCATATAGGGTTTTAAAGGTCAGAACCAACACCTTGAATTGGGCCCGGAAAACAACCAGTAACCAATGCAACTCCTTCCGCACTGGAGTGATGTGATCTTGCCGGCGGCTGCCTTTAATCAGGCGAGCCGTCACATTCTGTACCAGTTGCAGCTTCCGGACCGTTTTCAAGGGTAACCCCATTAAAATGCTGAGTTCTCATAAGTTTTAAATGATGTGGAAATGTGGAGAACTGAATTTAAGATTGGAAAAATGAGAAAGTGAAGTTGACAGATTTGCCCATCCCTACTCTGATTATAACTTAGCTGGATACAACTCATGGAATCTTAGAACTAGAGGGATCCTAAAGATCATCTAGTCCAATGCAGACCTTGAGCACCCTGAACAGAGGGCTGCCCAATCTCCGCTACAAAGTTGTGTGTAGTTTTACCAAAACTGTTTCATTTCCCCCCCTTGTGAGCAAAATTAAAACGTTGAACGTTTTGCAGTGCAGTTCTCCAGGTGAGTAATGGGGACAAACATGGATATGCTAGGCAAAAGGGAACCTTAAGATAGCAACCAAGCCTATGCTCGGCTTCCACTTTAGTTTGGAGCCTTTACAGCTGAATTTTAGAATATTAAAAAAACTGTCAGGGTCAAATTAGCATGTGTCCTCTGGCCCCAAGTCAAATCCCAACCACTGGAAACAGTGACTGTTGCTCTGTGTTTCCGAAGAAACGCAAATTCAGGGTTGCCCTAAGGGACAATAAAGGGGGAAAAGGAACTATGCAAAGCTGCCCAAGGAACTATACCAAGTTTTCAAACTTACTTTCCTGCAGGTCCCAAAATTCAGGTTGCCTGTCACTCTCCTCTCTGGAAGCCTTGCCATTGAGTCACATCATTCCACTAGGATCGTCCTTCAAGCATCCCTGCACATAGCGTCTTTGGAGCTTCAGATATGACTGAAGACCTTTCACTCCCAAGGCTCTGTCAAGCTACAATGACTTTGGTTTGGCATTTTCAAACACTTGACAGTCTATTCCCAAAAACCTTTGTAGACACACATTAAAAAAAAGTTGGGATTCCACCATAAATAACATTTCTTAGGGCATTTTGGTGAAATTCAGGCTGTGTACACACCATACATTTAAAGCACATTCCCTGTCCGTCCACCACAAGAAACCTGGGAACCATAGTTTACTTCTCAGAGAGTTAAAATTCCCAGCACCCTTAACAAAGCACAATCTCAGTCACATACTGGCAAATTAAGGTTGCACAATTACAGTTGATAGGAAGATCTTGCACAACAGTCCCTCTTTCCCCACAAACAATCAGACTTTCTGTTGTAAGGAAAGTGACAAGAAACTACACCGGAAAATGTGCAGTAAAGCTTGCTTGACAAAACATCTAACCTCCGTGCAAACAAATCAGAATAAATGCTCAATAAAGAGTTTGCCTGGATTTTGCTCAGAACATCAGTTAAGAAAAGGAGCTTTTTTAAAGGCAACTGCTCGCAAGAGCATTAAACTCATGCAAAATTGCTCTAGGTCCTAGGAAAATGGAATTAAATAACCCAGCAAACACCTGGAGATGAATGCTGATGTTGCTATTAGGATGTTAAAAAGGCCTCATATTTAGAAACTGGCAAGCTATTATTCCTTCAGTAAATTCAAAACAGATTCCCTCCACCCCATCTCCACCCCTTGCCAAGATGGAAAGGACAAGGAAATGTTTGTTTCGCAAGGTGGATGAAATAGGGAAAACATACACATCCAACTAGTTTTGGGCCAAACTGCCCCTTCCCATCCTATCTGAAGGCCACAAAACTGAAAGGAACACTTGGGAGATTCCCCCCCCCCAAAAAAAAACCCTCAATAGTAAACAAAGCATTTTGTGCTGTTGGGGAGGGGGACTTTCACTGCAGCTGTTGGCATGAAACAGGCTTCCTCAACCTAGAGCCCTCCAAGACGTTGTAGACACCAGCTCCCATCAGCCTCAGCCAGCATGGGCAAAGGTGAAAGGTAGTCCAAAACATCCAGAGGTCAGTAGATTGGGGAAAGCTGCTCTGGAGGGAGAACTCAAAGCAGACCCATTGAAATTAACAAATATAAGTTAGGCATGTGCATTAATTTCAACAGGTATACTCGGATTAGGGCTGTGGACACACCACACGTTTCAAGCACATGACTTCTTCTGAAGAATCCTGGGAACTGTAGCTTGTTAAGAGTGCCTGGAAATGTAGCTCCATAAGGAATACTCTACAGTTCCCAGGATTCTTTGGGGGAAGTCATGTGCTTGAAATGTATGGTGTGTACACAGCCTAGGATTAGCATTGGATAAAACCCAATATGTTTTGTTTACTTTCCAAGACCTGAAATGACCACACTCCATTTCAGGAGTGAAAAAAACACTGTTGGCTCAGGCAAAATCAGTGTGAACAAACCGAGTCCGTCCAGCTCTAGCATATCACACAATGGGTTGCTATCACTTGAACACAGGTGCCCTCTTGTAGAATAGAACACAGTTCACAACCTCCATTCCCACATGTGCACACCCATGAGTGGACTCTGTCAAACTGCATGGGGGAGCAACAGCGTGAGCCCCTTACACCCAACATGGAGACAAACTCCCATCTCGGCTGATTTCTCCACAGCCACAACAATCATCCCACCTTTGTACAATTCCTCCACCTTTTCCCCAAAACAGGTATGACCCTCAGGCCTGAGAGCCAAAAACACCCCTCCAGGCCTCTCTAGCTGTCTCCCTGAACTCCCTCCAGGTCACATGCCTCACCGGCCCTGCTTCGCACCATGAGTGTTTCCGCCTGGCTGGAAATGCATCCTTCAACCCTGATAATGCCATACTCCAGGGGGTGCCCTCAGGGGCTAAGGTCCCCATCCCAGAAGTATTATTATTATTGCTATTCAATTTATTTATATACTGCATTTTCCACAAATACACATGTGCTCAAAGAAGTTCACACAAATAGTCCAAATGCTGTAGCACAACACATAATAAAAAGTATAATCACTACATTAAGACAAAACAGATACTTCAAAGTATAAATGAGCATAAAGCTCAACAACAAAGCCAAAACAAAAATATTTAAAAACTAACCCCCAAGTTGATTCAAAAATCTCTTCCATTCTCCCAACCCCCATAGCTCAACCCAAAGGGCCAGAAAGTCTTCTGAAAGAAGCTGCGTTGGAAGGCTTCCTGGGCTGGAGAGTGGGGCAAGGCAGGTGGAAATAGCCCTCCCCTGATGACAAGCAGTCTCTCTCCCCTCACATATCAGCCTCTCACTGAGCTACTTGCCATCACAGACAGGTGTTCTTGTGCAGGATGGCCCAAACAAGGTGACTAGCACAGGGAATTCCACACGGCACAACCCAGCAAGGCAGGAGAATCTCAGCAAGAAGTCAGAAACCTACATTGCTAGCAACTAGAAGGCTCAAGAAGGATGCCTTATATACTGCAGCCTCCTAAACACCATACCACAGCAGCTGACAGTCAGGGAGAATCAAGGATTGCTTACTCACAAGCAGAGCTTTTACTTATGAATCAGCTCCCTACTCTGGGTCCATAGAAACATTCTGTACTGTCATTCTTTGCCATGGTTCTGAATCTTCTGGCATCAAGACTCTCAAGGGCTGGGGGGCAGCCCAACCTCCTCTTCTGACATTTCCAGAGGTTCTCAGGTATCAACCCAGAGGGCCCCTCAAGTAGGGTTGCCATATTGCCCGGTTAGCTGGGTTCTACCTAGATTCTACCCATGTCACCCAGTGCCCACTTAGCCCATTAGGGGGGCCAGATTTCCAGATTTCATTTTTTTAAAAAGCAAGTCTCTGCCCCTTATGGATCCAGAGATACAAGGCAAAATGTGGAGGCAGTTTTCTGCCATTTTGTGAGAAATCAGGCTATTCTGGCCTTCCATTATTCTTAGTCAATGAGAGACACCACAGCTATCCTGGGAAAATCAAGAAATTTTGCCTTGCCTGCCTGCCGCATATGCAGAATCTAGCAGTTTAGAAACATTGCACATGCTCACTTGATCAACGTGTAGTTTTGCCCCTTATTCATAGACTTTCTGGTTGAGTCAGCAAGGAGAAGCAGCCTTCCTGTCAATTACCTATGTGTCTTGGGGTATGAAGTGGTGAATGCAATGGGAGGGTCTGCCTGCAATCATGGAGATGCAATAAAGGGGTTTGAATCCACCAAACACTCTCAAATACAAGATACAAAAGCAAACCTCTCTGTAGAAAAGGCTGTGGAATCAGTATTTGCATTTTTCGGCCCTGCTACCACCCTGTTAATTGGTGCTTACTCTGAAGTAAAGTTGCATTGGAATGCCGCCTCACACGCAGTGCTGCCCAGCAGAGCCTCTGTTCAGCAATTCAGAAAAGGCTAAAAAATATTTTTAATACATATCCTTCTTCAAAATGAATGGCCGACGTCTCCCCACCAAAAATCACCCTGCTTCATAGGAATGGAACAGCTGCCCTGTCTAACGCTAGCACAACTTGCCAGATCTCTAGAATTCACTGCATTTTTAATTTTATTTTAAAAAAAGAGGTGCCAGCAGTCAAGTCTCCATCAAGTTCCAGCCTTTATCACAGAAGGCTGTGTTTCTCTGGTATGTGAGAATCAGTGTACTAAAGACTCTTCTCACATGCTCAGACACTACTCTCTTTAGATAAGATGATTGACTCAACTGATAATATTGAAATCTTGATTCTGTCTGCCTTACAATTTGTAGTGGCATGATAATTTCACATTTCCTAATTGTACAGGCAACCTCTCAGTCACAATAGTGCTTTTAATGTATGTTTTGCTGACTTTTTGTGTTACGCAGATTTTTTGTACTGCTCTATTGACTTCTTTTATGTTTGTTGTGTTTTTATTATGTTTTCACATTGATTGTGTATTTTTATTGTTCTTACTATGTTTGTATGCTGCCCTGAACTCTGTTTTTAACAGTGGAAGAGCAGGATATAAATCCTCTTAATAAATACATATTCCATAGTGTTGGAAACTAGAGTATAAGCATTTAAGGCTGAAAACGAAGGATTTTTTTTTAATCCTCACATCCTCCCACAGTTCTTGGTGGTAATTGCTAGGCACAAAAACAAAACAACCGGACAATGCAACCTTTAATATGATTAATTTGACTAATTAGGACATAATTTACATAATATGCAAGTAATGCAAATAATTTATAATATCCGTGATATGCAAATCAGCCTGCCCGGATTTATGGGACTGGAATATGGCAACCCTACCTTCAAGGGTTGATCGAGGAAACAGCTGATACAGGAGGTTACTTGGGGAAAGGGGGTTCATGTGATGCCCCTGTATTTATAATATTGTAAATATGGTAAGTACGGGTTTATTAGAGTATATATGGTAAGTAGACTGAGTGAGAGGGGGGTGTACATGGGCTGGAATGCTAGAGAATGTTGTATTATGATTGGCTGAGCGTTTGAGTGTCTGAAGGTATAAATGAGAGGATGACAGCTGAGAACGGGGGTGATTAGGAGAGTTCTGTTGGTGGGAGTTCTGAGGGAGGCGGTTGGTTTTGTGGGTTGGATTGGATTAGGCTGGTAGTGAGGCAGGTTACTGACGACTAGTAACATAAAGAGTAATGCATCTGATGAAACCATACGCTTGTTAAACTATACATTTAAGTAATCTTGTTATTCCTGTGTATATAAATAAATATTTCTTGGTTTACCTAACGCCTGATCCTTGGCTGGGTTTACACAGACCAGAAGGGTGGGCAGGGCATATACCAAGTTTGGGAAACAGCATCAATGGTGGCAGCGGTGAAGAGAGAGTGTAACATCATCAGGTATCCAGAGCAACCCAGGGCTGTATGCTTTATAGAAGTGATTCTCAAACGGTGCGCCCAGGCACACTGGTGCGCCCCAAGAGGTGGCTAGGTGTGCCTCAAATATTATGAAAGTATATTTTAAAAATGAGAAGAAACCCATTTGTATAGGGTAAGTAATAGTTTTCTATAGTTTATTTTTATTCATAGTTTAAAATATATTAATATATTTTTAATTTTGTACACGAAGTGCACCAGAAAATTTTTATATGTTTTACAGTGCGCCGCGAACCAAAAAAGTTTGAGAACCACTGCTTTATAGGCACAAAGATACCGGGGGTTGATACCCAGACACAAAGTATCAATAGGCCAGGAGGAGACTAAGGCACAGTCTCAAGGCAATATTGAATTACTGGGAGTGACTAGTGGTGCTGCCTAGCAGTGGGATCTTGAGAGATATTTGCTAGAGCCTGTGAGAGAACCATTTAAAAACTAGGACCCTGAGGTGGGACCGTGACAAGGTGGTAGCCACAGGCGGGATCCTAGCAGGTGGTGGCCTGAGGTGGGATCCTGACAGGAAGGGATCTGACAGTTCACTCCACTCCTCTGCCATGCTGTTTCACGGGATGCTTCCAAGTGAATGTTTTGTTTATTTTATTTTTGTATTCATTAAATTTATATCCCACCCTTCCTCCCAGAAGGAGCCCAGAGCGGCATTGTTATGGGTATTGCCCAACCATGCCTGATTACAGGTTAAAAACCCACAATTGTATATTTAGCCTGGAGAAGAGATGATTAAGACAATAGCCATCTTCCAGAGAATGGAGTGGATTTGCTTTCTGTTGCTCTAGGGTAGAGGTGGGTGAGAAATTCAACTCAGTTCGCATTAGAAGCTGAATCTACCAAATTCGCACTTTCCAAAACAACAACAGAAACAAAACACAGCCATCCTTTGAAATTCACACTTATTTGAATTTTGCAATGCAGTTCACCAACCAATGATTACAAAAATGCGTATGTAAGGGGAAAGTGTGCATAAAAATGAATATATGAGTGAAATTGATAGACAAAATGCATTGATGAGAAATTGCTTGAAAAAATAGGTACATTAGAACTTACTACAAAATTGTATTTATTAGGATAAATTTGCACTAAAATGCTGGAGAATTCCATGAGGATTTTTTAAACTGAATTTAACACTGGAAAAATGAGAAAATGAGAGAACCAAAATTGACAGATCTTTCCATCCCTACTCTCGGGTGAAGGATTTGAACCCACAGACTCAAATTGCAATAAGAAGAATTTAGACTAAACATTAGGAAGAACTTCCTCGTGGTACAAAGTTTTTCCACAGGGGAACAGAGTGCCTCAGGACCCCTGCTATCAGGGATGCAGGAGTAGTTGAGGTTGGAGTAGATGATCTCTGAAGTCTCTTCCAATTAAGAACATAGGAATCTGCCTTATACCGAATCAAACCAGGGGTCCATCTAGCTCAATATTGTCTATACTGACTGGCAGTGCCTCTTCAGGGCTCCAGGCAGGAGCTTTTCTCAGCCCTCCCTGGAGACAACAGGGACTGCACCTGGGACCTTTTGCATGCAAGGCAGATGCTCCTCCACTGCACCAGTGGTGGCTGCTGCACACTGGAACCGGGAGGGCAGAAGGCAGAGAGGCCAACAGTAGATGGAGCCAGAGCCAATAACAGGCAGTCAACTAATTATGGTTTGGGCCCCCTCCTTGCTGAGTTCCGAGACTAAGAGGAGGAAGCTGACAGGCAGTGTTGCTATTCCCTGGACTGGACATGGATAAGATGGCAAGCAGGTGAGGGCTGACTGAGGGCAGCTGCTCCACCTGCCCTACTACACCAGCCTCCATTACACTGAGTGACAGTCCTCCCAGCAGTGGAGGCTAGTGATGCCAGTGTCAGTGGGGCAGTGAATCCGCTCTGGGTTTTAGTCCAAACTTTCAAGGAGCTGTCCTTGAAAGTTCGGACTAAAACCCAGAGCGGATTCACTGCCCCTCTCTCTTTGGAGCCACAAGCCTCCACTGCATTCTAGGATTCTATGATTAGCTGAGAATGGGAGCTAGGAAGGATCTCCTCATACATGGAGATCTCTTGAGCATTTTGAAGGAGATAGCAATCAGAGCTTGGAGATGGTGACCTCCCAGCTATGAGCGGGGGACAGGTGTATATGCAGAAACAGCAGTGTTGTAGTTTGCAAGAGACAAAGAGAGTTATGAGTTACTTGAAAGCACCTTCGGGTGCAGGGTCTCTCTCCGGGGACCTGATGTACAGTAGCAGATCTGATCTGTGGGAGTGCCTGCTATTTTCCTCCCCATATCCTTTACTTGTACACATTTGCAGACAAAGGCATCTCACATCTGCAAGGCTGTCTCAGTCAAAAGGAACCCCCAAGCCTGGATAGCACTGTACCAGGAACATCTCACTGGTCAGAGAAGCATGCAACAATATAACTTCTGGAGTTCATGCATGGACCCAAAAACAAAGAACCAATAGCCTCAATCCAGAACAGGCCTTTGTTTCCAAAGCTGCAGTACTATAGGTGTTTTTGACAAGAAAAGTGTACCCCATGGTCCAATAGTGGCTGGTGCTCATTGGGACAGGTTGGGTGGAAAGCAGAGAGGCCACAGGAGGTAGAGCCAGAGCCAATGACAGGCAGAGGCACCGAATTCTTTTGACTCCATCCTCCTCTCTGCTGAGTCCTACAAGGGCAACACTGAGACTAAGGAGGAGGAAGCCTGAAGGCAGTGCCACCTCTTGGAATGGGTGTAGGTAAGAAGGCCGGCTGGCCGACAAGGGCTGGCTGAGAGCAGACTGAGTTTGGAGGGGCAGTGTCCCATCTGCCCTAACAGGCCAGCCTCCATTGTCATGGTCCCTTCAAGACAGGGGTGGAGAGCCTTTTTCAAGCCGAGAGCCACATCCCCATCTGGGCAACCGTACCAGTGGTGGGGAGGCAGATGCCAAAAGTAGGCAGAGCAACAAATGCATAGGTTATCTTTGTACAGAACTCTATCCTCCATCTAGGCCAGCCTTTCCCAACTAGTGGGCCACCAGGTGTTGCTGGACCACAACTCCCATCAGCCTCAGCCAGCATTGCCAATGGTCAGGAAAGATGGAAATTGTGGTCCAACATCATCGGGTGGCCCACTAGTTGGGAAAGGCTGATCTAGGCAATCAAGAGGCACAGTTAGAGTTCAAGGATCATTTCAGCCAGGCAAAACTCAAGGAGGGTGTAAAGCAGGGCTGGGAAGGGGTGTGGCCTGGGGGAGGTCCCAAGGGCCAGACAGAGAGGTCTGGAGGGCTGCATTTGGCTCTCATGCCAGAGATTTCTCACCCCTACTTCAAGGGATTCTGAATGTTGTACCAGAATCCTTTGCAAAGGATGGTGTAGGCTACTACAAAAAAAGTTCCTTTCTACAGTAAGATACTTCCTGAACCTTTGCAAACAGATCTTTTTTTCTAGCTATGCCCACAAGCCTCAAGTGCTCCTTCCTACAAAGGAAGCTGACCCAGCAAAGGCAACCCTGAACCACAGAAGGGGAAGCCAAATGTCAGATCTAATGCACTCCCACGCTGGTGGCCGCAGTCAAGAAGAGAGAGTCCCCGGCGCACGCAAGGAGCTGTCTGTGTATGTGCAGCCGGGTGATTGCCTTCAGAATCTTTGCCACAGTAGGCCTCCTGCCAAACCAATGAAGCTGAATGTGGGAAGTCTCGGGACAGACAAAATACAGGACTTCTCACAGCGAATAGTTAAACTACAAAATTCACTACTACAACAGGCAGTGATGGCCACCAATTTGGATGGCTTTAAAAGGGGATTAGACATGTTCATGAAGAACATAAGAAGTGCCCTGCTGGATCAGACCAAAAGGTCCATCTAGTCCAGCATCCTGTTCTTGCAGTGGCCAACCAGATACCTATGGGGAACTTCCAAAAAGGACCTGAGTGCCACAGCACTCTTCCCTTCTGCGTTTTCAGCAAGTGGCATTCAGAAGCATACCCCCTCCAACAGTGAAAGTAGAACATGGCCATCAGGGTCAGTAGCCACTGATAGCCTTATCCTCCATGACTTTGTCTAACCCTCCTTTAAAGCCTTCCAAGGTGGTGGCCAACACCAACTTGGTGGTCAATGGCTACTAGCCATAATGGCTATGTCCCACCTTCACTGTCAGAGGCAGTATGCCTCTGCTTAATACCAGTCACTGGGAATCACAAGTGGGGAGAGTCCTGTGGCACTCAGCTCCTGCTTGCGGGCTTCCCAAAAGGCATCTGTTTGGCCACTGTGAGAAGAGAATGCTGGACTAGATGGGCCATTGGGCTGATTCAGCAGGGCTCTTCTTCAGTTACGATCAACCACTTTCTTCCTAAATCTAGATCTCCATTCAATTTCTAGGTTTCTTCTTTCAGTTAGACAAATCCATGGAGGATAGGGTTATCAATGGCTACTAGCCACAATGGCTATGTTCTCCCTCCACTGTTGGAGGCTGTATACCTCTGAATACCATTTGCTGGGAATCACAAGTGGGGAGAGTTCTGTTGCGCCCAGGTTCTGCTTGCAGGCTTCCCATGGGGGCCTCTAGTCAGCCACTGTGAGAAGAGGAGGCTGGACTAGGTGGGCCTTTCACCCGATTTTGTATTCTAGCTTTAAGCGTGCAACATCAAGCTCCTCTCTCAACTGTCATCTGCAGCAGGCTGCAAGAGTGGGAGAGAAATGGGACTGAAGAGTCTCTCCATGGGCTCTGCTAAAAGATCAGCAACTTGTGGCTCCACTGCAGTTTTTTTTCCATTCCTGCTGCTCACTACAAGATCTCTGTAACTAAGAAGTAGTGCCTGAACTTTTTTCCTCCTCCCCCCAAGTCCCATTTTCCTTTTTTGTCATGTCTCCTTGATCGTGACCCTGAAGGCAAGGGCTGTCTTCTCAAGTGACATCTGCAAGCTGCTGTGAGAGCCTCTTTCAGCTGAAGAGTGGGATAAAAATGCCTAACAAGGTCTTATTTCACCAAAGTAACCCTGTATCATCAATATCCAGAACTGCTGTCCACATAACAAGAAATGGTTGAAAAGCCACTTTTTCAGCCTGCCAAAAATAAGGTTTCCTTTAATGTCACCTCCCCACCTCCAATCCCTGTATACTAACCGTGGCTTCTTTAATTAATGTGTGAGCTAAGCAGAAAACAGAAATGTCTCAGGCAGATCTGTATAGTGAAGGCATGCAATAAAAATTAAAGGTATCATTTCCAGAATTGAAGTCAGAAGATGAAATAGGGAAACACTGCCATGTGCCTGCAGTTTAAAGACTCCTAGCGAAATGCAACAGGACTTAAATGTGCTCTTGGCTGGATCATGCCCAAACATTTTAAGACTGCAAAGTGGGGAAAAAAAGGAAAGCAACCCTGAGGCAGTGGAGGGTAGGCCAAATTAGGAATGATGGAAACAGTAAGGACCCTTCGATCTTCTCCTGAGGCCCTTCTCCAGGTCCCCCCTCTGAGGGAGGCTCGGAGGGTGGTGACAAGGCAGAGGGCCTTTTCAGCTGTGGCTTCCCATCTCTGGAATACAACTCCCCAATTATATCTGCTTGGTGCCTTCCTTGACATCTTTTTGGCACCAGGTAAAGACTTATTTTTCTCCCCAGGCATTTGATAGACTGAGATTATGTTGCTTGCATTAGTGTGTTGTCAAAGTTTTCTGTGGCTGTATGGGAGGGGGGCTGTTTTATTTGATACACATTTTGGACCTTCAGGCAATAAGCGACTAATACATCTAATAAAACATCATCATCATCCCTGGTGCCGGATCCAGGTTTGGGGTGGGAAGATGGTCTCAGTGGACCCCATCTCTGAGTGGGGCCACCTCCTCCAGGCCACCATTACTACTGGCCATCTGCTTGCACTCTCTCCCTCTAGGGGGCCCAATCCACAAAGCCACCCAGATGGAAGCTTGCCTTGGCTTATTTACATATCTGGCACCATGCTGTCCCATTATGTCTAAATCCAGCCTAAATGAATTCAGCTGCACAAGACCTTTGGATAATAAATAGAAACATTTGTACTCAGAAAACTCTCTCCCACTACCTGCAGAGTAAGGCTCTTGCTTCTCAATGTAAATGAATTCTTTCCTTTCATATTTGGCTCTGATCCATTGTTCTCGTAGCAGCCTGTAAAAAAAGTAAAAGAAAGAAAAGAAAAGAAATTAGAAAAAGAGGTAGAAAAGAATCAGATGTATATGGTCAGATTCACCCAGGAAAATCAGCCTACTCCCGCTTTCCATTGTTCTTAGCCAATGCAGGACACTGCAGCTGTCCCAGGAAAATCAAGAATTTTAGCCTGCGTGCTTGCTGCATATGTAGAATCTAGGCAGTTTGGAGAACTGCACATGCTCACTTGATAACACATACAGCTCTGCCCCCTTATCCCGATACTTTCTGGTTGGATCAACAAGGAGAAATCAGCCTTCACCTCATTTCCCTCTGTGTCTCAGGGTATGTATCTTAAGTAGTGAATGCAATGGGAGTGTCTGCAATGGGAGGATGGAATAATAAAGGGGTTTGAATCCACCAAACACTCCCTCCCCTGAACTAATAGAAAATATAAAAGCAAACCTCCCTGTAGAAAAGGCTGAGGTATTAGTATTTGCATTTTTTTACCCTGCCCCCACCCTGTTAAATGGTGCTTACTCCTATGTAAAGTTGCATTGGAATGCTGCCTCACTCACCCTGTTGCCCGGCAATTCAAAAAAGGCTAAAAAGTATTTTTAATACATATTCTTCTTCAAAATGACTGGCAGATATCTTTCCGCCAAAGATCACCCTACTTCATTTTCTTCCCAGGGATGGATGTGTGTGTGTATATATATATATATATATATACACAGACAGAATCTATCTATTCAATGCGGGGGGGTTGCAACCTTTCCCTCCCCTTTAGACCAATAAGAATAGAACAGCTGCCCTGTCTAATACTAGCACAGCTTGCCACCTCTCTAGAATTCACTGCATTTGAGTGCCAACACTCAAATCTCCATCAAGTTCCAGCCTTTATGACAGAAGGCTGTGTTTCCCCTTTCCCTGATCTGGTTTGTGAGAATCAATGTACTAAAGACATTTCTTACATGCTCAGACACTACTCTCTTTAGGTAAGATGATTGACTAAACTGATAATATTGAAATCTTGATTTCTATCTGCATTGCAAGTTGTAGTGGTTTTAATTGATGTTTTGCTAGCTTTTTGTTTTATGCTGGATTTTACAAGCACTGGCTTGTTTTATGTTTGTTCCTATTTTGTGTTTTTATGATGTTTTTATATTGATTTTATATTTTTATTGTTTTTGTTAAGTTTGTAAGCTACCCTGAGCTCTTTTTTTAACAGTGGAAAGGCAGGTTATAAATCCTCTTAATAAATAACTAAATATTCCATAGTGTTGGAAATTAGAGTCTAGGCAATTAAGGCTGAAAATGTAAAATATTAGGCAGGCGCCATCTCTGCTATCTTTTCAGTGCCTTTTGAAGACGTTCCTCTTTCATCAAGCCTTTTAAGTTGAGACCTATCCCAGTCTCTGTCTGTGTTAGAATTGCTTTTAATGTTTTCTTTAATATGTTTTTAACCCTTTTTAAAAAAAGATGACCCCCCCCTTAATAGATCCAATGTCTACAATTTATTTTCTTTCTAGATTCATTTATCCCCCAGTTCCTTAACAGTGCAGTCCAGAAGTGATTGTTTTCAATAGGTCTTACTCCAAGCCAGTCTCACATATACTTCCTGTTGATGCTGATACTGGCATTCCTGTGGAGTCTATGTGTGTGGAAACAAGCAATGGTTTAGCCTACTAATCCGCTAAGTGGATGAACAAAAGAGACAGGACCTTTTCAGTGATGGTACCATGACTGTGGAACATGCTTCCAAGGATGGCCCTTCTGACCCAATCAATGGCTTGCCTTCCAGTGAGCAGCAGGGAAAAAATATTGTTCAGGAAGACTTTGGGAGTCAGGACGCTATTGCTAATTCCAGAGGAGGAGAGTGGAAACACCTGCTGCTAATTGACTGCACCCAGCCCAGATGAGCTATGAAGGTTGCTGCAATGCAGAACTTTTGGGGTCTCCATGAGGGCATCACCCCCTTTAATATTGTACCGTTGAATGTATTATCCAGTAGAGAGAGAGTGTGATGTTGTATTATTGGTTTATAGTTGAATTGTGCATGTGCGGCCCAGAGTGGGTTGTCATGTTTTTGTATGCTTCAGAGATGCCCAATACCACTTAGTATGAGAAACTGAACTGGTATTGAGTATGGCCTTACCTGGGTGAGAGACGGGGAGGGAGTGGTTGCGTTGGATGCTATGTATTTTTGTAGCCTAAGTGTTTGTTCCTTATGGTGGTTTGGCTGGAGAAAAGTTATCTGTATGGTTTGTGGGAATGAATCAGAGTGGGATTTAGACATGGAGGACTGTTGACATATTTGGGAGGGATTATTGGGGGGGTGTAGCTCCTAGTATAGTTGTTTTAATTAATTAACTAATGATGCTGTTTTGGGAGTTTGTATTTTGTATTTGATTCTTAACTCATAATGTTTATGTTTAAGAGAATACTTTTATTTTTCTGATAATTATGCTGTTTTGAATGTGTTTTTTATATTTGGCTTGAATTTGTAATGTTTTCTTTTAATATTTTGTGATGTTTTGTTCAATGTTTTAATCTAGGTTGTAAACCGCTTTGAGATTTGTTTTCCAAATAATATAAAGTGGTATAGAAATGACATAAATAAATAAATAAATAAAATAAAAATGTTTTTAATGTTGGTTTGTTTTAATGCATTTTAAAGTCTTTTTATGATGTTTTAAAGTGTTTTTAGCGTTTCTGTTTGCCGCCCTGGGCTCCTGCTGGGAGGAAGGGAAGGATATAAATCAAATAATAAATAAAAATAAATAAAATTAAAAAAAGATTCCTCACATCGTCCCTCACATTTTGGTGGTAATTACTAGACACAAAAATTAAGCAGCTGGACAATGCAACAAATAATGTTCCCAATTTGCATAATTAGCAAATAATTTGCATAATATGCAAATTTGCTGCCCAGATTTGTCGAACTGGAATATGGCAACCCTAAGCATGAAACCCAAGCTCAGAAGCTCACTGTCTTTACCACAGTAGTTCCATTCATGAAGAATCAGAACACAGGGACAGAACACAGTTGAAGAGGACTATAGAAACAGGCAAAATGAAGCTTTTTAGTCTGGTATTCCTATGGATATCTCAAAAAAGAGTGAGACAGTTCCACAGATTAAACTTTATTTGTGTAAGTTAACACACTCTTTTGATGGAGAAGGAGTAACAGGGAAGGTCACTGTATTTATGTTCCCCTGGCCTGGCCCTCACATCCTCTCCACAAGTATGTGTGAGGGGATTGGTTGGCGCTATGCACCTCTCCCCCCACAAATGCCCCATCTAGTATATATGCCCTAGTATATATATCCTAGCATATACCCTAGTGTATGCATTTTTGTACACATTACTTGACTGGAGGACTGCATTGCAAAATTCTGAGGAGTGCAAATTTCAAAGGATATTAGCGTCCCAGTTTGCGTATTGTTCTGGAAAGTGCAGATTAAGTAAATTCACCTTGAAATGCAATCTGAATTGAATTTCTCCCCCCATTCCTAGATGGGGAGGCCCCATGGGGCAGAGGGTTTACACCCCTCTTTCATTACCACACCACTAGGACCACACCACTAGGACAGCCAGGAAGGTCCGCAATTCTTATGCTGCTAACCAATTGGTGCAACAAGCCACTAGACCTCAACAGAAGAGCCTGTTTACTCAAAGTGCAAGGATCAAGCAGCTGGATATCAGCCCATTCGTTCCTCAGTCCTTTCTTTCCTGAGAGATACAGAGGGTGGGGGGGAATGTAGAGAGAAGCATGAATAATGTTCTGTCCAGACGCTTCTAAGAAGCTGCAAATAGCTTGCTGGGTTCAATCCAAGAGTGAGAAAGAATTTTTCACTTTCCACTCAGAGACCGACAGAACTGAGGGGAGGGAGAGCAGAGACAATCTGAACCAGCGAGGCCTGGACGACACTTGAGAAAGCCCATTTTGAAGCAGGATATGGCAAACACTGGCCCAGCAAGAATGAACGATGCGGGCAGGCTCAGATGCAGACACTTGCCTAGTTGCCTGGAGAGGATTTTCACTCAGCCCAGGTGACTAGGCAGGGACATTCTTAGGGAGCAGCAGAATCTTTTGTGCTGAGCTCTCCAACGTCTCTGGCAATTGATACAAGGATAAAATAGGATTCCCTTGGTTTTTGGTCTCCCCCCCCCCAAAAAAAGGCTGTTTGTGTTAGAATCTGTCTGGTTTGTTGGTTTGTTTAAATCTCTGTCATTGGCTCTGGCTCCACCTAGTCCTGGTCTTATTGCCTACCAGCCCCAATGGGCACCAGCTGAAGCAGAGAAATGGACAAAGGTGAAATAATATCTGTCGGAACGCCTCTCCCGCTATGAACCGGCTCGTACACTACGGTCTGCTACGAAGGCCCTCCTCAGGGTCCCGACTCATAGGGAGGCCCGGAGGGCAGTGACAAGATCAAGGGCCTTCTCAGTGGTGGCCCCCAAACTATGGAATAGTCTCCCCGAGGAGGTTCGCCTGGCGCCGACACTATCATCCTTTCGGCGCCAGGTTAAAACCTTTCTCTACTCCGAGGCATTTTAATTTTTTGTTAATGATTGTAATGTTTGTAATTTGATTTTAGCCTTTGCTGTTTTTAGATTGTGAAATTTGATTTTAGACTGATGTTTTGTATTATATTGTATTTTATTGTATCTATGTTCACCGCCCAGAGAGCTATTGCTAGTCGGGCGGTATGTAAGTTTTAAAAATAAATAAATAAATAAATAAATAAATAATACCTCAAAGGCCATTTAGCTGTGCCCAGTGAATGGTAATGAAACACCATCATTCACTTAAGACAAAATATATTGCCCCACGTTTGTTTTTCCCCTGAGAACCAGACAGGCCAGAGAAACTTCTGCAGGGTCATTTTGCCTTTGAGGAAAGAGGGCTGGAGATCTGTGGTAGCATTCTAACAATCTGTTTTCATTTGCAAGTTCAAATAAGTTGAGCAAGTGGTGTAGCATGGTATACTGTCTCTTAACATGGAGGTTTGACAGAGCTTTCAGTATTGGTCAGGCAGAAGCCCATAAGCAGAGCATGAACACAACAGAGCTGCTGGTGTCAGCCACCAGGGAAACATTCAGTGACCACATAGCTTCTATTCAGCTATCATGGCTAAGAGCCCTAATAGATGATGAACTTTTCCCTTCCTATTTTAAAACCATCTAAGCTTGTGTTTGTCTTTAGCTTATGGCAGGGATGGGTAGATGGTAGATATGGACCTACTGGAAGATCTCCGTGCAAGGAGCAAAGCCATGCCAAGCAAGCCCACCCCTGACATCTCTCTCATCCAGGCAAAGGATGTCAGAGAATTCCATCAGAAACCGAAACGGGACCAGAAATTGCCACAATTCGCATGTTCATTAGAGGTCAGGAATGGAAATCACACAAGCAAATACAAGTGCTATTTGCTATCTTTTTTTTTTGCCTGCAAATGTTATGATAATAATTCCACTATTTTCTGCAATTGTTTTTGTTTTTTTTGTTTCCCTTCCACTGAAATCCTCTGGTTACGAAATTACTTACGTTACTTTTGGCTATAGTAGTTGGGAAGATGAACAATGTGGGTTTTAGAGGAAGCTGAATTGTAGCAGAACAGAAACAGTGCTGATTGCAGAGAACACAGGATGGGATAGAAATGGCTGCCTCCTTGCATCCCTAATCTAGGCCCTTCTCAACACCTGCACATTCAGGGTGCCAGATCCCAAGGAAACCTTCATGCATATAACTGTACCCCTGAAGGCCCCTCCCTGCTCACATTGTTCTGGCACCCTTGCATACAGCAGAGGAGTTGCGTGATGCCAGGGAGTGGAGCTACATCATGTGGCTCCTGAAAGAATGAACACAGGAGCTGTAACACCCATGTACGTCTTGCATTTGTGCTGAACTGTTTTCTCATGCCCTTTGTTTTCTTGTATGAAACTGATGTTAGTAGTTTGGATTATTTTTACTGGGCTTTATGTCGCTGGTGAACTTTTTGTTTTTGTAAGTAGCTTTGGCTCAGTTTGCATGTGAACACAGTGAACACAGAGGCTTCCAGAGAGGAGATGATGGCCAGTTTGCTCCTTGTCTGCTGCATTGCTGTGAACTAAGCCATGCTTTGACTTAGCATATCGCCTGAACCTGGGCACTGCTGTGAACTAAGCCAAGGTTTGGCTTAGCATATTGCCTGAACCTGGGTCATAGTTTGTCTCCGCTAGATAAACCATGAGTTTGTAAACCAAGAACAAACCTTGGTTACAGCTAATGGTTTGCCTGGAGAAAGCTAAACCACACGCCCAGATTCAGACACTAGGCCAAACCATAATTTAGCTCACAAAAGCACAGCAGCTGAATGGAGAAGCAAAGCAGCTGCAATCTCCTCTCTAGAAACCCGCATGTTTGCACATTCATGATAAGCTAGGGGTGGAGAACTTACAGCCCTCCAGATGTTGCTGGACTACAGCTACCATCATCCCTGACCATTGGCCATGCTGGCTAGGGCTCATGGGAGTTGGAGTCCAACAACATCTTCAGGGTCACAGGTTCCCCACCCTAGTGCTAAGCCATCTTGAACTTCTTTTTATGTGCAAACCTGATTGTTGAGTTTATAAAGTGCTGCACAAACGTCTAAATAAATAACTAAAAGAAACACTACTTTGTTTTTAAACTGGTTTAAGACTGGCATTTTATAATGCAAGACAGTCCAATGGCTGATATAAGGAAAGGAAAACAAAGGTATTGATTTCTCCTGAAAACAGCCAGGGACGTAGAAGTTATTCATTAAATCCCCTACAATACTGGCCTCCCCAAGGCATCCACGGAGGACAAAGATTCTCAGGGCCTTTTTAATAAGTCAAGCCCCACTAAGGAATTAAAAATTCAGCAGGAACAGGCAAAATAAAAATTACAGATGGTGCAGCTGCATGCAAGCCTTTTCCCACCATTGGAGAGAGAGAGAGTAGGGAGGTACTTACAGGCAGTCAGAAAAAGTTGGCTTGTAATAAAATGGTGGGATTTTTGATTCATATTTTGCTTTTGAGGCATTGTTTCCACAGGAAGCCATAAACTGCAAAAGAAAAAGAAAAAAGTCTGGTGAGAGAGAGAGAGAGGGGGAGAGAGGGAGAGAGAAACTTGCTATCTATCTTCTGTAATCTTATAGCAGGAACTGAGAACCTGAGGTTCTCTAACTGGTAGACTCCAGCTCACATCATCCCCAGCAAGTGGTCAGGGATGATGGGAGTTTTAGCCCAGCAACATCTGGAGGGCCACAGGTTCCCTGCCCTTATTCTATACCAAGGGTTCCCAAACTGTGGTCTGTGGACTACCAGTGGTCCAAGAGCTTCATTCAGGTGATCAGTGGCATGTCTCTGGATTTGTGGCTGAAGATAGGGAGATGACACATCCATCACATTAAATATTCCTATTGATCTTAATAGTATTTTTATTACTTCTTTTATTTCTTATATATTACACACACAGCCCAAAAAAGTAGTTTGTTAAGGGTGCTGGGAATTGTAGTTACAATTCCCATGATTCTTTGGGGGGAGAAAAAGTGCTTTAAATGTATGGTGAAGATGCAGCCTTTGAAGTGGGGCTTTGAATTGATTAATTCAGATTTCCTTGTAAAGCTATAGATTACATTAAAGACTACTACTGGATAATTCTGCATCTTTCTTTATATATTTATATTGCATATTTAGTTATATGGTTCCACTTGTTGTAAAATGACCAGTATAATTCAATGAAACTTCCTTGATGGTTTTTTTAGAGCATGGAGCTACCTACCATGGCTGGCTGACTAGGGCAGTGCCTCTTAAGGTACTTTTGCCTACAGAAAACTAGGTCGAATTTCTCTTTCCTCCTTATCTTGCCAGTGCACTGTATTAGTTAAGAGTTAAAGTGGCCCTGTGGCCTGCTTATAGAAGGACAGTCCTCTTTTTGAAGACGTCCTCTGTTTGAAGGGCTGTTCAGTCCAAGGCAAGTTTAAAGATAGAGCCTCGTAACTGCTGATCAACAGCACCTGGACAGCACCCAGATCTTATATGCAGTTTGGTGGAACTTTATTATATAAGATAGCAGTAATAACATATTGTTGTTGTTATTGTTGTTGTCGTTATTGTTATTATTATTGTTATTATTATTCACTAATAGGCAAAAAACCTTGTGGTTTAAGAATGTACCTATAGCCCACAGACACTTCTACCAAACTTTAAAAAGCAGGGAAATTGGGCAGCTATAGTGAATGCACCAGGGGAGCAGGAGACCTGAACTCCTCTCTGAGATATTGTACTGCCCTACAAAGTTGTCAAAATGCAAACACAATTTGGGTTGGTCTTTCACAGTCCAATCCACTTGCTGTGTAGCTTGGAAGAATTTGGTAACATGTGCCATTGAGTTGAATCGGATATACTCCTATGCAATCATGATTAGGATAGGTAAAACTGACCAGGCTGGGCCTGCCAACCAAGACGCCTTCTGTATCTTTCACAGTTGGACAGGGGGGAGGGAGAATTCTACCTTGTGGTTTTTCCCATTACAATGTTGCAAGAACACCAGCACTTGGCTGACTTTCTCTTCTCCTAAAGATACAGGATCAGGATCAGGCCCTGAACCTGGCAACCCTAACTCCCACCCAAATTTAAAACAAAGCTGTCCCTGGCCACATCCACACCAGGCCTCTATTACACTTTGGACAATCGTTATTTATTTATCTATTTATTTAGTGTATTTATATACCGCCCCATAGCCGAAGCTCTCTGGGCAGTTTACAATAACTAAAAACATTAAAAACAAATATACAAATTTAAAAACACATCTTTTTAAAACAATTTAAAAGAATTTATCATGGCTTCTCTCAAAGCCATGGCTCAAAGCCAATCATGGCTTCTCTCAAAGCAACTCTCAGCACCCTTCACAAACTACACTTCCCAGGCTTCTTTGAGGGAAGCCATGACTGTCTCAAGTGAAATCAAGTCTGGTGTGGGTGTGGCCCTCTGATTAGCCAAGCCCAGCAGCTGTGAGGCTTTTAGAACACTGACAGTTGGTCCTTACTGAGCATGCCCCGCGTTATAATAGGTTTCCAGCCAAAATTTCTTAAATTAATTAAAAATCAACCAGGCATTTTTTTAACTTTTAAACTGCAGTAGATGAAGGTCAGAGTATGGGGCAGCGTCAGTATTAGGATCACAGGTACTCTGTGAACATGGCTGATTTTTAATGAATTTCAACAGATTATGAGAACTCGCAGAAAAAAGTCCAAAAGGGCTCTGAGTTTTTTTTCTCTTTTTAGACTGAACTCTCAATTCTCTCTGACTGTTTTGTGTATCGCCATGAAAATTGACAGGGTTGTTAAGCAAGCGTTTCTGAGTTCAGAACTATAAGTTTTGCAAGGTTTTATTTTGAAATGAGCTTATGGGAAGCCTCAGAATGGCATGGGGGGATATTTTCCATTTAACATTGCAGAATGTGAAAAATCCCTGCTGACTATAGTATACAACCACTCTCGTGGCGGCTTACAAAAAACACAAATATAAAAATACAATACAGGCAGAATATATACAGAAACTTCCACCAGTGCCTCTAGAAATATGGATTGCTTAATGGTAATGTCAACGTCTACATATTGATGTGGCATGCCTGAACTGGAAGAGGATGTGATTATTGATCTATAATAATCCTGATTCCTGTTGACTTTTTAAAATCTAAAATAAATTAATAAAAAAACCAGCACCTGGATTGCAAACTGAGCAGATACACTGCTTACCTGGTCACAGACTTCCCCACTAAGGAAAAATCTCTGAATTTCAATTTAAATTATAATAATTATTTCTGAATTTGCATACATACATATAAACTACCACATGTAAATTTTATGCAAATACATGCCCTTTGGTGGGAGGGGGTGCATTTCCTCTCTTTGTTGACTTCTCTAGTTAGAATGTTGGACTGCACGCTGCAACATTTTGTTCCATGCCACATTTAAGGCTTATTAATATCTTTTGAAGGACAAACAGAAACAAAAAACAGCTTTCTCAGATTTTAAAAGACACAGCATCCTTTCCCTCTTACGTACCTCAACTTGTGCATTATCCCACTCATCCAAACGGACAGATTTAACTTTGCTGGCATGTGGGATGTTGCGATGGATCCCTGAACAATTTAAGCAGATGAACACTCCTAAAGTATGAGATGCCCAGTCTGGATCTAGAAGGCAAAGGAAATTCAAATAAATTAAAACCACTGCAGCTCTATAATGTAAAGTCTATTTCTTTATTTAATTAATCAATATCACGCCCTTCCTCCCAGAAGGGGCCCAGGGCAGCAGACAAAACACTAAAAGCACTTTAAAACATATTAAAAACAAACTACTTTAACACATATTAAAATAAAACAACTTTAAAAATCAACTTTAAAAACATATTAAAAAAAATTCCAACACAGATGCAAACTGGGTAAGATCTCTGCTTAAAAGACTTGTGGAAAGAGGAAGGTCTTTAGTAGGCACTGAAAAGATAACAGAGATGGCGCCTGACTAATATTTAAGGGGAAGGAATTCCAAGGGGTAAGGGCCAGAACACTAAACATCCATTTCCTGTGTTGTGCAGAATGGACCTCCTGATAACATGGTATCTGCAGGAGGCCCTCACCTGCAGAGTGCAGTGATTGACTGGGTATAGAAGGGTTAAGACAATCTTTCATGTATCCCAGTCCCAAGCTGCATGGGGCTTTGTAAACCAAAACCAGCACTTTGAACTTGGCCTGATAGCTAAAGGGCAGCCAGTGCAATTCTTTCAGCAGCAGGGTAGCATGTTGGCAGCATCCTCCCCCAGTGAGTAGTCGCGCCACCACATTTTGCACCAGGTTGCAGCTTCCAGACCAACTTCAAGGGCAGCCCCACACAGAGCACATCACAGTAATCTTGTCCAAAGCCTGGAGGTTACCAATGTATGGACAACAGCTTTTAGCAAAGGAGCAGGATCCAAGACAATATTAGCAACACCTCATGCTTTGTACACATCATCATATGAATCCTTATAAACAAGCCTGCAAAGCTGGCAGATCAGGGTTGGGTTACTGCAGGGATAGGGAACTTTTTTCAGGCTCAGGGCCATGTTCCCTTCCCAGCAACCTTCTCCAGGCCACGTGCCAGCAGGCAAAAGTGAGCAGAACAACAAATGGAATCCCCCCCTTCAGTTTTTCAGTGGGGTGGGTTGAGTTAGATCTCCTCAGCATGGCCAACCGTCAGTGATGATAGCAGTAGGGGTACAGGAGTAAATACAGAATAAAGCAGAGTTAAAATTTGAATCAGGGACTTCTTGGCTCCAGTTAACACCCTTAGGTTGCAACACTATGCTAAATTACCTGGAAGTAAGCCCCATGAACTCAAAGGGACTTACTTACAAGTAGACATATATATGATTGCATTGTTAGTCACTGTCTTAGGCTTCATCTGCACTACACATTTTAAGCAGTGTCATGCCACTTTAAACAGTCATGGTTTCCTCCAAAGAATTCTGGGAACTGTCATTTGTGAAGGGTGCTGGGAGTTGTTAGGAGACCCCTATTCCCAGGGCCGGTTCTAAAGGGCGGCCAGATGGGGCACTGGCCCGAGGGCCCCTGGAGCTACCGCTCCCCTTCCGCGATCCGGGGCAGGAGCCGCGGATTGCAGGACAGGAGGAGCTTCTGAGCCACCCACCATCCCCTCACTTCACCTAACTTTTTATCTGCTGTTTTTTGCAGTGCGCGCAGGGTTGCCTCAATCAAGATGGCGGCCGAGGTTTCCGAAAGGGGCTGAAGCCTCTGCTGCCATCTTGGTTGATGGCAGCAATGCGCACCAACCAAGATGGCAGCAAAGGCTTCAGCCCCTTATGGAAGCCTTGGCCACCATCTCGATTGATGGCAACCCTGCATGAGCAGTGCACACAGCCACAAAAAACAGCAGAGAAAGGTAGGTGAAGCGGGGGGATCAGAAGCTCCTGTCCTGCAATCCGCACTCCTGCCACAGATCGCGGAAGGGGAGTGAAGGGGCCCGGGGCCCAGGGCAGGCTGGCTATTCCCCTCGCAGAACTACCACGTATGGGGGAGACATTCAATTCAGTTTGCATTTAAAGCCAAACGTGTCAAATCACACTTTCTGAAACAATATGAGAAACAAAACACAGTTGTACTTCAAAATTCACACTTATCCAAATTTTGTGATGCAGTTCTTCAACCAAACAATGTCTACAAAAATGCATATATTGGGGGAAAGTGTACATAAAAATGAATATGTGAGTGAAAATAACATGCAAAAATGCATTATATGGCAAGAAATGACTTACACAAATGTGTACTTTAGTGCCTACAAAATGGATTATATTAAAAGAAATTGCAAAAATGTTACATTAGTCAAAACGGCATACAAAAGTGTGTTTATTAGGAGAAATTCACACTAAAATGCTGAAGAATTTTCATGAGCTTTTTTTTTAATCACAATGTTGCAGAAATGTGGAGAATTGAATTTAAATTTGGAAGACTGAGATAACTGAAACTGACAAGACTCTTCCACCCCTAAGAACTACCCTGCTAAGAGCTACAATTCCCAGCATGGCTTAACAATCCATCCCAGAGCATAGCCACAATGGCTAAGCCCTGCCTCCACATGGTATGTCTCTGAATACCAGTTGCTAGAAACTGCAGGAAGGGAGAGTACTCTTGTGCCCATATCCTTCCCATAGGCATGCAGATGGCCACTGTGAAAACTGGATGGTGGACTAGATGGGCCACTGACCTGATCCAGTAGGGAACTCTAGGAATAGTAGCTCTGTGAGGAGAATAGGGGTCTCCTCTCAGCCCTCAGCACCCTGAACGAGAGCTCCCCGGACTGTCTGCAGGAAGCCGTAACTCTTTAAAGGGGTATAATACTGCTTTAAATGTATAGTGCAGAAGGACCCTGGGAGACAGAAGCTGCCAAGGAATTTCACTGTGCAATGATATGTACTGCTACCTTTTTTTTTTTTAGTAAAATCTTTCTATATGAAATAGTCCTGTAAAAACAGATCATCTTGTTTCATTTTCGAGCGGGTATGGAAATGCTGGCCCTTGTCACTTCTGCATGAGGTTAATCAGCTTAATGTCCCTTCTTCCGCCCTAAGATCACCATGCCAACACGATCGTTCTTTTGTGCCCCTGAAACATTTTCAAGCTCAGGACCCCAATTTTGCAGTGACTGATTATGAAAAGGAGTCACCAAGCTTTGACGCTCCTGCTTAAGGGGAACTCCCACCTCTGCTGGCAGAATTCAAACAGTGTTCAGAACACAGAAGATAATGAATATGTTCTAAAACATTATTAGTCCCAGAAAACGCTAACAAGCCAATGCAAGAGGAATTGCCGAGGTAATTAACTCAGAAGAACAGGCTCCTGAACCGGATGGGTTCCGGCTACTGACCAGAATTCCAATTTCTGAGCTTACAAATATCTGGGTAAACAAGTGCCATTTTTATTCCGCAGGTCCTGAATTCCTGTTTGGAACAGGAATTTCATGTTGCTACGAATCGGACACAGAAATATAAGAAGAGCCAGCTGGATCAGCCCAGTGGTCCATCTCGTCCAGCATCCCGTTCTCACAGTGGCCAATCAGATGCCCCATTGGGAAGCCCAAAAGCAAGAGCACTCTCCTTTCCTGCTCTTTCCAACAACTGGTATATGCTGCTTCCGACTGTAGAGACAGAGCATAGCCGTTGTGGCTACTAGCCATTCATAGCCTTCTCCTCCCTGAATTTGTCTAATCCTCTTTTAAAGTCATCCAAGTTGGCGGTCATCACTACCTCTTGTGGGGGCAAGGAAGGTCAGGATACAAATTTCTTATCTTTCTTACTATATAATGAGAGATGGAGTCCATTTGTCATACACTGGAATGTGGAATATGAATATAAATCAGTGTGATTGTAAAACACTAATGTAAATGAATTACGGATAAAGGTTAAAATGCCTTCGTATTAATAACTTTTGAGTATAAATTTGTTGATGTTATCATTTTATATTTAACGTTTTATGTCTATTCTGCATCTCATAAAGCTTATAGTTTTGCATTTTCACATATATAAATATATTCATTATTTTGTTCTATTTAACCTCTTAAGCTTTGCAAAATGTATACATTTTGCACATTTAATATTGTCCTTTGTGCGTATTTTGGATAAATGTTATCTGTAAAAAAAGAGAACAAGATAAACAGAGGTTCTGAGTTAAATAAATAATTAATAAAGTGACTAAAATAACAACAAACGCACACACAAAAAACCCAAATGGAAAATGACCCCACGAGGACTGAGCAGGCCCAATACTACAGAACACAGGAAGGTGCCTTATACTGAGTCACACCACTGATCCATGTGGCTCAGTCTTGTCTACACTGACTGGAAACAGCTCTCCAGGGTTTCAGGAAGGGGACATTCTCCGCCCTACCTGGATATGCTGGGGATCGAACCTGGGAACATCTGCATGCAAAGCAGATGCTCTGCCACTGAGCTATCCATCAGGATTCTTACAGTGTCCCTATGAATTCTCATGATATATCCAGATAGAACTGGGAGAAAACGAATCGTCTGCTCTGACAGACAGCAGATCTCCAAGGTTTCCGGCAGGATGTCTTTTGCAGCCCTACCTGGTGATGGCAGAGAGTGAACCAAGGACCTCCCGCATGCAAAGCATTTGCGCAAGCACCAAGCGATGGTCTTTTCCAGAGGCAGGAGGAGGGACTCTCAAGCTCTGGGCTCAAGGGCGGCCCTTCAGGCCTTCCTCCCCAGACCACACCCCTCACCGGCCCTGCTTCGCCTGGCTGGAAAGTGCCCTTGAACTCTTGAGAATGCTTCCTGCCCGCCTGGATGGAGGACAGAGAGGGCAGAACCAGCCTACTGGACAATGGTCATAGTCATGTTAGTTCCACCCACTTTTGCCTCTGGCCCCGCCCACCATTGGCATGAGGTCCTCAGAAGACTGCCCGGAAGGGAAAGTGGCCCTTGGGCTGAAAAAGGTTCCCCATCCCTGCCCTAAAGAAACAATTCTGAGTAATTGTATTGTTCTTATGACAGTGTAATTTGCATTGTAAAAAAAGATAAACAGCAAGCTTTGGATGGTAAGGTTTTTTTAAAAAAGGCAAGCCAATCATAGGGTGGCCAGGTGGCTCTGAGAAGATAAGTTCTTATTTGCATTTGTTTTTTTAAGCACACACACGCATTCAAGATGTGGACCAAAGTCCAGAATATCATGTGTCTGGCAGAGGTCACTGCCAACAAAATGGGCACAGAAAAGTAATGTTTGCTGGCAAAGGAACGCCTGGCGGTGAAGCCAGGAAAAAGAAAAAAGGAAAAGAAAGAGCCTTCTAATAGTTTTATAAGGAGACAAGGCACAACGACGAAAATATTACAGAAGACATACAGTTAGGCTGCACCATATCTTTAAAGCACATTGGCCCCATGCTCAAGATTCCTGGGAACTGTTGCTTGCTAAGGGTGCTGGAAATTGTAGCAAGGGTAAACTGCGGTACCCAGGATTCCTTTGAGGGGAGGGGGAATGTATGATTGCACACATGACAGATGAAAAGGGCCCCCAAGGTTAACCCCCAGCACCTCCAATTAAAAGGGTCAAGTAGCCAAGTTGAAAAAGGCTCATCTCCTCCTGAAACCCGGCAGAGCTGCTGCCAGTCAGAGTGGACAGTCAGGAACATTGGAAGCTGCCTTATACTGAGTCAGACCATTAATCCATCCAGCTTTGTATTGTTTATGCTGACTGGCAGCAGCAGTCCTGAATTTCAGGCAGGGGTCTCTCCCAGCCCCAACAGGGATAGTGCTCATTGGACTGATAGGGGAAAAGGTGGGGGGTCCAACAGCAGGAGAGAGCAGAGCCAGTGACAGGCAGAGCCAGTATTCTGTCCCCATCCTCCTCCTTGCTGAGTTCTACAAGGGCAACAATGTGACCAATAGGGGTGGTCAAGAAATTAGATTCAGTTTGCATTTCAAACCAAATCTATCAAATTTGCACTTTCCGAAAGAATATGAGAATTGAATCCCAGCCATCCTTTGACATTTGCATTTTGCGATGTAGTTCGCCAACCAAACAATGCTTACAAAAATGCATATATTAAGAGAAAGTGTGCATAAAAATGAATATGAGTGAAAATAGCATGCAAAAAAGCATTATACGATGACAAAAATGTGTACATTAGTCAAAACTGCCTACAAAATGTGTTTATTATGAGAAATGCACGCTAAAATGCTGGAGAATTTTCATGAGGACTTAAAAAAAATCACAAATTGCTGCAGAAATGTGGAGAACTGAATTTAAGGATGGAAAGGTGAGAAATGGAGCGAACCGAAACTGACAGAACTTTCCATCCCGGTGTAAAACAGCTGAACAGGTTTATTTTGGTCCAGCCCGATCTTTCCTCTCCCTTTTGTTTTCTCTGTCGTGTTGTTTTGATCTTGCAAGATCTGACCCCTTCAGCCTATCAGCTCCTCCCTCTCATCCCTAATTTAGGTAGGCACCCCGTTCACCAGCTGCTGTTAGGGATGCCCATCTGCACTGCAGCAGACGCCCAGCTCCAGTCCCAAAGTAGCATCTAGTATGACATCAACTCAAGCCAGAGAGAGAGAGAAAATGGGGAGGGGGTACTGAGTAGAGAGACATCTCCCCATCTCTCCTCGTTGGGAGGATCCCATCTTTTCCCATCGGCAGGAAGGTTGCCAAGGGTTTTTTTAAATGCTCCTGCGACTTCAACACTGCCAAGCGTGCCTCCACAGCAGAAAAGGGCAATCTTTCCATGCTGCAGACGGCTGTGCCTACTGATTTCAGCAGATTCAAACCACTGATAAGCACAGGAGCTAGAGAAGCAAGGTTTCCTTCCCCAGCACAAGTTGGCAACCTCAGCTGACACCCAACACTCTCCTTGGGTGGGGAAAACCCAGCATGGTGAAGGCAGCTCTTGACTCTCATGAAAGAATATATTTTCCCTCCCCAAAGGAGGGGGGTGATCTCATTTATCATTTAAGTTTGCATAAGATCACCCCCCCATATACGCGTACATCAGTTGCATCCAATCCTAGCCCTACTCAGAGTAGACCCACTGAAATGAACAGGCATGGCTAACTTCAGTCCATTCATTTCAATGGGTTCATTCCAAGTAGGATCAGCAGTGGATACAATATGATATGGTTTGTGCTGTTTTTGAATGCTTTCTGTGCTGGTTATTGATTGTAATAAAGAACTTTTTATTGTTATTACATTGCTTTCCCACCTTTCCCCCAAGGAGCTCAAGGTGGCCTCTCCCATTTTAACCTCACAACAACCCCGTGAGGTAGGTTAGGCTAAAAGAAACAGTGACCAGCCACTTCTCTCTCTCTCTCTCTCTCTCTAGACTCTTTTATAAGGGTGGTGCCTCTTTTTCTCCCGGGAGGGTATGGGGGGGGGTCCATACTGGGCTCCAAATACCCCTCCCCAGCAGCCGCAGCACCAGGACTCTTCCCCTCCCCTGGCGACCAGTTCCTCTTTCCCGAGTCTTGCAACAGCCTCACAAGAGGTCACAAAGAGGAGCTCAGAAAGCGGATGAAGAAACCGGGGGGGGGGGTGAGAGGGGCCTTCCTTCACTCACTACTCCACAACCCTGCAAGGCTCAGCAACATGGGGGGGGAAGAGACCCATTTAGCCTTTCTGAGCCCCAGAGCTATTTGGGGAGGCAGAGCCAAAGGGGGGCTGCTTTTCCGGGAGGGGGGCTGCGTGCAACAGAAGCAAAGCACATGCGAGAAGCAAGGGCATGCATCCTCCCTCCCCTCCTCACTCCGATCGGCACCCCGAGGAAGGAGCCGCCCACCCTGCCCCCTTACCGGGCGCCTCGCAGTCCGCACACGCGTCGTTGCCCTCCTGCTGGAGCAAGCCCAGCAAAGCCTTCTTGCTCTTCTCTTTCGCCATGGGGGGGGGTGTTCCTCAGCGATCTTTGCTGATCGGGGGGAGCTTCTACTTACAAGCCAGGAGGGAGGAGAGGGAAGGATTGGAGATTGGGAAGAGATGCTTCATTTAGGACGCCGCCGCCGCCACCACCCTGCTCTGTGGGGCGGGGGGGCTAGCAGGACTTAGGGGTGGGGTGGGGTGGGGGGATGGCAGGGTGGTGTCCTTTCGCCCGCCCTCCGTTCAGCATCTCTTCTCCAAAGGCGCCGGCAACAGCGACGCCGGCAAGACCGCTTTGCACGGGGGAAGGTTCCGCATTCCTCCAGCCGGAGCGAGCATTCTGCCTTTCATAAGAGAGAAAAAAAGAAAATTCATCCAACTCTCCCCCCCCCCCGCTCGCCCGCCCGCTTCCATCCCATCTCTCCTAAGGACAGAGTTTGGCCCAAGGGCGACCCCTAGTGGCCGCCGCGGCTTCCTACGCGCGAGTATCCTAAAAATTGAAGAAGCGGAGTCCTCGATATTGGGAGTTTAGGTTAAGGTTGCTAAAACTAGTTTCTTTCTTTCTTTCTTTCTTGGCAAGGCTGCTGTGACTTTACTTAGCTGCAAATCCGGCAGACGCCCTAACTATTTTTTTTATTTATTAAATTTATATCCCGCCCCTCCTCCCAGAAGGAGTTATAGGTTTCCTTACAAAAAGCAAGCACGCAAACCTGCTAAAGCAAGCACGCAAACCTACTCATACCACATGGGCTGTAGACAGAGGCAGCCCAAGCGTTCAAACAGATTTTATTTGATTATCACTTTTTTTTAATTCCACACTTCCGCTTAGGAGCATTTAATATTTATTTATTCACAATACTTACACCCGACTTTGCAGCCCCACAGAAGAGGCTCTCTCTCACACACACACTCTCTTTCAAGTCCCACCCACACCGCACATACAATTAAAGCACATGACTTCACCCAAATAATCCTGGGAACTGTGGTTTGCCTCTCACAGTGCTACAGTTCCCAGCACCCATAACAAACTACAGTTCCCATGATTCTTTTTGGGGGGAGGCGAGAGGTATGTGCTTTAAATGTATGGTGTGGATGTAACCCAAGTCTGGTGGTCTTGGAACAGAAATAACGGTGTCCCTTTGGGGCCAGGATAATGCAGGTGGCATTTCCTGCCCACATCCCTGGTGCTAGCCATAGGGTTGTATCCAACTAAGCCAGTTTACATCTATTAACTTCAACAGGTCTACTCTGAGTAGGACTAGCATTGCGTGCCACCCACAGTAAACTACCATGGATGAAATGCATCATAATGAACTTTGTCCTATGAAGTGGATACAGTCTCATGGGAATGTCCATGTGGATCTCACTACTGTGCTGAGCTACAACTAGGGATGGGGGGGGACAGGATTTGATCAAGTTTGCATTTCCAGCCAAATTTATCAAATTCGCACTTTCCAACAGAATATGAGAACCAAAACACAGCCACCCTGCAAAATTCACACATGTGAATTTTGCAAGCAAAAATGCACACATTATTTATTTATGCATTTATTATTTGATTTATATCACGCCTTTCCTCCCAGCAGGAGCCCAGGGCGGCACACAAAAGCACTAAAAACACTTTAAAACATCATAAAAACAGACTTTAAAATATATTAAAACAAAACATCTTTAAAAACATTTTTTAAAAGCCTTCAAGACATCTTTTTTTAAAAAAAGTTTAAAAACATTGTTTTTTTAAAAAGTTTAAAAACATATTAAAAAGTAATTCCAACACAGACACAGGCAGGGATAAGGTCTCAACTTAAAAGGCTTATTGAAAGAGGAAGGTCTTCAATAGGCACCGAAAATATAACAGCCTGTCTAATATTTGCAATGGCAATAGACTGCCTTCAAGTCGACCTTGACTTATGGCGACCCTATGAATAGGTCTTTCATGGTAAGCTGTATTCAGAGGTGCTTTACCATTGCCTTCATCTGAGACTGAGAGGCAGTGACTGGCCCAAGGTCACCCAGTGAGCTTCATGGGTGTGTGGGGATTCAAACCCTGGTCTCCCAGGTCGTAGTCCAACACCTTACCACTACACCACTCTGGCTGTGTCTAATATTTAAGGGGAGGCAATTCCAAAGGGTAGGTGCCACCACACTAAAGGTCCATTTCCTAGGTTGTGCAGAACGGACCTCCTGATAAGATGGTATCTGCAGGAGATCCTCACCTGCAGAGCGCAGTGATCGACTGGGGATATAAGAGATAAGACGGTATTTCAGGTATCCTGGTGCCAAGCTGTTGTACACAAAAACTAGAACCTTGAACTTGACCCCGTAGCAAATGGGCAGTCAGTGCAATTCTTTCAGCAGTGGGGTGACATGTTGGCAATACCCTGCCCCAGTGAGCAGTCTTGCCGCCACATTTTGCACCAGCTGCAGCTTCCGGACCAACCTCAAGGGCAGCCCTACATAGAGCACATTACAGTAATCCAGCCTGGAGGTTACCAGTGTGTGGACAACAGTGGTCAGGCTATCCCAGTCCAGAAATGACTGCAGCTGAAGCTGGTAAAAGGCGCTCCTAGCCACTGAGGTCACCTGGACCTCTAGCGACAAAGATGGATCCAGGAGCACCCAGACTACAGACCTGCTCTTTCAGAGGGAGTACAAGGGCTTCATATAGATGTTAAACAGCATGGGGAACAAGATGGTACCCTGCAGCACCCCACAGCACAACTTCCAGGGGGCTGAAAGACAATCACCACTGAGGTCACCTGGGCCTCTAGCGACAAAGATGGATCCAGGAGCACCCCCAGACTATGGACCTGCTCTTTCAGAGGGAGTACAACCCTGTCCAAAACAGGCAACTGACCAATTATCTGAACTCGGGAGCCACCAACCCACAGTGCCTCCATTTTGCTAGGATTCAGACTCCATTGGCCCTCATCCAGCCCACTACTGAGTCCAGGCAGCGGCCAAGGGCTTGCACAGCCTCTCCCAATTCAGATGTTACAGAGAAAAATAGTATCATTAGCATATGGCTGACACCTTGCCCCAAATCTGCTGATGACTGCTCCCAAGGGCTTCGTATAGATGTTAAACAGCATGGGGGACAAGATGGTACCCTGCGGCACCCCACAGCACAACTGCCAGGAGGGCAAAAGACAATCACCCAATGCTATTCTCTGGAAACGACCCTGGAGATAGGATCGGAACCACTCTGAAACAGTGCCTCCAATACCCATCTCACCAAGTCGGCCCAGAAGGATGCCATGGTCAATGGTATCAAAAGCTGCTGAGAGATCAAGTAAGAGTAACAGGGTCGCACTCCCCCTGTCCTTCTCCCAATAAAATGTCATCCATCAGGGCAACCAAGGCTGATTCCGTCCCATAACCAGGCCTGAACCCAGACTGAAATGGCTTATCATAATCTGTTTCATCCAAGAGTACTTGCAATTGCTGCACCACAACCTTCTCAATCACCTAAGAAGGGGGTACTTGTGACCGGTTGGTAATTATCACAAACCAATGGGTCCAGGGTGGGCTTTTTCAGGAGTGGTTGGATCACCGCCTCTTTCAGGGCGGCTGGGACCACTCCCGCAATTATGCGTTTACCACACCCTGGATCCACTCAGTCAACCCCCCTTGGCAAGCTTTAATAAGCCAAGAAGGGCAAGGGTCAAGAGGATATGTTGCTGGCTGCATCAATTCAAGCACCTTGTCTACTTCATCAGGCTGCATCAACTGAAACCATTCCCAAGAAGTTGCAGCAGACGTTGCACTGGACACCTCATTGGGGACTACAGTAGATGTGGATGGGGCATCAAGACTGCTACCCTGAAGGTCTTCCGGGAAGTGGTGCTGGCTGGTGGTTGTCTCTGAGGGAGCTCTGCCTCAGAGGAAGCTTTTTTCAGGTTAAAAGCCAGCCAAGAGGAATCTTGGACTGGCTTAAATGTTCTCCAAGGTATAGGAGAACCGATCAGATCTTCCACAAGACTTCGTTGAGCTGTTGGCGGCTGGAATTGATCAGGAAATTCCTGAGATAAGAAGGCAAGCCGATCGGCTGAAGACGGAGTCAGGAATTCCACGCAAGCTGAACTGGAATAAAGCGAAGCGTTTTTTCTTCTCTCAAAAAAAAAAACGTTCTTAACCAGCGAGCCCACTTCTGCCTAAACCTTATCATTCGGCTTAAATTACTGCAATAAAAGGGATTTGTTTATGAATCAGCAATTGAGAAACCTGGGTGAGTCATACTTTTTCTCTTTTAAATATAATTAAGGAAGAAAGAAAATATAAACAACTTATATACTTTTTTTACGACAAAAAGCTGGCTTGAATTTGGACTTTTAAAGTTTAAAAACGGATGAGAGGTAATTATTATATTTTGGACTATTTTTCTCTTTGGACTATTTCTTGTTGGATGAATCCGCTGCTCGTATATGCTACTAATTGTTTAGTCTTGGCAACCAGAATTGTTTTGCATTCTTGGAAGCAGATAAGGACTGTGTTGTGCTGGCTGGATTTCAATAATAGGCCTGGAATATTAACTTTTCTTTTTGGTGGAGGGAAAAAAAGAAAAGAAATAGACTGCCCTTAGGTTCTGAAACAGTGATTAATATTAGAAATTAAAGGCCTCTTTTTGAAAATGACAACTAAAAAAACAACCAAGGCCCAGGGGCGAAGAGGTTCTATTGATACACAGGAAGAGGATATACCCCCAGAAATGTTTCAAAAAATAATGGAAGGGATTAATGCTATAAAACAGGAAATGAAACAGGAAATGAAAACTGAATTGACAGATATAAAAGACTATATTAAAACACAAGTGGATGAGATTAAAGGGACAATTGGGCAAATAAAGGAAGATGCAAAAAAAAAAATACTAAAGAAAAGGTACAAACCTTGGAGAATAGAACAGATATACTAAATCTGGAACTAGAAAAAAATTTGGACTATTTAGCTGTGACTGAAATGAGAAATAAAGAGCATTGTTTGAGATTCCGTGCAATCCCTGAGGAAACAGGTGAAGACATTAGAGATAAAATTGTTAATGCTTTAGTAAAATTTCTGGACTTGAATGAAGATAGGATGGAATTTGAAATAGACAAAGTTTATAGAATTAACTCCAGATATGCAACAATGAAAAAAATTCCAAGAGATGTGCTTGTTCATTTCGTAAAGAAGACGACCAGAGATATGGTTTTACAGCAACACTTTAAATATACCTTTAAAATTGATGGTAAGGAAATACTGGTGATGAAGGAAATTCCTATTAGACTTTTACGTAAGAGAAAAGAATATGCTTTCCTTACAGAAAAACTTAAGCAATGCAAAATTCAATTTAGGTGGGACGTTCCAGAAGGAGTGATTTTTACATTCAGACAACAGAAATACAGACTGAATACTGTTCAAAAAGCAAGGGACTTCTTGAGAAAAGCTTCAAAAGATATGGAAGAAGATAAACTCAAAGATATGGATATAGTTCCTGGGAAACAAAGTCAACAAGGATATGCAGAGGAGGGGAAGGAAGATGATGGATCAAAAGGAGCATCAGGCAAATTTTAAAATACACGCTTAATGATGGATTACAAATACCTAACTTGGAATATAAATGGAGCCAACACGGCGCAGAAGAGAAAGAAAGTGTTTCATTATTTGAAAAAATTAAAATTGGATATAATTTGTCTACAAGAAACTCATATTCAGAAGAAAGATTCCAAATATTTGATTTGTAAAAATTTGGGTGAAGAATTTATTTCAGCTGGACCAAAAAAAAAAAATGGAGTTGTTCTCTATATTAACCCACAATTGCTTCCTAAATTGGTATTATTGGACGATAGTGGTAGATTTGTGGGGGTTGAAATTACTTTACAAGGTACAAACATTTTGATAGTGGGTATTTATGCCCCCAATGAAGATAAAACAAGGTTTTATACAGGACTTATGGAAAAATTGTCAGAGTTTTCATATGAGCATTGGTGTGTCATGGGTGACTGGAATGGGGTAATCTCACCAAAAATTGATAGGCTTTCTGAAAAAAATATCAAAGAGACACAAGGTAAATTACCGAAGATTTGTTTTGAACTCATGGAACATTTAGAATTGGTGGATACCTGGAGATATATAAATGATAATGCAAAGGAATTTACTTATTTTTCAGAAAGACATAAAACATTTTCGAGGATTGATATGATTTGGATGTCAAAAATTTTAGCGAAGGATATTTTTAAAATGGATATATTACCAAAAACTTTTTCGGACCACAATCCTGTGATATTAACTTTAAAAAAAAAAAATCTTGGATTTAGATGGAGACTAAATGAATCTTTATTACAGAATGATAAAGTAGTACAAGAATGTAAGAAGAAATTAAAGGAGTTCTTTGAATATAATTTATATAAAGGAACAAGTGAAAATATTGTTTGGGATACTAGTAAGGCATTTATGAGGGGATACTTTATTAAATGTAATTCTGAATTTAAAAAAAAGAAACAACAGAAAATGCAATTAATTTTGGAAGAAATAAAACAAAAAGAGGAAGAATTGAAAAAGAATCCAGCTAAAGTTTCTATTGTAAATCAAATTAAAATGTTACAGAAGCAAGTATCAATGTTGACAGTTAGAGAAATTGAAAGGAAATTAAATTTTGCTAAACAAAGGACTTTTGAATTTGCAAATAAACCTGGGAAATGGTTAGCATATAAATTAAGAAAAGAACGTCAAAAAAATATTATTTTAAAGATACAAGAAGGAGATGAGACGCTGACAGATAATGTAAAAATCAAAAAGATTTTTCATCAATATTACTCAACATTGTATAAGTGTCAAGAAATTCCATCTGAAAAAATAGAAGAGTATTTATCTAAACAGAATTTGCCGAAAATTACAGATTTTCAGAGACAAGTTATTAATGGCCCTATTACGTCAAGAGAGATATCTGAAGCTATAAATAAAATTAAATTAGGAAAGGCGCCAGGACCAGATGGGCTATCTGCAATGTATTATAAATGTTTGGAGGAAGAACTCTTGCTACCCTTACAGTCTACAATGAATTCTATTTTGCAAGAGGGAAAGATACCGGATAGTTGGAAAAATGCTAATATAACATTAATACCTAAAGAGGACCAAGATTTAACTAAAACAAAAAATTATCGGCCAATATCTCTACTGAATAATGACTACAAAATTTTTACAATGATTTTGGCTGAAAGATTGAAAATAATATTGCAACAATTTATTCAGGAAGATCAATCAGGGTTTTTACCTAAAAGACAATTACGTGACAACGTCAGGAATGTTTTGAATGTGTTGGAATATTTAGAACAACGAAATGATAAACAAGCAGCTTTGATTTTTTTAGATGCTGAAAAAGCATTTGATAATTTGAATTGGAAATTTATGTTCCAGGTTTTGGAGCAAATGGATTTTGGAGACAACTTTATAAAATGGATCAGATCGATTTATACATCACAGAAGGCCCAGATAATTGTTAATGGAGACTTAACGGATTTATGTGAAATACAAAAGGGTACAAGACAGGGATGTCCATTATCTCCCCTTTTATTTATTCTGGTTTTAGAAGTGCTGCTTAGAGATATAAGGCAAGATAAAAGGATTTCGGGATTAAAAATAAAAAAAGAAGAATATAAATTGAGAGCATTTGCTGATGATTTGATAATTGTACTAGAAAACCCTTTGGAAGGAATTCATATATTGATGGACAAATTAAAAGAATTTGGACCGTTAGCAGGATTTAAGATCAACAATCAAAAAACAAAGATGTTGGTGAAAAATTTAACTTTAAGGGAACAGAAAGAGTTAATGGACAAGACAGATTTTACAATAGAAAAAAAGTTGAAATATCTAGGCATCATCATGACAAATAAAAACTCAAAGCTGTTTCATAATAATTACGAAAAATTATGGACAGAGATTAAGAAAGACTTGCTAAGATGGGATAAACTACAACTGTCATTAATGGGTAGAATATCTGTGATAAAAATGAATGTATTACCGAGAATGATGTTTTTGTTTCAAACAATACCTGTAATATCCTCTGATTTACCTTTTAAACAATGGCAAAAAGATATTTCTAAATTTGTATGGCAAGGAAAAAAACCAAGAGTTAAATTTAAATTACTTCAAGACGCTAAAGAAAGAGGAGGACTGGGATTACCAAATTTGAGACTTTATTTTGCTGCCTGCTGTTTAGTCTGGATAAAGGAATGGATCTTATTGAGGAATAAAAGACTATTGGATTTGGAGGGCCACAATCTGAAGTGGGGATGGCATGGATATCTATGGTATGACAAAGTAAAAGTAAACGTAGACTTTAACAATCATTTTATAAGACGTTCTCTGTTGAAAATATGGAATAGATACAAACCAAGGTTTTATTCGAAAATACCATTATGTGTCTCAAGTCAAGAAGCGTTTTATAGAAGAGAAATGTCTGGAAAAGAGAAATGGTTAACTTATCAAGAACTATTAGAAAATGTACATGGAGAATACACAATGAAAGAGAGAGAACAATTGATAAAGGAAGGATATAGTTTTCATTGGTTTGCCTATTTACAATTGTTAGAAAGATATAAAATGGACAAGAAAATGTATGGGTTTGAAATAAGTAAATCTGATTTTGAAATAGGTTTGTATACAAATGATGAAAACATAATTGCAAAAATGTATAAACTTTTATTGAAAATGGATATGGAGGAAGAACAAGTAAAAGAGTGCATGGTAAAGTGGGCAAAAAATTTTGGTCATAACATACAAATGGATCAATGGGAAAATATGTGGAAAAAAGGCTTGAAATTTACATTATGTTATAATCTTAAAGAAAATTTTTATAAAATGATGTACCGTTGGTACATGACTCCAGAAAAGCTGTCAAAAATGTATAGTAATGTCTCTAATGTTTGTTGGAAATGTAAACAACAAGAAGGATCTTTTTATCATATGTGGTGGTCATGTAAAAAGGCGAAATTATTCTGGGCACAGATAGGTAGGAAGATGCAAAAAATTTTAAAGATAAATATTCAGTCAAAACCAGAATTTTTTTTACTGGGTTTTATGGATAAACAAATAGAAAAGAAATATGGAAGAATATTATTATATATGATTACGGCAGCAAGATTATTATATGCACAAAAGTGGAAAATGGAATCAATACCAACAATGGAAGAATGGCTACTGAAATTAATGGACTTAGTAGAAATGGATAAATTGACGTGTTTACTTAGAGAAAAATCGACAGATACATTCCTTAAGGATTGGAAGCCTCTCTTAGACTTTTTGTCGAAAGATCAAAATAAAATGATGATACTGGGATTTGATGATTAATTAAGACAGCTTATGGAGAAAAGGGATTCTGTATGTACATATTAAGGGACAGGTTTGATGTATATTATATACTTATAGCTGATCTGTGACAAATCGGAAGTCAACCATTTTATTTTTATTTTTTGTTGTAGTATTGTTATGTTTTTTCTTACTTTGTTTTGTTTGTTTTTTGGAAAAATTTGAATAAAAACTATATAAAAAAAAAAAAAAAAAAAAAAAAAAGACTGCTACCCTGAAAGTGCCTTGCAAACAATTCACAGTGGGCTCCGAAGGGTCTAAAACTCCATTTCCTGGAGTTGATGTCAACAGATCCCTGACAATACAGAAAAGCTCCACTGGACAGCTACTTGAGGATGTGATGGAGGCAGAGAAGTGAGCCTTCTTTGCTGCCCTCACCGCCACACAGTAGGCACAGTTATGTTTTACTCGCGCCCAATCAGCCTCACAACACGTCTTTCGCCACTTGCGCTCTAGCTGTCGTCCAGCCTGTTTCATTGCCCTTAACTCCAAGGTGCAAATTGGGCTCCACAATGCCAAAGAGGGCTGTCAGGGGCAACCATATCAAGAGCCCAACACGCCTTGCTGTTCCACAGCATGACAAGGGCTTCAACAGGGTCACCTGCTCTATCTACTGGGAACTCCCCCGGGGCATTCAGAAATCCAGTGGATTCCATTAGTCTTTGGGGGTGGACCATCTTAATCTGTCCACCACCCCTGCAGGGAAGGATCGGAGCCATAAGTCTAAACTTCACTAGGAAGTGGTCTGACTATGACAACGGGGTGATATCCACCACCACCCCTATTTCAGGACCACGTCTTCCTCCATCTGGAACAAAAACCAAGTCGAGGGTATGCCCTGCCCTACGTGTCGGGCTGGTAACAACTTGAGAAAGCCCCATGGTCGTCATGGAGGCCATGAAGTCCCGAGCCAGAACACTAGAGGCAGCCCCAGCGTGGACATTGAAATCACCCAGGACTATCGTTCTGGGCTCCTCCAATACAACAGCCAAGATGGCCTCCGCCAGCTCAGTCAGAGAAGCTGCCGGGCAGCACGGTGGACAGTACACCAGCAGCAATCCTAGTTTACTGTCTCCTTGGCTCAACACCAGGTGCAGGCCCTCACAGCCAGCTCCAAGACAGAGTGGTTTCCTGGTGACAGAGATGGAAGTTCTGTAGACCACAGCAACTCCTCCCCCACGTCCCTGCAGCCTGTGCTGGTGTTGCACCAAATATCCACGTGGGCAAAGCTTGGTCAGATCAACTCCTCCCAGCTCACCCACCCAGGTCTTGGTAATGTACATCAAATTGGCACCTTCATCCACAATCAAATCATGGATGAGAGTGGTCTTATTGTGTACCAATCTGGCGTTGAACAACAACACATACAGGCCAGTGTGCACAGCAGATGAGCAACGAGGAACCCATCCAAGAGAGGAGTGGGAGTGAGAAACAAGGCGTAGATAGCCTTGCCTTCGTCTTCTATGGTAATTCACCAGCTCCCCATGGCTATACTTCCCTCCGCATTAGTGGAAAGTATGCATAAAAATGAATAATTAGCAAAAATATACAAAAATGCATTAAGTAAAAATGCTTGCAAAAATGTGTACATTAGTCAAAACTGCATATAAAAATGTGCACTAAAATGCATGAGGATTTTTGTATTTAAAAAATCACAAATTGCTGCAGAAATATGGAGAAAATTAGAAAGATGAGAAATTGAGAGAACTGCACCATCACAATTTGGGAGAGTAGCTACTAGGAATAGGAAATAATAATAATAATAATAATAATAATAATTTTTGTTTAAGGCCCCTGTTTAGCTTTCTGTGGAGCTTTATTTATTCTCTTTATTGTATTTTATTTCTAATTCAGTTTCTAAGCAATCCCTCTGTCTCCCTTCCACACTGTACACGGGGCAGGGTGGGGGAGCAGAGAGAAATTTATACCTTGCAATAAGATCAGATCAAAAGATGGGAACATTTCCTACCTTAGGAGCCTAGACAGGGAGGGTGTGTGTGCGTGGGGAGAGATGGGGAAGATAAGTCAATATTAATGCGGATCATGTCAGCAAAAAGAACAGTTCAGTTTATAGAGCATTCTCCTTCCTAGGCAGCAATGATTCACTCAGCTGCTGCTAATGCTGCTCCCAGAACCAGCAGGGCAGCTCAGATAAAACAAAGCCAGAAACCCAATTCCTACTACCCATAGTCTAGCCCAGCCACCACCAGCCAACTTGGTGCTTTCCAGATGTTTTGTACTACAACTCCCATCAGCCCCAGACAGCACAGCACACTCCATAATTCACACTTTCTGAAACAATGCACAAAACAAAACACAGCCATTCGCACTATATATATTTGAAGCACCTGCCGTGATACCACTGTAACAGTCATGACGTTCCCTAAAGGATCCTGAGAATGGAGAGTTGTTAGGAGACCCTTATTCTCTTCACAGAGCTACAATGGTCAGAGTTCTCTCTGGGAAAAGAGAATGATTGCTAAACCACTCCTTAAATTGTAGCTCTGCCAGGGGAATGGGGACTTCTTAGCAACTCTCAGCACCCTTCACAAACTACAGTTCCCAGGATTCTTTAGGGGAAACCCTGAGTGTTAGTGGGTTTGTAGTGCTTTAAATGTATGGTGTGGATGTGGCCTTAAGTGATCTCACTCTCCGTGCGCCAATTCTCATGAAGACACACTGGTGCCCCCCACCTACAAGAGGGAGGCATCATCAGGCTCGGGGAAAACCTGAGGTTTGCAGAGGTACGTTAGAAAAGAAAAGGCCTAAGGGGGAGATTGAAAGCTGTCCATTGAGCAATGAGCAGACTGCGCCCACTGACAGGACCAGAAACTGGGGTGAGAAGGAATGGAATGGAGTACCCTGAAAGCGGTCGCTGTTGGCTGGCTGGCTGGCACCCTGAACCTGAGCCCTCTTCACACTGCAACATTTTGGCTTGTAGGCAATGCTAGTTCTACTTAGAGAAGACCCATTGATGTTAATTAACATGACAACCTTAGATTTATTAATTTCTGAGTAGGACTAGCATTCGATAGAGCCCTTTGTTGCAAGTCCCATCTGTCTTCTGGAATTGTGAGCCTATGCAACAGGACTACACCAAAGGCATGGAATATGGGAAATGCTAGAACAGAAGGGGCAAACCTTTTTAATCCGCAGGCCGCATTCACCCTTGGCCAGCCATCCAGGGGCCACATGCGAGTGATAGATGTGGCCACCTTGCACTTGCACACACATGCTCACATGCACATGCATGCAGGACATGCAAGGGCACATAGCTTCCCGCTCCCCACTAATGTGTGCAGAGGAGCTGAGGATGATCAGTCTGATAATCCCCCTCAGGGTGCTGGGCTCTCCTCACTCCAGCATTGTGCCTTGGGCTGCATACTAGGGTTGCCAGGTCCATGGCCTGAGACTGATCCTGTATCTTTAGGAGAAGAGAAAGCCAGCCAAGTGCAGGTGTTCTTGCAACCCTGTAATGGGAAAAACCAGAAGGTGGAATTCTCCCCTCCCCCTGCAAAACTTTTAAAGATACAGAGGACCTCTTGGATGCCAGGCCTGGCCTCCATACACACCACGCATGTAAAGCACATGGCTTCCCCCAAAGAATCCTGGGAACAGTAGTTTGTTAAGGCTGCTGGGAATCGTAGCTGTGTGAGAGGGAAACTACAGTTCCTGGGATTCAAGGCACAAGTAAATCACATACTTTGCATGTGCTTTAGTTGTGTCTTACTTAATTTTTTCTTTTTGCCATCACTGCCAAAATCAGCGCAGTCTGGAAGGGGTGTGTGACAAATTATTTTTATTCATATAGCAAAAGCTTATGGTGCCAGCGTTTTCCGTTCTGAAAGCCTGCTTTCTGGCTCTGAATGGCCATTAAAAACATCTCCTTCCATCTGTAGCCATCAACAGCTATTTTAAAAAACCAGAAATCTATTTGCCTCTTGTTGGGAAGAGCAGATGGAATGAGGTCAAAGGAGATTTCACAAAATGAAGGATGATTGCCCTCCCCAAATGGGGTGGGGTGGGGGTGCTCCAAAGTATTGTTTCAGTCCACAGGAAATACTGTGGAACTCAACGCTGTAGTGGAGGAGCAATTAGAGGAGGAAAGCTCAGGGAGGTTTTTCAGAGCAGGTACAACAATCTCATCTGCTAGAGTATCAGGGTAATTGATGGCTTTAGCGAGTGAACATAGGGATAATGAGACTTTCAGGTTGTTTGTGTCAGAGAGGCATACAGCAACAGTTCCCAAACTCCCCCCCCCCCACAGACCACTTGAAAATTGCTGATGGTCTTGGCAGACCACTACATAAAAATATTTCTGCCTGTTGCAACAAGTGTAATGTTGGTCCCCTGTTCTATCGAGGCCTATGGCCAAACACATGGAACCATGTAGGACCCTCCAACACAATCAGTGTGCACACAATTGTTTTGTGGAAGGAGGTCCTGGGGACAAACGTAACGCAAGGATCGTTATCGTCACATCCTTCTTGAGGGCTTCCTCAAGGTCTCTGCTCTTGGCATCCTTGGGTAGCTGCTAGGGTGGCCATGTGTGCTTCTTTGCAGAGGATAGTCCTCTCTTTAAAGGAGCCTCCCATTTGAAGGGCTGTCTGACCCAGGTCTGGTTAAAGGGAAAAAAATATGATACGCCTCTTTGAAGGCAGAGCGTGCCATTTGCAATTTTTATGAGTGCTTGTATTTATTTGTTCATTTTCATACAAGTGCTTGTACGAACTGCAGATTGCAAGCTCTATCTGAAATGAAGCATTCTCCCTTGTGTTGGAGGGGCTGTCAAGAAATTGACATCTGTGCCCTCATGTGTGGGAACTGTCATAAGTTTAGAGGTTAGGTCTACAGAGAAATCAGTATAATTACTAAGCAAATAGTGCAGCTCTCCCCTCTTCTTAACCTCTATTTAAATCAGGATTTGGACTTGAATAATAATGGATTGATGAGTCATTTACTATCTGCAGTGAGAACCCTAACAGCACAAAACACTGACAGGACTTTAGCCATGTTAGTTTAGATTTGTGTGGCCAGCGGGTGTGGCATGTAGCACTCTTAGGAAAATTAATACAGAGACTCAAAATATACAAGGATAGCCCAGGTGGGATTCTTTTGCAGCTTTTTGGTGGGATTTTATGGACCATGCAAACAACAGAGAACATGGCCATTCTTTGCTTCACACATATGTACATTTTTGCATAGTGTAACATGATTCTAGTACTGGGTTGTTTTGTGAGATCTCCAGATTTTCTTTGTCCTTGGTCTTGCATACTTTGCATCTATATTCAGTAATACCTCAGTTAATGAATCCTCCAGGAACAAAGCTCCATTTAATGAAGGCGTTTTAAAAAGTGTTAAAAAGCTAGAGGGAGCCCCAGCTGACAAAGCATCAAGGCGAGTTAAGCAGCAGAGCGAGTTCGGCACCAGGGCGAGGAGGCCAGGGCCCCCCACTCGGCCCGTCTCTTCCCTGACCTCAACTAAACCGCAGTTTCCAACCCATTGACGTAATAAACCTTAAACAAAACTATGCAGGTAAGAAGCCAGCAGGGGTGTGGGGGCTTTCCAGTGTTTTGCACTGCCTGCAGCATGTACGACTATCTGCCTGTTGGACAGAAGTCGTGGGTGTGCTCTCGGTGCAATGAGCTCCTGGCTCTCCAGGAAGGACTTCATTTCCTTGAGGCCAAGGTGGCTGACCTGGAAAAGCTGAGAGAGGCAGAGAGGTGTGTGGAGGAGGCCTTCAGGGACGTTATAGCTGTGTCCCACTCCAAGGATGATAGCTCTTCTGCTATCATGGAGAACGATGGTCTCAGGGAAGGAGAGCATCCAGCTGAGGAAGAGGCAAACGGTCCCTTAGAAGGGACCCATTCCTTGGGGGATGAGCAGCTATCTTCTCGTGCTGAGGATATATCTCCAGGGGGTGGAGGGATCCTTGTAGTGGGTGATTCGATCATTAGGAACATAGACAGTGGGGTGTGTGATGGGCGTGCAGACCGCAAGGTGTTTTGCCTGCCTGATGCGAAGGTTGCAGATATCGCCCGTCATTTAGATAGTTTGGTAGACAGTGCTGGGGAGCAGTCAGTGGTCGTGGTGCACATTGGCACCAAAGACATGGGGAAATGCAGCTGTGAGGTCCTGGAAGCAAAATTTAGGTTGCTAGGTAGGATGCTGAAAGCCAGGACCTCCAAGGTGGCTTTCTCTGAAATGCTACCGGTTCCATGCACAGGACCAGCCAGCCAGGCACAGCTTTGCAGTCTCAATGCGTGGATGAGACGATGGTGTCGGGTGGAAGGGTTTGGATTTGTTAGGCACTGGGGAACATTTTGGGACAAGCCAGGCCTGTACAAAAGGGACGGGCTCCACTTGAACCAGAATGGAACCAGACTGCAGAGCAGCTTTTAAACTGACTGAGGGGGGAAACCCGACAGGAGCTGAGGAAGGTCAGGTTCGGAATAAACCTCCCCCCTGGGATAAAGACCAAAGAAATGATGAAATTTTAAAACGGGTAGGCCTAGAAGTAGGCATTGTGAGAGCAGGGGCACAGGATATAAATTCAGAAGGGCAAAATTACCACAGGCCAAACCACAAGTGCCAAAGACACTTGAAGAGAGACACTGCTTACAAGTGCCTGTACGCTAATGCTAGGAGCCTCCGAACCAAGATGGGAGAACTGGAGTGCTTGGTCTTAGAGAAGAGCATTGATATAGTGAGCATAACGGAGACCTGGTGGAATGGAGAAAACCAGTGGGATACGGTTATCCGTGGATATAAACTATATCGGAAGGACAGGGAAGAACGTATTGGTGGCGGAGTCGCTCTATACGTGAAAGAAGGCATTGAATCTAGAAAGCTCAAAACCCCAAAAGAGGCGGACTCCTCCACAGAATTGTTGTGGGTGGTGATACCATGCCCCAGGAGGGATTTAATACTGGTAACGATCTATCGTCCCCCCTGATCAAAATGCTCAGGGAGACCTTGAGATGAGATATGAAATTGAGGAAGCATCCAAACTAGGAAATGTGGTACTAATGGGTGACTTCAACTACCCAGACATAGACTGGCCGCATATGTGTTCCAGTCATGACAAAGAAGCAAAATTTCTAGATATTCTAAATGACTATTCCCTAGACCAGTTGGTCATGGAACCGACCAGAGGGATTTAATCCTCAGTGGGGACCGGGACCTGGTGCGAGATGTAAGTGTTGTTGGACCAATTGGGAGCAGTGACCATAGTGCTATTAAATTAAACATACATGTAAATGGCCAATTGCCAAGAAAATCCAACACGGTCACATTTGACTTCAAAAGAGGAAACTTCACAAAAATGAGGGGATTGGTAAAAAGAAAGCTGAAAAACAAAGTCCAGAGGGTCACATCACTCGAAAATGCTTGGAAGTTGTTTAAAAACACTATATTAGAAGCTCAACTGGAGTGCATACCGCAGATCAGAAAAGGCACCACCAGGGCCAAGAAGATGCCAGCATGGTTAACGAGCAAAGTCAAGGAAGCTCTTAGAGGCAAAAAGTCTTCCTTCAGAAAATGGAAGTCTTGTCCGAATGAAGAAAATAAAAAAGAACACAAACTCTGGCAAAAGAAATTCAAGAAGACAATAAGGGATGCTAAAAAAGAATTTGAGGAGTACATTGCTAAGAACATAAAAACCAACAACAAAAAAATCTATAAATACATTCAAAGCAGAAGACCATCTAGGGAGGCGATTGGACCCTTGGATGATAAGGGAGTCAAAGGTGTACTAAAGAACGATAAGGAGATTGCAGAGAAGCTAAATGAATTCTTTGCATCTGTCTTCACAGTGGAAGATATAGGGCAGATCCCTGAACCTGAACTAACATTTGCAGGAAGGGATTCTGAGGAACTGAGTGGTAATGAGAGAGGAAGTTCTAAGCTTAATAGACAATATAAAAACTGACAAATCACCAGGCCCGGATGGCATCCACCCGAGAGTTCTCAAAGAACTCAAAGGTAAAATTGCTGATCTGCTAACTAAAATATGTAACTTGTCCTTCGGGTCCTCCTTCGTGCCTGAGGACTGTAAAGTGGCAAATGTAACATCAATATTCAATAAGGGATTAAGGGGGGATCCCGGAAATTACAGGCCAGTTAGCTTAACTTCTGTCCCTGGAAAACTGGTAGAAAGTATTATTAAAGCTAGATTAACTAAGCACATAGAAGAACAAGCCTTGCTGAAGCAGAGCCAGCATGGCTTCTGCAAGGGAAAGTGCTGTCTCAGTAACCTATTAGAATTCTTTGAGAGTGTCAACAAGCATATAGATAGAGGTGATCCAGTGGACATAGTGTACTTAGACTTTCAAAAAGCGTTTGACAAGGTACCTCACCAAAGACTTCTGAGGAAGCTTAGGAGTCATGGAATAAGAGGAGAGGTCCTCTTGTGGATAAGAAATTGGTTAGAAGCAGAAAGCAGAGAGTAGGAATAAACAGACAGTTCTCCCAATGGAGGGCTGTAGAAAGTGGAGTCCCTCAAAGATCAGTATTGGGACCTGTACTTTTCAACTTGTTCATTAATGACCTAGAATTAGGAGTGAGCAGTGAAGTGGCCAGGTTTGCTGACAACACTAAATTGTTCAGGATTGTTAAAACAAAAAGGGATTGCGAAGAGCTCCAAAAAGACCTCTCCAAACTAAGTGAATGGGCGGAAAAATGGCAAATGGAATTCAATATAAACAAGTGTAAAATTATGCATATTGGAGCAAAAAATCTTAATTTCACATATACGCTCATGGGGTCTGAACTGGCGGTGACCAACCAGGAGAGAGACCTCGGGGTTGTAGCGGACAGCACGATGAAAATGTCGACCCAGTGTGCGGCAGCTGTGAAAAAAGCAAATTCCATGCTAGGGATAATTAGGAAAGGTACTGAAAATAAAACAGCCGATATCAGAATGCCGTTGTATAAAGCTATAGTGCGGCCGCATTTGGAATACTGTGTACAGTTCTGGTCGCCTCATCTCAAAAAGGATATCATAGAGTTCGAAAAGGTTCAGAGGAGGGCAACCAGAATGATCAGGGGGATGGAGCGACTCCCTTACGAGGAAAGGTTGCAGCATTTGGGGCTTTTTAGTTTAGAGAAAAGGCGGGTCAGAGGAGACATGATAGAAGTGTATAAAATTAGGCACGGCATTGAGAAAGTGGATAGAGAAAAGTTCTTCTCCCTCTCTCATAATACTAGAACTCGTGGACATTCAAAGGAGCTGAATGTTGGAAGATTCAGGACAGACAAAAGGAAGTACTTCTTTACTCAGCGCATAGTTAAACTATGGAATTTGCTCCCACAAGATGCAGTAATGGCCACCAGCTTGGATGGTTTTAAAAGAAGATTAGACAAATTCATGGAGGACAGGGCTATCAATGGCTACTAGCCATGATGGCTGTGCTGTGCCACCCTAGTCAGAGGCAGCATGCTTCGGAAAACCAGTTGCCGGAAGCCTCAGGAGGGGAGAGTGTTCTTGCACTCGGGTCCTGCTTGCGGGCTTCCCCCTGGCACCTGGTTGGCCACTGTGAGAACAGGATGCTGGACTAGATGGGCCACTAGCCTGATCCAGCAGGCTCTTCTTATGTTCTTAAGCCTGTATCATTGCTATGGGATGGATAAATTGACAAGCCTATGCCTTTGCTTTAAGGTGAAACTGACAAGCCTGTGTGTTTGCTTTGCATTAAAGAGATCTCTTGCTTTCTTCCAGGGCTGGGGAGGGAAGGATCCAATTTGATTCAGAGGAGGGTAGGGGGGCTGGGTAGGCACCCTTTAAAGCCCCTGTTGAAGCTGCCCCCACCATCTATGAGCAGGTGTAGGAACCTATCCCTGTTCTTTCCATGTTATTCCTACCTCTGGTGCCAAAGTTTCTGTTAAAGAAGTAATGTCCAGGAACGCATCTACTTTGTTAACTGAGGTATTCCTGTAATAATACAAATAAAGTGCTGAAAGCCTGTACACACTTCCCTGGAAGAAAATCCTATTGAACTTCATAAGGCATTCAAAGGATTGCACAGTAAAATTTCTTCATCTATTAACAGCACAATCCTATTGCATGTCTACTCAGAAATGAGTCCTATTGATGATGATGATGATGATGATGATGACGACGACGACGTATTATCCTCTTCACAATAATTGTGCCACTACAGCTAAAGTTGAGCCATAGGATCAGGCTGCCCCTCCTTCTAGCCTCTCTCTCTCTCTCTCATCCACTTTAAGCCAGCGGTTAGCCAATACTGATTCTGATCTGAGTCAGATAGAGGCAAGCTTCCTAAAGCATAGCATGCAAAACAGCTCCTTGTCCTGGAAACCACTTGCTCATTTTGCTCAGCTCCAGTCATTTCATCTCCTCCCATTCCGAAGTGGGTCCTTCCAGGAATAGCTCCCAGAGACATTAGAGCAGATCAGTTCCGCTGCACAGGTGTCATTGATTTGCGGTAAGGGAACCTGAGTGAAAGGAGGCACCAAGGGGTCTTGGAGTGGCCTGTGGCATCTGTGGCAGCAGCTTGCTCTGCTAGTGTTATGCTCAACAGGGAACCCACTGAAAAGGAGAATCAACACACACAATTCATTAACTCACCTATGGGGTCATTCTTTTTCCTATAGGTTTTTTTTTCACTATATAAAATCAGTACACAAAATATTAAAGCAGTTAATTTTGTTATTATTAAATTTATATCCCATCCCTTTCCCAGAAGGAGCCTGGGGTGGCAAACACATCAACAAAACAATTTGACAACAGAAACATTCTAAAAAGCAATTAAAAACACTCTAAAAATATTTGCAGATAAAAATATTAATCCAGTGATCTCCAGGTTGCCAGGAACAGTTTCCTTCAGCCATCAAAAATCTGGATAAACAGTTATATTTTCAAATTCTTCTTAAACATCAATATGTTTGGAGACAGATGTGCCTGACTGGGGAGGGCATTCCACAAACAAGGAACCACCACTGAAAAGTCCCTGTCACAGGTCATTGCCAACCAGATGGCTGCTGGTGGCAGGGACACCAAAAAGGCCTCACCTGCTGATCATAGGGTCTGAGAGTTGATACTGGGGAAGGCATTCTAGAAGCCATTTAGGGCTTATATACTAATACTAACATCTTTAATTGCACCTGGTAGCTCACTGGCAGCCAGTGCAATGTTTTCAGGATCAGCAATACATGGTCCCATTGGGCTGTTCTCCTTACCAGAATATGAACAGAAAATTCTGAAAATTCAGTATATATAAATCACTTATACTACCTATTATTCACTTATCAAATATTTAAAGTAACCCTATTCTCCCCACGTCCAAATAAACACATATTTGTATGTGTGCAGACAGATCTTCACATATATGCGCACATTATCATATACATACATGCATTATTTTAGGGATGGAGGAGAAATTCAATTCAGTTTGCATTTAAAACTGAATCAGTCAAATTTGCACTCTCTGAAACAACATGAGAACCGAAACACAGCCATCCTTCAAAATTCACACATATCCAAATTGTGCAGTGCAGTTCTGCAACCAACTAATGTTTACAAAAATGCATATATTAGGGGGAAATGTGCATAAAAATGAATTATGTTCATGAAAATAACATAAAAATGCATTATATTAGAAGAAATTGCTTGCAAAAATATTACATTAGTCAAAACTGCATACAAAAAAATTAGCGCTAAAATTATAAATAATTTTCATGAGGATTTTCACAAATTGCTGCAGAAATGTGGAGAACTGACTTTAAAATGGGAGAAAGGAGAATTGAAATGGACAGATCCTTCCCTCGCTAATTATATACAGTGATTCTCCCAAGACTACTTAAGTGTCTGAATGTGTGTTACATTTAAACATACTTTTTATGTTTGTCTTTATTTATATTTTAGCATTATTGTAATTACAATAATATAATAATGCTAAAATATAAATAAGAACAAACATAGGTATGTATGTTTAAATGTAACACACATACAGATGCTTAAGTAGTGTCAATATCATATTACAATCATATTATGCCTGGAATCATGTAATTTTATTAATATTATTATTATTATTATTATATTTCATCCAGGAGCATGTAAGGATTGACTGTGTCATTAATATTTGTTGTTCTTATAATGACCCCAAGGTGTGAAAAATGAATGGCATGCCTTGCGGTCATTCTCTGCTATAAGCCAGAGATCGGCCACCTATTTATTTTTTCTGTAGAGAGCCAAATATTCTTGAGTATAATCATAGAAGCATAGAATCATAGAGTTGGAAGGGGCCTATAAGGCCACTGAGTCCAACTCCTGCTCAATGCAGGCATCCAAATGCTGGTGGTGGGCAGGGATAGAGAGGGAGAGTTCTCAATGGAGGCTGGCGCCCATTGGGACTGGTAGGGTGGCAGGCAGGGAGCCCAACAGTAGATACAGCTGGAGTGCATGATAGGTGGAGCCTAAGCCAAGGGCAAGCAGACCCAACTAATTTTAATTTTGTCCCTCTCCTCCTCCCTACTGAGTTCTTCAAGGGCAACACTGAGACTTAGGAAAATGAAAGGCAATACTGGAGGGTTAGGCTGCGATATAGGACCTGGACCACCATGTAATAACTCCAAGTAATTATAATGATATGATAATGATATTGCAACACAGATAAATGGAAGCAACCAGTCTGTATCAGCTCCATTACATTCCCCGATTCATTTCTGCAACATTTCCCACTGTGATCAATTCATGATGACCTCAGCCTTCAGTCAGGAATTATGGGTGTTGTTCCTCCTGCCTCATTAATGTGCATTATTAATGACCTTCTTCATGCTGCCCAAGCCTGCAGCTTCACCGTGAGGCCGTCTGCATAATTTGTGTCCACTCTTCTGTGAGCTCAATATTCAGAGTACCATTCTCTTCTCAGCACATTGTGTTGGACTCCCCAGCGCCTTTATAGGAAGGGTCGTGGCTCAGTCGTACAGCATCTGCCTGGCAAGCAGAAGGTCCTGGATTCAATCTCCGGCATCATCAGGCAGTAGTGCAGGGAGAGAACCCTGCTTGAAACCATGGAGAGCCCCTGCCAGTCGTTGCAGACAATATTGAGCTTGATGAGCCAGTGATTTAGTATAGGACAGCTTCTCATGTTCCTGTGAATTGGCTTGTTTGGATAGATGCTGGCAATGTAATGCTGAAAATGCCTCTTTGAGGCTTATGCTGTGGGTGTGTTTTGGAAAAATGATTGATACTGGTGGATGTCCATACACACTTACATTATATTCCTGTGGGGGGGGGGGACGACTAACAGACGGACAATGAGAGTGGACCCTGAGAGCCCTTACATTCTGCAAAAAGACTTCTACTGCAAAGCTAGAAGGAAAACACTCACCATCTCCTACTCAGTGATCTAAAAATCTCGCAGCCCTTTCTGCATTTGAACGCATGGCTCATAATCATCAACCTCGTTTAGATACCTATTTGGGCATGTGGGCTGCACACACATACACACAACCCTACAAACCCCATACATTTAAAGCACATTTAAAGGGCATGCCTTCCCCCAAAGAATCCTGGAAACTGTAGTTTGTTAAGGGTGCTTGGAATTGTAGCTTTGTGTGTGTGTGTGGAAACTGCAATTTCTACGAATCTTTGGTGCGGGGGAAGCAATGTGCTTTAAATGTATGGTGAGCATGCAATCATGGACTGCTTATATTTTACCTGATGATGGAATGATGGGATATTCTTATTGTTAACATCAGCTAGGGATGGGAGAAATTCGATTCAGTTCCCACTTAAAGATGACTCTACCAAATTTGCACTTCCCAAAACAATGCAGCAATTAGACCATCCCCCAAAACAATAAGTGAACTGAAACACTGGGGTTCCAGACTTTCCACTTAAAGAGCCAGACGAGGTGCAGGGCTCTGAGCTGGAGACCAGGGAACAATTGAGACTTAGGCTGAAGAACATGAGCCCCCAGAAGAACCTCCTGTATCTATAAGGTTAGAGCCTGGACCCTCGCAGACACCTTCCCCTGAACTTGAGGAATCAAATCCTTCCCTAGTGGAGTGCACCAGGTGAGAGGCTATGGAATGGAGAAAGAGTACCTGTCTTCAGGTCAGAGGGTTCGCCCTTTAAGACTTTATAGTTATCCCCAAGTGGGGAAGGAGCCTGGGAGAGTTGGTCTGAGAGGCACAGTCTGCTGCTCTCAACCTTTGTTGGAGCAAGTCACTCACTTGGAGCTATCCCTGGCCTGGCCTCACTGAATAGTCCTTGGCAAGTTGCTGTTCGCTGAGTCTAGCCAACAAAGAAAGGGCTGTTTTGTAGGTAAAATGAGTTCTATGCTACCTTGAGGTCCTGGAATGAGAGAAAAATAAACCCTGTGTCAATTGAACCTGGAGCAGTGGTTCCCAAACTCTTTCCCCCTTGGGCCACTTGAAAATTACTGATGGTCTTGGCAGACCATTTAATGATATTCCTGCCTGTTGTAGCAATTGTAATGCACAGTGCTAGATGCTGCCTGATTTTTAACTGTATTTTATTGCTTCTTTTAATTCTTCTATTATATTTATTGTGTTTTAATTTGCATTCCATAGAATTCAAACTGTAATACAGTAAAATACAATATAAGAAATAAAAGAAGCAATAAAATACAATTAAAAATCAGTGGGAATATGCAGTGTGGGCACGCCATGGACCATCTGAATGAAGCTTGTGAAACCCCTCAACTAGAGGCTAATTTTCTTTCTTGTCCTGCAACTTTGCTGCCTATCTGTTTTGTCAGTCGTGTTGGGATTGGAGTGGTTCCTTTAAGCATGTGCAGAGTGCCTTTCATACCCCAGTGAGCAAGGGCAACCAGTGCACACATGTCTAGTAAGTGGGCAGTGAAGTGGAACTGTTTCCTGATCAGACAGTGCAACTTCCAAATGATCAGAAAGTGTGACTTCCAAATGGGCCTGAGTGACTCCAAGCACATTGTCTTCTTACACATTAAGCCCTAGCTAATTATGCCACTTAGATCCTCCATGGCGCAGAATGGTAAGCGGCAGTAACGCAGCTGAAAGCTCTGCTCACGGCCGGAGTTCGATTCCAACGGAAGGAGGAAGTCGAATCTCCAGTAAAAGGGGTTGAGGTCCACTCAGCCTTCCATCCATCCATGGTTGGTAAAATGAGTACCCGGCATATGCTGGGGGGTAAAGAAAGGCCGGGGAAGGAACTGGCAATCCCACCCCATATATACAGTCTGCCTAGTAAACGTCGCAAGACGTTACCCTAAGAGTCAGAAACGACTCGCACTACAAGTGCGGGGACACCTTTACCTTTAATTATGCCACTCTAATATTTCACCTGGAGGGTTCAAATGCTGACCCATTCACAGAACACACACATACACACACACAGACTCAGAATTACCACGGGTGACTGCATGGGGAAAAGTCAAATGGCAACATTAGCCGTGACTAGCAGCTGGTCTGGCTCATTTGGATGATGTCATTTGTTTCGCTGAACCAGTGTAGCAGCCGCTGGTGAGAAAATGAAAAGTGATCTGCACATGAGCTCATCATTTACTCTTGCCCTAGTTCTACTGTCAGCAAGAACGTCTCCCAAAGTAGAAGATGAATCATATGCAATCTGGTTGGCTCTTGTAGCAGGGTAAGGGGGAGGACGACAGACCAGCAAGATCAATGAAAACCCAGTACAAACAACCTGTTTCTCTGCTGTAAAGGCTAGCCCCAGGAAATTAAACAGAAGGCCATTCATAAAATCATAGAATCATACATTAGTAGAGTTGGAAGGGGCCTATAAGGCCATCGAGTCCACTCCCTTGCTCTCAGTGCAGGAATCCAACTTAAATCATGCCCAACAGGTGGCTGTCTAGCTACCTCCTGAATGCCTCCAGTGTTGGAGAGTCCACCACCTCCCTAGGTCATTGGTTCCACTGTTGTACTGCTCTAGCAGTTAGCAAGTTTTTCCTGATGTTCAGCTGAAATCTGGCTTCCTGCACCTTGAGCCCATTATTCTGCGTCCTGCACTTTGCGATGATTGAGAAGAGATCCTGGCCCTCCTCTGTGTGGCAACCTTTCAAGTACTTGAAGAGTGCTATTCGTGTCTCCCCTCAGTATCCTCTTCTCAAGGCTAAACATGCCCAGTTCTTTCAGTCTCTCCTCATAGGGCTGTGTTTCCAGTCCTCTGATCATCCTTGTTGCCCTCCTCTGAACCTGTTCCAGTTTGTTTGTATACTTTTTAAAGTGTGGTGTCCGGAACTGGATGGAGTACTCAAGATGAAGCCTAAACATTACTGAATAGAGGGGAACTAGTATTTCACTCGATTTGGAAAGTATACTTCTGTTAATGCATCCTAAAATAGCAGTTGCCTTTTTTGCAGTCACATCACACTGTTGGCTCATATTCAGCTTGTGATCAACAACAATGCCAAGATCCTTCTCACATGTAGTATTGCTGAGCCAAGTTTCCCCCATCTTATAACTGTGCACTTGGTTTCTTTTTCCTAGGTGTAGAATGCTGCACTTGAAATGGACTGCCTTCATGACTATCCCGACTTATGGCGAACCTGCGAATAGGGTTTTCATGGTAAGCGGTATTCAGAGGGGCCTTACCATTGCCTCCTTCTGAGGCTGAGAGGCAGTGACTGGCCCAAGGTCACCCAGTGAGCTTCGTGGCTGTGTGCGGTTTCAAACCCTGGTCTCCCAGGTTGTAGTCCAACACTCTAACCACTACAAATTCATTCTGCTGTTTTCAGCCAAACGGTCCTTCCTATCAAGATCCATTTGAATGTTGTTTCTGTCTTCCAGGGTATTTACCTATCCTTCCCAGTTTTGTATCATCTGCAGTTTGATAAGAGTTCTACAAGTGGGTCCTGCAAAAAAAGGTTTCTTTCCCAGCTACTCAGAGTAGATGCATTTAAATAGATAGACCTAAGTTAGTCATGCCTAATTAATTTCCAGGGGTCTGCTCTGAGTAGAAATAGCATTGGATACAACCCAAACTGTTGTAGTGTGAAGAGTGCTCCTAATCAAGCCAGCCATGCCCTCTTCCAGGATTCTCTATTCAATTCCCCCGTCCAATATTCTATTTCCCTGCCCCCAAAAGTTACTCGGCATTCTGTGCCCGCTGAGCATGCTCAGTCCTCACTGAGCTGTTTTTTGTCCTCTTCATTTAGGGTTTTTTCCCCTATAAAAAAAAAAGTATACTGCTGAAAACTCTTGGGATATCTTTCTTCTGTGCATGGGTGATGCTGTTGGGGCTACATAGGGTTCTGTCCAAGACTAGTCCAACTCAAAGCAGATCCACTGAAGCTGTTGGAGATGACTAACCTCAGCAAGTCATCTCTGATGTTAGTATGTTAACAGCAAGGGTGTAGTCCTCTGGGGTCATGGGGGTCATAGCAGAGTCCTAGCCAGCTCCCTATGTTTATACCAATCATTATGAAAGGGTATTGTGTTAGCCACTAAGAAGAATGCTTGTCCTTTTGTGCTGATTGGAGCCAATCAGAGTGAAAGGAGGTGAGACAGCCACTGAGAAGAGTCTTCTCAGTAGCTAACATATCACCTCCCTTTTCATGATGATTGGCTCCTAGGGACGTCTGTTATAGTGGAGTGTGGACTTGGAGATGGCATGGAGAGCAAGGGAAATGAGGGAAAGTGGAAAAAGGGGCCTGGCTGTGAGGGGGGCGTGGTGTGACTATTGTGAAGGGACCCTGCACTTCTGAATTTCCTACTACACTACTGGTTAATAATTCCTGAGTGTGTATACTTCCTTTGTAAACAGAGGTTGCCTTCAGATTGTCAGTATTTTGTGGGAGGGATTCAAGCACATACCGGAAATTTAGGTTTGCATAATTAAAGTGGACTAAAGCGCTGTCACCCTAGCACAATAAACCTCATTAAAAAACTTTTTGAGATTAGGAAAGTGACAGGGAAATGAACTGAAAAGTGTGAGATGAATGAATGATTAATGGGAAGATATATAAACACCGCACAAGCAGATCAAGAGGAATGTTCATTGTTGTATAACCTCCCTGCAATCAAATCTGAGTGAATGGAACAGGTTCAGAGTGGGGCAACAAGGATAATCAAGAGACTGAAAACAAAGCCCTATGAGGAGAGACTGGGCATGTTTAGCCTTGAGAAGACTGAGGGGAGATATCATAGTACTCTTCAAGTATATGCATGGTTGCCACACAGAGGAGGGCCAGGATCCTTTCTCAATCATCCCAAAGTGCAAGACATGGAATAATGGGCTCAAGTTATGTTGGAATATATGGGGTTCAACTCCAACTTGTGGGTTGAGGCTGCATGGGGCTAAAGGCGTAGCTAGAGAGGAGACCTCTCGGTTGCTAGGCTATACCTGTCCTTTGATCTCCTGCTGTCTCTTCCTTCTTGCTAGACTGATATGCAAAGGATGTTGATCTCAGTTCCAGTTTTCTTCTTTCTCGAGAGGGGAGCAGACATCTTTCCTTTGTTTCCTCTCAACCAGCATGAGGGCTAGCACTGGGACCAGTGCCGGCTGCTCCAACTTAGCTAGTTAGCTAGATATAGGACTCTTTCCTATCAAACATGTACTTCCAGAATAAAGTAGTTATTTCTTATTTTAAAACTTAAAGCCTCTGTCTGACTAATTTGCAGGGAAGCTAGAATCTTAGCAAAGATTCAAACACACACACATAAGCTCACTCAAAACTCCCCGTTCCGCTAACCAACTCTGCAGGGTCCTACAGAACATTGGGCCCAGCCTCCTATAAGTTACAGGAAGTCAGATTTTGGCTGAACATCAGGGAAAACTTGCTAATGTGAGGGTAACGGGATGCCATTGGTGAAGGGAAGTATTGCACGTAGGCCAGTGACTGGGGTATGCAGGAGAGGGAGTGCGGAGTGGAAAATTACTGGCTACGCAGTTATGTTAGTGTGCACGCGCCAATGTATCTTCTGCTGTTGTTGATCATATAAAAGTACCACGCCCTGGTTGTTTGGGCGCGCAGTTTTGGTGGACAAATCCTGCTGTGCCCTTGCTAGCAATAAAGTTATCTGATGAACCGAACTTGGGCCTGAGACTCCAATTCTTACCTTAACATTTGGCGCCCGAACAGGGACGTGAGGTCAAGGGTATTCCCCCTTGTCCTACAGCGGAGTTCTCGGTCAGGGATATTTCCCCTGCACCTTCCTTGGGCCGTGCGGTTCCCCGGATCGCTTCACTACTCTGCAGGGAGCGCGCCTTCAGCAGTTGCTGATGCCCGGCTGGGCTAGGGAGGAGGCCGGGAAACGACGCGGAGCCAACGGAGGCCTTTCAGAAGTTCAGTCCAGATCACTTTAAACTGGTGCCGGAAGTATTCATCGCCAGGCGAGTATTAAGGGATCCTTTTCTGTTCTGTCCTGTTTCTGACTGCCAGCCAGCCTCTAGGGGCTGAAGGGGGATCTGATCAATCCCCATTTCTGTTTCTCTGTCGGGAGGTTTGGGAAGGGGGTTTCCTGTCGTGTGTTTGATAAGTGTGAGTGACTGACCGCTTGATTTCCACGTCTGGCCGTTGGACGCACTGGTCCTGGGACGCCTACGGGTGTCTTGAAATTCTGGGGGGCGTGGGCTTGCGGTGCGTGATTGGAAACCTTAGTCTCAGCGGCCTGGCTCCCCCAAATCCGATAGCCAGCCCGTATCCTGTCTTCCCTCCCTTTATGTGCCTGTCCTCTGTTCTGTTTTGAATTAGAGTAGGATCAGATTAGGTCAGGATGGGGGGAGGCTCTTCAACCCCTTTAGAGTTAATGGTCAAACACTTCTCCGAAGTCTTCAACCCCAGTGAATGCAACGTGGAGACCATGAAGGTCAAGTGTTCTTGGGACTGGCCGGGACTAGGCCCCCTTGTGGACTGGCCCTCTAAGGGCACTTTTTACTCACCTGCGATTTCTCGTCTCTGGAATGTGGTCACAATAGAAGGAAATCCTGGGTGCCCTGAAGATATTCCTTATGTGAAAGGGTGGAGGAAAGTGGCAGATAATCCGCCACCTTGAGCAAGGAAATGGGTGGAAAATGCTGCCACTGTCATGTTAGCCCAAGCCAAGAAATCTCGGAAAAAGGCTGCTTCAAGCCACCTCAACCCTGCGGCCACTGTAGTAAAACCTAAATTTCTCGGTCATACTATCAACGCAGACCCAAAGATGAAGCCTATTTTGGAGGGCCCTATGGAGGAGTCGCCACCGCCTTATGTCTGCCCGAGCGCGCCCACAGTATTACCTTCACTTGAACCTCCTCTAGTCCAACCGTCACTTTCCCCCCCCCAACCAAACTAAGGTGCTTCTGTACTCGCAACTATCCCCGTTAGAGGAACCTTTAGATCAATCCACAGGTTCGCTTGGAGAAGGAGTGGACGGTCCTCGCCGGTCCATGCGACTGATAGCAAGAGAATTAACTAATTCAAGCCCTGTTCAGTCCCGGGAAGTTAGGGAAAGAGACGAAACTGAAAAGGCCAAGATCTTACCTGTTCGTACTGTTCCAGCTATGGTCCCGGTCACCAATCAAACTGATCCTGGTGGGACGAGATATGCTTCAGTTAATACATACACTTATGTACCCTTTAATTCATCCGACCTACTTAATTGGAAAAACCATGGGCCATCATATGAGGAAGAGCCAGAAAAGTTTGTAGATATGGTAGATGGAATCGTGGCCGCCCAGAATCCTACTTGGTCTGATATACAGCAATTAATGGGCTACTTACTGACTACTGAACAGCGAATGCAGATACAGACTAACTTGGAAGAAGCAGCATTCAAGATTGCTAAGCGAGAGGGTGCTGAGGTTAGAAACCACGCAGACTACCTGGCCAGGTTTGCCCCCACTGCTGATCCACGATGGGATATTTCCACTACAGCGGACCATATTGTGATGCGACAATATCAGCAGGCATTTGTGGAAGCTGTGAAGAAAGGGCGAAAGCGAATGATGAATATGCAGAAAATCCATGATGTAGTCCAGGAAAGGGAAGAGAGTCCAGGCGCCTTCCTAGAACGTCTTATGAAGGCATACAGAAGATACACCCCTATAGATCCGGAAGATGAGAAAAATCGACAAACAGTAGCTTTGGCCTTTGTGTCCCAATCAGCACCTGATATCAGGAAAAAGTTACAAAAATCCAAAGGGTTTGAAGGAATGCCGCTCAGCCAATTGAAGGCACTCGCAGATAAAGTATTCCTTAACCGAGATGTGGAAGAGAAACGGGAACAGGCGAAACGCATGAAAGAAAAAGCCAGCCTCATCGCAGCTGCGTTAAGGCCTCAGGAGGAACAAGGACAAGTCTTCCGTCCTCGCCAGATCGCGCTGGGACGCAATCAGTGTGCATATTGCAAAAAAGAAGGCCATTGGAAAAATGAATGTCCGGATAAGCCCCAGGTACAGTGGAGAAGTCGCGGCCAAGGTATCGGACCTGGTAGGGGACGAGGCCGGGACAGGGGACGAGGAGGGCTCAACCCACAAGCACTACCGTTCCCTCAGGCGCCGCAGCCTGCCGGCGCCATGACTATAGAGAATTACTACGAGGAAGACTGAGGCTGCCTGCGGGGCCCACTGCCTCCCGACCCCGTACTGGAAATTACTGTGGGAGGCAGACAGATTAGGGGTCTCCTGGACTCCGGAGCCCAACGCTCGGTCCTCAATACCAAGTTACCCATACCGTTGAAAAGAAAGGCCTGCGTTCCTGTTGTAGGAGCCGGAGGACAGGTGTTACAAGCCCCCCAGTTTAAACCGGTCGGTACCAAAGTAGGCTCATGTGAAGTAGAGCATGAATTCCTCCTGATTCCCTCCTGCCCGATACCCCTGATTGGCCGAGACCTTCTCTGTAAAGTCCAAGCCACATTATCTTTCCATCTTGACGGCCGCGTCACGGCTACGGCCGGAGGACAACCCCTGTCGTTAACTTGTCCCCTTCAAGAAGCTTGGAGGCTTGGACCAATTTTGGGGTTGTGTGCATCACCAACAATCCACTATACATCAGTAGCCCTTCAGGTCATTAGGGCTGTTCCGGGAATATGGGCTGAAGACCATCCTGGGGGACTAGCCAAATTCGCTGAGCCGCTTCGAATAGATTTAAAGGATGATTATGCTGTTGTCAACCAACCTCAATACGCAATTCCAGCGGACGCCAAGGTTTCTATGCATAAACATTTGGGTAAATTGATCCAACTCAAGGTTCTAGTCCCAATTGTCTCAGCTTGGAATACTCCTCTATTACCTGTAAAAAAGCCAAGTTTGGGACCAGCGCCTCTCTACCGCCCCGTGCAAGATCTCCGCCTTGTCAATCAACAGATCAAAGACATTGTAGCTGTGGTGGCCAACCCATATTCTCTTATAAGTTTGATTCCAGGAGGAAGTTTGTGGTATTCCGTGATTGACTTAAAGGATGCCTTCTTTACCATCCCTCTGCACCCTGACTCTCAAGCCATCTTCGCCTTTACATGGGAACATCCACGTACTGGTCAGAAAAAACAGTTTGCGTGGTCCAGGCTGCCACAAGGGTTCAAGAACTCGCCTACTCTGTTCGGACAGCAACTAGCTAGAGACCTCCAAAGGTTCCAAGAGAAGGTTGGTTTGGTCCTCCAATATGTGGATGACCTCCTGTTACCTCGTCAGACGAGAGAAGAATGTCTGGCGGATACTGCTGAACTGCTTCGGTGGCTTGAGGAGTGTGGATACCGTGCCAGCAAGGCCAAAGCGCAGATCTGCAGCCAAGAAGTCACCTATCTGGGATTTATAATTAAGAAAGATACCCGTATTCTAGGAGCTAGTAGAACCCAAACTATTAGTTGTGTGCCTAGACCGACCAATAAAAAGGAACTTCGAGTATTCTTGGGAATGGCCGGCTATTGCCGCATTTGGATCTTGGACTATGCCTCCCTAACTAAACCCCTATATGACCTATTGAAGGGGAAGATTCCGGAGTCATATCCCCTGGAATGGACTAGTGCAGAAACTTCGGCCCTGAGACGATTGAAACAGGCCTTGACCAGTCCCCCTGCTTTGGGTCTACCTGACATCACTAAACCTTTCCAACTATTTGTGGATGAGAGAAAGGGGACTGCAGTAGGAGTTCTCACGCAACGTGTCGGGAACTGGAATCGACCTGTTGCCTATCTTAGTAAAAACATGGACCCTGTCAGCCGTGGATGGCCTGGGTGCCTCCGCAGCATTGCGGCTGCATCCCTTCTTTTAACCGAAGCCACCAAGCTAACTTATGGTCAGTCCATAGAAGTAACGGCTCCTCATTCCATTCAGTCATTATTAGAAGTACAGGGACCTAAGTGGATGACCAATTCTCGCTTGGTGAAGTATCGAGCCCAGTTATGTGAAAATCCACATATAATGATAAGAGATCGTACAACCCTAAATCCTGCTACTCTGATGCCCTTACCTGAAGAGCCGGTGCACCAGTGTGAAGAAGTGATGTCCATAGTCCACTCTAGTCGACCTGACTTGAAGGATGTACCGATTCCTGGGGGAATTGTACTGTTCACCGATGGGAGTAGTTCAGTCATAAAAGGAACCCGGCATGCAGGGTATGCAGTGGTTACTGAAGACCAGGTTCTGAAGGCTGAGCCATTGCCTCCTAACACCTCCGCGCAAAAAGCCGAGTTGATAGCCCTCATCGAAGCCTTAAAATGGGCCGAAGGGAAAAAGGTCACCGTTTACACGGATTCAAAATATGCTTTCCTTACCGTTCAGGTACATGGAGCCCTATACAGAGAAAGGGGATTTTTAACTGCAGAGGGTAAGGAGATAGCACATGCTCCTGAAATTCGTCAACTACTGGAGGCTGTTTGGAAGCCTTTCCGAGTTGCTGTGATCCACTGCCGAGCTCATACAGGAAAGGCCGACCCTATTGCTAGAGGGAATGCTCGGGCGGATCGGGCTGCTAAGGAGGCCGCCCTCAAACCCCTTCCGAAAACTGTTAACCTCATGACCATTTCGTTGCCTCCCATGCCCTCGCAATTGCCTTACACCAGAGAGGAAACCGAGGAGGGACAGGAACAAGGTTATACCCGCCAACGGGAGTGGTATGTCCTTCCTAATGGAAAGATCTGGGTGCCTCAGCGTATGGCTCGAACTGCTGTGTTTCATATGCACAATCAGTGTCATCTAGGCAAAGAGGCGCTCTGTCATCTAATTGAAAAGACTATGTTCATCGATAAGTTGGCTTCTCTGTGTGCCGAGGCTTCTCGGAGATGTGTGATATGCGCCCGAAACAATCCCAGGAGGGGACCTGTTCCTGAACCAGGCCAAATTCTTCATGGGAGCCGGCCATTCCAAGTGATCCAAATAGATTTCACTCATATGTCACCTGCCGGCGGGTATAAGCTTTTACTGGTGACCATATGCACCTTCTCCCGATGGGTCGAGGCCTGGCCAGTTAGATCTGAAGGATCTAGGGAAGTGGTTAAACATTTACTTGAAGATATCATCCCCAGGTACGGCCTGCCTAAGCAAATCAATAGTGACAATGGTGCGGCCTTCCAAGCTGAAATGACTGAAAAGCTTAGTAAAGCGCTGGGACTGGATTGGAAGCTCCATTGTGCCTGGAGACCCCAGAGTAGCGGGGCAGTAGAAAGAGCTAATCAGACCCTTAAATTACACCTTAGAAAGATGTGTGCTGAAACAAGGACTAAATGGATTCAGATGCTGCCCGTGGCCTTGTTGCACATGAGGTGCACACCAGGAATGAATGGTCTCACTCCATATGAGATGGTTTATGGCAGGCCCCCTCCCTTGCCTATAGTGGTGGAGACGTTGGCACTAAGGGGGGAGGTAAATTTGAAGCGCATCTTAAAGGAACTGAACCAAACTGTGTTAGAAATCGGTCAGTACACTGAACAAAGTCCCTTAGGACTTACAACCCCTGTTCACGGGTTTAGCCCTGGAGATTCAGTGTGGGTCAAAAGTTATAAGGAAGAGGCACTAGGAAAAACGTGGGAGGGCCCATTTATAGTATTATTAACTACCCCTACCGCCTTAAAGGTTGAAGGAAATCCTGTCTGGATCCATTGGAGCCGAGCCAAATTAGCCTCAGCAGATAAATGGGCGATTACCAACCAGAAAGATCTGAAGATGACCCTGAGAAGGGATGCCTCCACGCGGGACGTGACGGGAGAAGCCTCCTCGGGACCGGCAACCGAGAGAGCGAAGTAACAGAGGGCGCTGCATCCCCTCCCGTCCAGGATAGAGGAGTGGGACACCGCCCGAAGACCCAGATCTGTGCTGCCTCAGCGAGAATGCCATGTTGCAAATTGTCCTATTTGGTTATGCTGTTCGAGTTTGGTGTTATTATACTGTTACTGTTGTTTCCTCCTTATTGCGAAGCTTCTGAAAATCTTTGTAAAAGTTGTATTAAAGTTGTTAGGGCCGGGAATCAAATCCAAGAAACTTTAGTGTATCAGAGTAAGTTTAGTTGCCCAGGAACCATGAGAACGTATCAGTTTCGTAACATTTCCTATTCAGTCTGTTCCCAAAGGAATCAAACAACTTGCTACGATCCCCAGGAAAATCCTGAACAGTGGTGGCTTCAAGTTAGATTGGCTACCAGTAGTGGGAAGTTATTAACCCAGACCAGGTTAAAAGAACCATCAGAGAAAACTTGGATTTCAATTGAACCCTGCGAGATCTCCAAATGGCCTACGCATTGCGGAGACTACGATTGGGAAAAAACTTATATGTGGGATGACAAGTACATTTGCCCAGAGAAGGGGATTAGCATTGAATGTACAAATCAATGTCCTTATTGGAACTGCGTGGGATGGGCCACGTGGCAGACCTCAGGACAAAGCGCTTCTCTCTCTAAAGTTATCATTTCAAGTAATTGTGGGCCCCAAAAATGTAACTATGTAAATTTGACTATTAATAATCCCCAACAATTTATACAAACCTTTGGAAATCATTTCGGTTTATGCATTGCTGGGAAGGGCAGTGATCCTTTAGGGTTTTTCTATCTAAAAATTGTCAAATTGGTGGAATCAAGTCATACTGTGCAAGAAACTTTCTTCTCTGATTTTTGGGAAGAGATGCAAATCCCTTTTCAAGTGTCTGAAATTGCTAGGAATTTGTTCGTAACTTTTGCTGAAACCGTGGCTAGCACCTTGAACATTAGCAACTGTTATGTCTGTGGGGGAACTCAGGTTGGAGATCAATGGCCCTGGGAGGCAGCTGAACTTAATGTCAACCAGCCTTACAATGTGACCAATGTTACCAATCCTCATAGTCAGTGGATGTTAAAAACTACTATTGTAAGCCGCTGGTGTGTGCAGAGGCTTTTCACTGGCGCCCCTCGGATTGGCCAGATGCCCTGTGAGACGATGATTATTCTGAATCAATCCCAGATTAAATATTGGCCTAATGAGTCCATGATTCCAAATAATGTGTTGTGGACGTCTGAGCTGAAATTAAGGCTAAATATGTCAGTTCCTAACAATAGCTCTTGGAAGGCCTTGCCAGGATTATACTGGATATGTGGAAAATATGCGTATTCTGAGCTGCCCGAGCCTTGGGAAGGAACTTGCACCCTGGGGGAGGTCAAACCATCTTTCTTCCTCATTCCCCTCAGTGACGGCGTCCGACTGGGCCATCCGGTCTATACTAAAAAGAAATGGTCCATTAAAATTGGGGACTGGAAAGACGATGAGTGGCCTCCCGAAAGGATAATTCAATATTACGGCCCTGCCACCTGGGCGCAAGATGGATCCTATGGCTATAGAACCCCCATTTATATGCTGAATAGGATAATTAGATTACAGGCGGTGTTAGAAATCATAACAAATGAAACTGCTAGGGCATTGACTACCTTGTCAAGAACCCAAACTCAACTTAGAAATGCAGTATACCAAAACCGACTAGCGTTACATTACCTACTTGCGGCAGAAGGAGGGGTATGTGGGAAGTTTAACTTGACTAATTGTTGTCTGCACATCGACGATAATGGAAAGGTTATAGAGGAAATAGCTAGCAGTATAGTCAAAATGGCCCATGTACTATACAGACTTGGAAAGGGTTTGAATGGACAGAAGGGTTGGGACCTTGGTTCCAATGGATAGGAGGAATGCGAGGTGTCGTTGGGATAGTGGTTGTGGGAATATTGATGTGTGTATTGTTGCCCTGTATCTTGCCCCTGATTCTACAAGGATTGAAAAATATGATGGGAAGTATAGCTGATAAACGCACTGCAGTACATTTAATGGCACTGCTGGAATACAGATCTGTGCCCACTTATGAGAGTGATACTCCCCGAACCTCTAAAGAGGTCAGTGAAGTATCAAAGGGGGGATTGTGAGGGTAACGGGATGCCATTGGTGAAGGGAAGTATTGCACGTAGGCCAGTGACTGGGGTATGCAGGAGAGGGAGTGCAGAGTGGAAAATTACTGGCTACGCAGTTATGTTAGTACGCACGCGCCAATGTATCTTCTGCTGTTGTTGATCATATAAAAGTACCACGCCCTGGTTGTTTGGGCGCGCAGTTTTGGTGGACAAATCCCGCTGTGCCCTTGCTAGCAATAAAGTTATCTGATGAACCGAACTTGGGCCTGAGACTCCAATTCTTACCTTAACACTAAGAGCAGTACAACAATGGAACCAATGACCTATGGAGGTGGTGGGTTCTTCAACATTAGATTCATTCAAGAGGCAGCTGGACAGCCACCTGTCGGGTATCCTTTAGCTTGGAGTCCTGCATTGAGTAGGCAGTTGAACTTGATGACCTTATAGGCCCCTTCCAACTCAGCTATTCTATGAATGCACAATAAAGACTGGAAATAGTCTAACCTCTGCCTAAGCTTTGTGCAAGCTCATAGTCAGAACGACTCAAGTTAGAAGAAATCAAAAACATCAATCAAGAACAAATCAAGAATATAAGAGCGAATAAAGTCAGAACCAAGTTGGAACAAATGCTCAGAAAAGACCAGACATAGTCTCACTTCTGCCTAAGCATTGTGCAAGCAAATCAGGATGAACGTTCAATAAACAGGTTGCCTGGAAGAGGCCTTAAAATACACAGAAGGACCACAGGGTGTCAAAGAAGAAACCAAACAAAACCGAAGTCAACAAAGTTGAACTTGATGACCTTATAGGCCCCTTCCAACTCAGCTATTCTATGAATGCACAATAAAGACTGGAAATAGTCTAACCTCTGCCTAAGCTTTGTGCAAGCTCATAGTCAGAACGACTCAAGTTGGAAGAAATCAAAAACATCAATCAAGAACAAATCAAGAATATAAGAGCGAATAAAGTCAGAACCAAGTTGGAACGAATGCTCAGTAAAGACCAGACATAGTCTCACTTCTGCCTAAGCATTGTGCAAGCAAATCAGGATGAACGTTCAATAAACAGGTTGCCTGGAAGAGGCCTTAAAATACACAGAAGGACCACAGGGTGTCAAAGAAGAAACCAAACAAAACCGAAGTCAACAAAGTATTGGCTGTCTGCCTGGTTAGTGTAAATTAAAACTACACAGAGGCTGCAAGCAGCTCCAGATGAGGAACAAGCTGTTTCAGACAGATTAAGCACCACAGCAGGGGGCATGATGGCAGCGTGCAAATGTTAAATCTGTTCCAAGCTCGGACTGACCCTGCCTTTTTTTTTCAGCTGTTGCAGTTGCTCTTCCACAGCTTCCCACAAGGGGGAGTTTCTCTATAGTTTTGCAGTGAATTTAGAAACCACCTCTTGTGCAACAAGAGCTGGGGGAGAAATTTGGTTCAGTTCACATTAAAGACAAAACAATAGATGAACCAAAATGCAGCTGTCCTTAGATATTCACACTTCCCCAAATTTTGCAGCTCTCCATCCAAGTGATGTGTACAAAACTGTATTTACTAGGGTAAAGTGCATATATTGGTGAAAATAACATGCAAAAATGTATTATATTAGGGGACATTGCTTGCAAAAAAAGTATATTAGGCAAAATGCATTAAAATGTGTATATTAGATCTATAGGTTGTGTAAATGTGTGTGCGTGTGAGAGAGAGTATTTTTTAAAAAAACATTAATAGAAGCCATAAGGGGGTAAAGTTGTAATTAGATTTGGACCATCATTAATCTGGCAGGGGATAAATCTTACCAAATCTAATCCCTCTTCCCTCCCCGCACCCCACCCCACTTCTCAAAGCTTGCTGTGGCCCTATTCCACTTCAGAGGACACCTGCTGCTATTATGAAAAACCCTAGGAGGGTTTTTTCTCAGAACAGATTTAATACTATCCACATCCATTTCCAACCATGATTTCATATCCTGGTTTGTGGCCAATCCTAAAGCATGGTTTAGGTAGTCAGGAAGAGTGTAACTCAACCATGGCTAAAGAAAAGCAAACCATGGTTAAGCAATGGTCCATTCTGGACATAAAGCTAAGCCATAGTTTAGTGGTATGGGAATGAGTGTGCCCCCCTTCTCTTCCTCAGACGTGCTTGTTTATTATTCAGCATGGTTGTTTCACCCATGGATTGTTTTGTCCCACTTGGGAACCATGGTCAGCATTACTTGTGGTATAAAGCAGTCTTCTCTAACCTGGTGCCCTACAGATGTTCTTGAACACCAGTTTCCATCAGCCCAAGCCAGCAAGGCTAATTATAATGTTTAGGGCAACAAGCCAGGATAATGAACTAAGGTTTAAAGTGTTGTTTGTTTCCCTAGACCAGGGGTGAGGACTCTCAGTTCAGGGTGTGTGTGTCAAATGTGGCCCTCTAGACTTCTTCTTAGCCTGGCTGGAATGTATCCTTGAACTGTAATAACACCTCTTTCTTGCCTAGATTAAGAGAAGTATGTGCAGAAAACTCTGAGATACATGGCTGGAATATGGCCTATTGTATGAAGGTTAAGAGCCACATCTGTGACACCATCCACTTTTGCCTCTGACCCTGACCCTCCACTGGCTTCTGGCGCCCAAAAGGCTGCCCATGAAGGAATGGAGCCCTCTGGCTGAAAAAGAATCCTCAAACCTGCCCTAAACCATACTGAATGCTAGCCATAGTTTGTAATGAGCGACCAAAGTTCATTGAAAACAGAAGTGAAAGCAACCTCCTCTTGGCAGCCATGCCAGGGAAGGGGAGGAGAGTGCATGAGCTCAGAGTTTGCTGCTGCTACTCCTTTCCATAGCACTAAACCACCTTCCCCAGCCTGAAGGAGACAGTAGTGAGAGCACTCCTGAAGAAGTCTTCCCTGGACCTGGAAAATCCAAATAATTTTAGACCAGTGGCAAATGTCCCCTTTCTGGGCAAGGTTATTGTGAGGGTGGTTGCTAACCAGATCCAGGTACTCTTGGAGGAGACAGATTTTTTAGATCCATTTCAATCAGGATTCAGCTGGGTTTGGTATGGAAACTGCCTTGGTCACTCTGTACGATGACCTGTGTCGGGAGAGAGACGGGGGAGTGTGACTCTGTGGATCCTCCTTGATCTCTTAGAGGCTTTCAAATACCATCAACCATGGTATCCTTCTAGGGCAACTGTCTGAGTTGGGTGTTGAGGGCACCACATTGCCGTGGTTCTGTTCTTATTTGGAAGGTCAGCTTCAGAAGGTGTTTCTTAGGCAGCATTGCTTGGCTCCATGGGTTCTCCAGTATGGGGTCCCACAGGAGTCAGTTCTGTCCCCCATGGTGTTTAATGTCTACATGAAACGGCTGAGTGGGGTCATACAGAGTTTTGGAGTGCGTTGTCATCAGTATGCTGATGAAACACAGCACTATGTCTGCTTTTCATCTTCTGCAGGTGAGGAAGTGAATGTGCTGAATCAGTGCTTGGTTGCAGTAATGGACTGGATGAGGCCAATAAACTGAAGTCTAATCCAGACAAGACTGAGATGCTGTTAGTGGGTGGTTCCTCTGACTGGCTGAATGGTGCACGGCCTGCTGTCGATGGGGTCACACTTCCTCTGAAGGAGCGGGTTCCATTAGCTTAGGCTGCTGGCCCAACTGCCACCCTATCTGGACAGGGATAACCTGACAACAGCAATCTATGCTCTGGTAATCTCAAAGCTGGATTACTGAGATGTGCTTTATGTGTGGCTGCCTTTGAAAATGGGTCAGAAGCTTCCATTAGTGCAGAAAGTGGCTGCCCGATTGTTGACAGGTTCAAGGCAAACAGATCATACATCACCAATTCTGTTCTAGTTACTCTGGCTGGCTGTACACTTCCGAGCCCAATTCAAAGTGCTGGTTTTGACCTATAAAGCTCTTTACAGCTCAGAACCCGAATATCTTCTGGAACACCTCTTCCAATAGACCCGGACCCTTAGATCTTCTTTTGTGGCCCTTCTCCAGGTTCCCTCTCTGAGGGAGGCTCAGAGGGTGGTGACAAGGAAGAAGGCCTTTGTGGCTCCCCATCTCTGGAGTATGCTTCCCAGTGAGGTCCACCTGGTGCCTTCATTGACATCTTTTCAGCACCAGGCAAGACCTATCTCTATTCTCAGGCATTTGATAGATTAAGGTAATGTTGTGTTATGGGCCATCTCTGTTTCCCCTATAGATATTGGTCATCTCGAGTTCTTCATGTTAAATAAATAATATGAATTATAGAAAATTATAGGAAAGGTAGTAGAAATGTAGCATAAAAGACAAGTGGCTAGTTAAACTGTCCTTTCCCCCCCTTGGAATGTGTTACTTTCACTTTGAGGGAAATCTCAGTGAAACATCAACAGGAGATAAGAAGTCCAGGCATTCAGCCAACCTAAGGTTTGCAGCTGATAGAAGTGAGTAAGGTTAAAATAATAGAGAGCAGGCCTAGGGTGCAGAATTAGAACTCATATACACACTGAGAAGGAGAAATTGTATAGCATGGATGTAAGTACACCAAGCCTAGATTAAGATTCACTAATAGGCAAAAAAACCTCTTGCAGTTTAAGAACATACCTATAGCCAAGAGATATTTCTATCAAACTTTAAAAAGCAGGGAAACTGGGCAGCTACAGTGAATACACCAGGGGAGCAGGAGACCTGACCTCCTCTCTGAGCTATTGTACTGCCCTACAAATTTGTCAAAATGCAAACACAATTTGGGTTGGTCTTTCACAGTCCAATCCACTTCCTGTGTAGCTTGAAAGAATTTGGTAACATGTGCCTCTGAGCATATGGTGAGTGGTGGTAACACTGCCATCTCAAAAAAATGGAGAATTACATTTTTGTATGTTTGTTGGTGGTTCTTACTTTGCTTCTTTCCTGTGTTACTTCTGTTTCTGCAGGGAATCTAACCCAAATTATATTTCTTTCATTATTCATCCTAGAAATCTGTGTCCAATTTATTTTTATTAATTTCAAAGCCCTTTTATTGGTCAAAGTCATATGACGGTGAAAATAGCTTTTCTGTTTCAGGCTTGAAGTTATGTTCTATTTCTCTTTTAGGTGCATTAACAATTGAATCTGAAACTGCAGTTTGATATAAAATCACACTAATTACAATCTGTTGCTACTTAAGCAATGAATCTAGCTGTTGGAAAAAACAAACTTGGCCTATCGAAGATGCATGTATTCAGCCTGCTATCTTTAAACCACTCTACTTAAGGAAAGGTGGGCATAGTCAATTAAAAACATAAGAGCACACCATAATTTTGCTAGAATATATTTCACCTCCCACTGCTTTATCTTGTGCAAACTGAGACACTCCATTGGAGGCTATCACTGCCATTATTCCACAACTGCAAAGTAAATCAAACATATTTAAAGTGACTATCTGAACTATATCAACAGTATTAATTGTTGCTTCCTTCCTGCTAAATCAAGAGTTATTTATTTATTTATTTATTATTTGATTTATATCCCGTCCTTCCTCTCAGCAGGAGCCCAGGGTGGCAAGATCAGCACAGCACATGTCTTGTTTCTGTTATTTGGGCTGATTGCAGGTGTTGCCACCAGTCACCATATGCTCAGAGGGATGTTTCCAAATTCTTCCAAGCTATACAGGAAGTGGATTGGACTGTGAAAGACCAATCCAAATTGCTGCCCGGTTTCCCTGCTTTTTAAAGTTTGATAGAAATATCTGTCGGCTATAGGTACGTTCTTAAACCCCAAGTTTTTTTGCCTATTAGTGAATTTCTCGGCTTTCTTAAATATAATTTTATTAATTTATTTAAACATAAACTCATAAAAACAACAGAAATAAAAAAATAAAAATAAACAAATTAACAAATTTCAACATTACATTTTCATATTTCCACACTTCCATATATTCGAGTGTTAAATTTGGCATTTCATTTTTACTGTACTTTAAATCAATTACATATTTATTGATTGATTTCTAATATTTTCCCTTTTGCCTTCATTAGATCATTTTAGGGAACTTGTTTCAAATCTATTATTGACTATCCGTCAACTATTCCATATCCTGGAGTATGCTGTAGACATTATTGGGCCCCAATCTTGTTCTCTAATGAATCTAATAAAATCAAACCAAACCCCTGTAAAGTTGTCTCTCTTCCTTATGTCTCGTGCCATTTTTAGTTTAACTGTTAGCTTTTCCAGCAGTGCTATATCCCATACCATACGATACCACTACTCTATACTAAGACCTACCAGAGCTTTCCAGAATCGAGCTATGGTGAGTCGTGCCACCAGTAACAAAAAACTAATTTCTTATTTTGCAGTTCTGAATCTTCATTCAGGAACAGGTTCAGTAACACCAGTTGCGGGGACAGATTAATTTGCTGTCATACTCTCTGTCCTATTTCATCTGCAACTGTTGCCCAGAACCTTTGTACTTTTTGGCACTCCCACCACATATGCAAATAAGTTCCAATTTCCATACAACACCTCCAACAGAGAGGCTGTATAGCTAGTTGCCTTAAAGAAATCTTTCTGGGTGTCATATACCACCTGTGTACCAATTTTAGTGAGAGTTCTCTATGTTTAGTGAATGGTGGTTTATTCCACATAGTTACCCAATCTTCTCTATGTATTTGAATGCTCATTTCTCGTTCCCACCACATTTTTAAATCTAGGGTGTCTCTGTCTTATCTATTAATATCTTGTATATGTTAGATACCATCCCCTTAGAGTACTCAGAATAGTGCATCACCAATTTTTCAAACCACTAGAGGGTCCGTGTGTTACACTTTCCTTTACTATCAGATTGTTTAAGACATCTTTCAACTGCCTCCATAACAACCACGGGAGTGGGGTCTCCTGTAGCTAGTTTTTCAATTGTTCCTCATTTAATGGAGTGCCATTTACATAAAAGTCACTCAGATGATATAATCCCTTTGCACATCACCCTAGAATATTATAGGTCCTATTCTTATTTTAAAATGAAGGATGGAACGCCAAGGGAATCAGTGATGACATAACTGGGGACAATATTGCTGATTTCTGTAGCCAGGCCTGAAACATTGCCTGTGTAAATCTATTGCCTCTCATAAATCTATCTATTAGTGAATTTCTCTGCTTTTTAATCCAGGAGGTAAGAAACGGGATCCTGTGCAAGTTTGCTGAGAATGGATTGATCATTTGTATGCTTATTTTCAGTGGGATTTACTCAATTGCAATCATGCTTAGGATAGATGAAACTGACCACAGGGAATGGAGGGGGAGGAAGGGGAGAGGGGAGGAGGGGGATAGGAGCAGGCCGGAGTGACAGAGGGGAGAAGGGCAGGTTTGATCATTTGCATGCTTATTGAGTTGAGTGGGATTTACTCCCGTGCTTAGGATAGGTAAAACTGACCATGGGGTGAGGAGGAGAAGAGGGAGGGAAGGCTGGAGTGGGCAGGGAAGAAGGAAGAGGGGAGGGGAGGGGAGGAAGAAAGGAGGAGGAAGGGAGAGGAGAGGGGAAGGAGGGGAGGGGAAAAAGAGAGGGGGAAGGAGAGGAGAGAGAGGATGCGGGAGGGGGAGGGGAAAGAAATGTTATGTAAATTTGTATATTTTAGCAGAGATTGGCAGTCGGTCAGAATTGCGTCTGTGCCAGTGTGTGCGTTTACCTAAGCAGCAGGCTTTTACCCTGCATTGAGATCACTGAGAATTAAGACTTAGTAAAATAAGAAAAGCTACTTTATTTATAGAAATACATAAGTAGATAGGAAAGTCATACCTAGTTCTAACTAACTAACTAAGTTGGAGGCGCAACACCCAGGTCTGGGAGTTGCCCTCATAGCTCAGGACTCAGGAGCGAGAGAGAAGACAAAGGTGTCTTCTCTCTCTCGGACAGTCGGACAGTCGAAGAAGAGAATAAAGGAAAGGGTGGAAGGATGAGGGGCAGATAAGCTTCCCTAAGCATATCAGTCTAACGACGGAAGGAAGTCAGTTAGAGCATCACAGGTAAAGGTAGTCAACCCTATCCATCTGGAGGGCCCTAACTCTATCTGCCTTCTGGAACATAAACAAAAGAACAAAACAGGAGTTGCTCTTGCCCCACTTCCAACAAGAAAATTTATCAGGAGAGCTTTAAATGAATCCTAATGGGGAGGGAGACATAAACTTGGAGGTAATGACTAACAAAGGCTTGTGCACAGTAAGAGGAATTGAGGGAACAGCTCTAATGGGGCCCAGTAATAGTCTTCATAAAAATGTCAGAAGGAAGCCACGCCATAAATCACATGGTCTTCAATGTCTGTAGACTAATGCCCGGCATATGGGAAACAAACAGGACAAACTTGGAACTCTTAATACAGTAAGTAAATACGACTTGATAGGTATAACTGAAACTTGGTGGGATGACACCCACGACTAGAATACAGTGAATGAAGGATATACGAACAGACGGAATAGAAAGGGAGGCGAAGTTGCTCTGTATGTTAAAAATATATATCCCTGCACAGAAATACAGGAGGATGAGTTTAGTAGCTTCACCAAGAGTATCTGGATTAAAATAAATGGGGCAAGGAATAAAAGGAACATGGTAGGTGGAATCTACTACCAACCACCCAATCAAGGAGAAGATGAGGATTAAACATTTGCAAAGCAAATTGCCAATGTTTCGAGGAGGCATGATGTAGTAATAATGGGAACTTCAATTACCCTGATATCTGTTGGGAGACAAATTCTGCCAAACACACCCACTACAAGAAATTCCTGACTTGTGTTGGAGATAACTTTCTCCTACAGAAAGTGGAGGAAGGAACTAGAGGAACAGCTATCATTGACTTGATTCTAACCGAGATGGCTTAGTAGAGGAAGTGGCAGTTATGGGGACTCTGGGTGAAAGTGACAATGGTATACTAGAGTTCTTGGTTTTAGAATCATAGAATCATAGACAGAGCTTGGAAAAGCTCTTTTCTGAACTACAACTCCCATCAGCTCAATCCAGTGGCCATGCTGGCTGGGGCTGATGGGAGTTGTAGTTCAAAAAAGTAACTTTTCCAAGCTCTGATCATAGAGTTGGAAGGGGCCTTGTAGGCCATCGAATCCAACCCCTTGCTCACAGCAGGAAATCCACAGCTAGAGCATCTCCCGCAGATAGCTGTCCAGCCTCTGCTTGAAGACATCCAGCGAAGGGGATCCCACCACCGCCCTAGGCAGTCGGTTCCATTGCCGAACTGACCTTACTGTCAAGAAGTTCCTTCTAATGTCCAATCTGAATCTACGCTCCTGCAACTTAAAACCATTAGACCTAGTCCTCCCCTCTGGGGCAGCAGAGAACAAATCTGTACCCTCCTCTATGTGACAGCCCTTCAGGTACTTAAAGAGTGCCATCATGTCACCCCTCAGCCTTCTCTACACCAGACTGAACATGCCAAGTTCCTTCAACCTTTCCTCATAAGACTTGTTCTCCATACCGGCTATCATCCTCGTCGCCCTCTTCTGAACCCGCTCCAACTTGTCTATATCTTTCTTAAAATGAGGCGCCCAGAACTGAACGCAGTATTCCAGATGAGGCCTGACTAATGCAGAATATAGTGGGACTATTACTTCCCTTGACCTGGAAACTATAGCTCTGTTTATGCAGCCCAAAACCGCGTTAGCCTTTTTTGCCGCAGCATCACACTGCTGGGTTATGTTCAACTTGCAATCCACTACAATTCCAAGGTCCTTCTCACACGCACTACTGCTAGGCCGGGTATTTCCCATCCTGTACCCATGCATTTTGTTTTTGTGGCCTAAATGCAGAATCTTGCATTTGTCTTTATTGAATGTCATTTTATTAATTTCAGCCCAATTTCCTAGTCTATCCAGGTCCCTTTGGATTTTATTCCTGTCTTCCATTGTGTTAGCTATCCCTCCCAGTTTCGTATCATCCGCAAACTTCATAAGGCTTCCCTCCACCCTGTCATCTAAGTCATTGATAAAAATGTTGAAGAGTATCGGCCCCAGGACAGAGCCCTGTGGCACTCCACTCGAAACCTCCTTCCAGTCCAAAGCAGAACCACCGACAACCACTCTTTGAGTACGGTTCTCCAACCAGTTGTGAATCCACCTGACAGTATTTCCATCTAGTCCGCATTTGACCAGTTTGCTAATCAAAAGGTCATGGGGGACTTTGTCAAACACTTTGCTGAAATCTAGATAGATGACATCTACAGCATTTCCACCATCTACTAAGCTAGTGACTCGATCAAAAAAAGAGATGAGTTTAGTTTGACAGGATTTTTTCTTGACAAACCCATGCTGGCTCCTACTAATCACAGAATTGTCATCTAGATAGTTGCCAATGGACTCTTTTATTATCTGTTCTAATATCTTTCCCGGTATTGAAGTCAGACTGACCGGCCTGTAATTCCCCGGATCTTCCTTTTTACCCTTTTTAAAGAGTGGGACGACGTTTGCCCGTCTCCAATCCTCCAGCACCTCTCCCGTTCTCCAGGATTTCTCAGAGATGATGGCAAGAGGTTCCGAGAGTACATCAGCAAGTTCCTTCAATACTCTGGGATGCAGTTCATCAGGTCCTGGAGATTTGAACTCATTTAGGTTAACTAGGTATTTCCTGACTATCTCCTTATCAATCTCGAACTGCAGTCCCGACCCCTTACTGAGATTGCTACCGATGGAAGGTTGCACACTGTTCCCTTTTTGGGAGAAAACAGAGGCAAAATAGGCGTTGAGCAGTTCTGCCTTTTCCTTGTTATCTGTCAACATTTTGCCATCCTCATTGAGCAGCAGTCTCACAGTTTCCTTGGTCTTTCTCTTGCTTCGAACATATCTGAAAAACCCCTTTTCGTTGTTCCTCACTTCCCTCGCCAGCCTCAGCTCATTCTGGGTTTTAGCTTTCCTTACGCTATTCCTGCAAGCCCAAGCCACTTGTTGGTACTCTTCCTTGGTGATACGTCCTTCCTTCCATTCTTTATACATGCTCTTTTTTATTTTTACCTCCTCCACCAGTCTTCTGTGTAGCCACATTGGCTTTTTCCGATGTCTTCCGTTTTTCTTCCTCTTTGGAATTGTTTGCGATTGCGCTTTTTGTAATACATTCTTCATGAACTCCCATGCTTCTTGGGCTCCTTTTTTCTTTAGTCTATCTAGGCACAGGATCCTACCCATCATTTCCCTGAGCTTGCTAAAATCGGCTTTCCTGAAATCCAAGGTCCATATTTGACTATATTCTTCTTTGGCTTTCCCCAGAATCCCGAATTCCAGCATTACGTGGTCACTTTCCCCCAAGGTACCGACCGCTTTAATTCCCGTGACCAATTCGTCCCTGTTAGTTAAGATCAGGTTCAGGATTGCCGATCCCCTTGTTCCTTCTTCTACTTTTTGAAAGAGGAAATTATCAGCAAGGCCCATCAGGAATTTGTTGGAGGCTTTGTGCTTCGCAGAGTTTGTCTCCCAGCAGATATCCGGGTAGTTGAAGTCCCCCATCACTACTACTTCTTGCCTCCTTGAGATTTCAGAGATTTATTTGAGAAAGGCCTCATCTACCACCTCTTCTTGGCCAGGGGGTCTGTAGTAGACACCTACTACCATGTCGGTTTTATTTGTTTCTCCATTTATTTTTACCCAAATGGTCTCTACCGGACCACTTTGTTCGCTCTCTTGGATTTCCATAGAAGTGTATTTGTCTTTGACGTATAACGCTACTCCCCCTCCTTTTCTGTTGCTTCTATTCTTTCTGTAGAGTTTATATCCTTGAATGGCTATATTCCAATCATGGGAGTCATCCCACCAAGTCTCTGTTATCCCTATGAAGTCATATTTCCTTGATGCACTAAGACTTCAAGCTCCTCTTGCTTGTTTCCCAAGCTGCGCGCGTTGGTATATAGACACCAGAAGTCTCTTTTGTCCTGATTGGATTCCTCCGTTAATATACCGTGAGCTTTGCCGTGCATCCCTTTCTCTCTCCCAGTGTCTCCTGTACCCTTCAAATCCTTGCGTTTACAACCCGCTGTCTTTGGATCGGTCTTTAAGCTATCATCTCCATCCCCCAGAGGCTTTAGTTTAAAGCCCTCTTGATGAGTTTTGCCATACTTCTGCCAAAGAGATTCTTCCCAGTCCTCGTGAGGTGCAGCCCATCTCTTGCCAACAGTCCCCCCTCCAAGAAGCTTAGACCATGGTCCCAGAATCCAAACCTCTCCCGTTTTAACGGAAGCAAAAGCTGAGAGTAGCCATACGTGTACCCTGGACTTCCGGAAAGCCTATTTTAATAAACTCAGAACAATGGTAAGTAAGGTTCCATGGCAAGCGATCCTGATGAGAAAAGAAGTCCAAGATGGGTGGGAGTTTCTAAAAGAGGAAATTCTAAAGGCAAAATGGCAAACAATTCCATCAAGGAAAAAAGGGGGAAGACATCAGAAGAAGCCAATGTGGCTTCACAGAAAGTTTAGAGATTACCTGAAAACAAAAAAGGACACATACAGGAAGTGGAAGGAAAGCCAGGCCGCAAAGGAATGGTACAGACAGATAGTATGGAATTACATGGATAGTGTCAGGAAGGCTAAAGCTGAGAATGAGCTGAGGTTAACGAGAGATGCTAAAAGAAACAAAAAAGCTTTCTTCAGGTACGTCCATAGCAAAAAACAGAGAAAAGGGATGGTTCAGTTACTCAGTGAGGATGGCAAAATGATAACAAATGACAAAGAAAAGGCAGAAGTGCTCAGTTCCTACTTTGGCTCAGTCTTCTTCCAAAAGAGGGTCTATGACCCTCCTGACAAACATGAAGTTGAAGGGCAGGATTGCAGTTTGAGATTGATAGACAAATGGTCAAGGAATATCTAATCAGAGCTTGGAAAAGTTACTTTTTTGAACTACAACTCCCATCAGCCCAATCCAGTGGCCATGATGGCTGGGGCTGATGGGAGTTGTAGTTTAAAAAAAGTAACTTTTCCAAGCTCTGTATCTAATCACTTTGAACAAGTTCAAATCTCCAGGGCCCGATGAACTGCATCCTAGAATATTGAAGGAACTGGCTAAAGAACCCTCAGAACCGCTGTCTATTATCTTTGCAAAATCGTGGAGGATGGGTGAAGTGCCAGATGACTGGAGGAGGGCTAATGTTGTCCCTATCTTCAAAAAGGACAGAAAGGAGGAATCTGGGAACTACAGACCAGTCAGCCTGATATTAATCCCTGGGAAAATTCTGGACCAGATTATGAAGCAGTCAGTCTGTAAGCACCTTGAAAACAATTAAGTGACTACTAGAAGCCATGCCTGCTGTAGAATAAAAAGGTGGGGGAAACCCTGAAGAACAACGATATTGTTTACAATGCTTTCCTTTTGGAAAGGAAAGGGGCTTTTCCTCTGCCCAGTGCCCACCCACCCAATCTCTTCCCCTCCCCCTTCCCTGGATGGGAAGCCATGACTGTCTAAAGTGAAATAAAGGTCTGGTGTGGGTGTGGCCACGTGATTAGCCAAGCCAAACAGCTGTGAGTCTGGCTTTTGGAACACTGACAGTTCTCACTGAGCATGTCCAATGTTATAATAGACTTCAATGTTAAATTTCTTAAATTAATTAAAAATCAGCCATGAATTTTTTAAACTTTAAACTACAGAAGATGAAGGTCAGAGTGTGGGGCAAAGTAAGTAATAGGATTACAGGTACTCTGTGAACATGGCTGATTTTTAATTAATTTCAACAAATTATGAGACCACTGACTTTTTTTTCCCTCTTGTTTTACACTTTAAACTCTCAATTCTCTCTGAGTGTTTTGTGTATTGCCATGAAAACTTAGAGCAGCCTTTCCCAACCAGTGTGCCTCCAGATGTTGTTGGACCACAATTCCCATCTTTCCTGACCACTGGCAATGCTGGCTGAGGCTGATGGGAGTTATGGTCCAACAACATCTGGAGGCACACTGGTTGGGAAAGGCTGACTTAGGGGGTTGTTTAGCAAGCATTTCTGAGTTCAGGACAATACGTTCTGTAAGGGTTTGTTTTGAAATGAGCTTATGGGAAGCAGCAGAATGGCATGGGGGGTATTTTCAATTTAACATTGCGGAATGCAAAAAATCCATGCTGGCTATAGTACACAGCCACTCTCATGGGTGAGCAATAAGCAAACACTATAAAAGCCAGCCAGCTGTGAAGATCGGGGTCTGTTGTCTCTGACCGAAAACAGAAGATAACATCTGTTCTGGGTGTTGAGATCCACACACTCCATGGGTGAGAAAACTCCTTTACTGAGGTGAAGTGATGTAGGCAATACCATGAAATGTAATGTATTAGTGTACGTCCCCTCTGTCTGTGCTGTTTAGGACCATTTTTTTACCTGAAACATCCCTAGACTTGAGAAGGCTTTCAAATGGGCTCCTGCTGGGAGGAAGGGCAGGATATAAATCAAATAATAGATGAATAAATAAAAACGGGATCTCTGCCCACTTGGTTCGCCTAGTAAGTTCTAACCACTGGCAATAACAGTGGAAGCTTCGGTGACCACAATGTTTATTATTTGGGTGGATATGGACCAAGGGGAGATGCAAGAATCCTCAATCTGGTGCATAGCTTTACAGATAGAGATGGTTTGAGGCCATCTCAGTAGTTTGTATTAGTGTACTGCCAAAGCTTTCTGTGGCTGTATGGGAGTTATCGTTTTATTATTTTGTTTTATGTATAATATATTTATTTTGGCTTTTAATAATGTTAGAAATCACTTAGAGATCTTTGGGTAACAAGCAACCAGTACATCTAAGAAATAATGACAACCCTCTTGCCCTCCAGATGTTGTTGGACTGTGTAAGGTCCGTCAGCCCCAGCAAACATGGCCAGTGGTGGTGGTGGTGGGGTGGCAGTTGTACTTCAACAACATTTGGAGGGCACTAGCTTAGAGAAGCTTGTGCTAAACCTGTTGGTCAGTGAAGCAGGCTGTGAGACTCACAGACAGGGTGTTTAGCAAAGAGAGTGAAACCTGAAGCAGAAGGGTTAAGCTGTGAGAACAGAGCGCCAGGTTTGCCAAGGTCAGTAGCTGGCTGGGAAGCCTGATAAGGTGGGATGTTTGGAAAAGCTCAGTGTGGGGGAATAGTCGTCTGTGAAGAGAACTGTGTCTAATGTCTTTGCCTAGTAAAGACTCTTACAAGAAGATTGCCTGGCCTGGCTTATTCCTGTTCTATGCGACTCTTGGATTCCATCCTTGTATGATCTATACACGCACACACGCAACAGGGGTTATGGGCCCAGCTTATCATACAAGGTAGCGGGTTCGAGAGCTGTTGACGTGACGTTGTTGCAGAGAGAACCAAAGTACAAGAAAGAGGCAAGTAAGAGTGGACAACATGGCTGTAAACCTGTCATCCGGGATGCCGATGGAGAGACTGAATGCTGTAAACTACTCCAGCTGGAAGTGGAGAATGAGAGCAGTTCTGGTTAAAGAAGATTTGAATGATGTCGTAGAAAACCCCCCTCCGGCAGCTCCTTCAGCAGCGTGGTTGAAGAAAGACGAGAAAGCGAAGGCTTTTATTACTCTGGGGCTGTCTGATTCACAACTGTTGCTGGTGAGTAATGAGCCGACAGCTAATCAGATGCGGGAGAAGCTAAGAGCCGCTCATGTGCAGCAAACTGCTGGGAGCAGGCTGTGTGTAGCACGGAAACTTTATCAGATGCGTTTTACAGATGAAGTGACTATGACAGAGCATCTGGCTGAATTCCGTAGATTAAATGCTGAGCTGCAAGATAGAGGAGTGCATCATAGTGACATTCAGATGGTCTATATACTGTTATCTTCATTTGATCAAAAATGGGATGTCACGGTCTCTAGTCTGGAAACTTTACCCGACGGACATCTGAATTTGGACTTTGTAGAACAGAAACTTCAACAAGAGTGGAATAGAAGACAAGAAAATAAGAAAACAGAGTTAAAAGAGACTGTGGCTGTACAACAACAACAAAATCAAAGAAGCAGGCAAAAGGAAAAAATCTGTTATTTTTGTGGGTCCCGTGGACATATACAGAGACATTGTTTAAAGAAGAGGAATAACAGGGACTTTGGAAGTCAGAGAACAAGCGTGAACTTTGTTACTAAGGAGGACAATAAACTCATTAACTCTAAGTGGCTTCTCGACAGTGGAGCGTCTAATTGCCTAATCACAGACTCTAGTTTATTTTACACTTCAAAGCCGACGCAGGAGAAGATTTATCTGGCTGACGGATCGACTCAGGACGCGATTGCAAAAGGCACGCTCAGGTTGAGTAATTTGGGAACTATATTAACAGATGTGTTATTGGTTTCTGGTTTAAAATATAACATTCTATCAGTAAGAAAATTGGCTCAAATAGGTTGTAAAGTTACATTTGAAGGGGATAGATGTTTTGTGAGAAAAGATGGTGAAATATGTATGCAAGGGAAATTACAGAACCAAATGTTTATGATTGAGTGCAATCTTGATAAACCCACGTGTGCTTGGATAGGAGTTAATAAAGATAAACATGATAATTGTTTACATGAATGGCACAGAAAATTAGCACACGCACATTTCGAAAAGGTACAAAACACCCCAAAGCATAGTCAAGATTTGAAATTAACACATTGTGAGCATGTGGATGAGTGTGAGGTATGCTATAAAACAAAAATGACTGTGACTCCGGTAAATAAGAGCTGTGAAAGCACGACCACTGAACCCTATCAGCTCATACATGTGGATTTGGCTGGACCTTTCCAGTGCTCAAAAGGTGGAGCAAGGTTTTATTTAGTGATTGTGGATGACTTCTCCAGATTTACACATGTGTTCTTATTGAAAAAGAAAAGTGAAGCAGAAGAGAAATTAAAGGCATTTATACAGAGGACAGAGACACAATATGGGGTTGTTATCAAAAATATCAAATCAGATCAAGGTGGGGAATTTACCAGTAATTCATTTAAAACATATTTGGAAAAGAAGGGAATAATACAGAGTCTCACTGCTCCCTTCAGCCCATCCTCCAACGGAACTGCAGAGAGGAGGAACCGGTCATTGCAGGATTCAATGAGAGCCATGCTAGCAGATGCTGATATGAATAACACTTATTGGGGTGAATGTATTCTGTACACTGTTTATATTCAGAACCGCCTTATGCACAGAACAATAGGCATGTCTCCCTATGAGAAACTGACTGGAAGAAAGCCCAGGGTGAAACACATAGAACGTTTTGGGGCAAAATGCTGGGTACATGTTGCAAAACAGAAAAGGCATGGTAAATTAGGCTCAAGAGCTCAGGCAGGACGCATTTTGGGATTTCAGAATTCATATTATAGAGTTTGGTTGCCTGAGAAACAACAAGTAGTGTTAAGCAGAAGCATAAAGGTGATAGATAAACCTTGGAGAGACAGTCAAACAGTTATCCTAGATAGTGCAAGCAAGCAGGAAGCAGCAGATGTTCCTTTTGGGCAGCAAATTCCATTAAGAACTGCATTGACTGATCTAATACACGGTGGCAAACGTACTGTAAAAAGGCTGAGAAGTGAAGACATGGCAATGCAAGATACAGAAATGCCAAGTACCAGTGCAGGAACAGGTGCAGGTCCAAGTAAAATAGAGAGTGAGGAAGAAATGGAAATAGATAATGTTAGAAGATCAGAAAGAAAAACGAAAGGTCAACCACCTCAGAGATTCACATTTAATGTAACACAACAGAATAATGAAACAGATAAATATCCAGTAGAATGGGAAAAAGAAGGACCAATAGATAAAGAAACAATGGATCTCATGTGGAAGTTTTGTGTTGAGGAATGAAATATAAATGTATTATCAAATAAAAGTGAACAAAATGACTCTGTAAAACCTGTGTGAATAAAGAAATAAAGAAACCTGAACTGAATTGAAGAATGTAAATAGAAACTGTAAGAAAACAAACCATGTACTGATATGTATTGTAATGAAAAGTTAATATTGTAGAAATGTAATAATGAACAATGAAGTTTTTTAATCTGTGAGTCTCAGGTGGGGGCTGTTGGTCAGTGAAGCAGGCTGTGAGACTCACAGACAGGGTGTTTAGCAAAGAGAGTGAAACCTGAAGCAGAAGGGTTAAGCTGTGAGAACAGAGCGCCAGGTTTGCCAAGGTCAGTAGCTGGCTGGGAAGCCTGATAAGGTGGGATGTTTGGAAAAGCTCAGTGTGGGGGAATAGTCGTCTGTGAAAAGAACTGTGTCTAATGTCTTTGCCTAGTAAAGACTCTTACAAGAAGATTGCCTGGCCTGGCTTATTCCTGTTCTATGCGACTCTTGGATTCCATCCTTGTATGATCTATACACGCACACACGCAACAAAACCATGGTTTGCATTATGTGCAAAATGGGCAGAAAAATACTGCCTAAGCGGCCTGCATCATCCCAGCCCTTCAACAGGCAAACATTTTTCCTTCCATGTCACATTTTTTAATCATATTCGTCCTTGCGCTTTATCTCACAAATGCTGGAACTAATGCCTCTCTCCTCACTCCCACCAATTTACCTGGGAGCTCAGGTTAGCTATCCCCTCCATTTATTATACAGGATAAAATCTAACAGGCACCCTCTGAAGACAGGCCACCATTGTTAGTCGATTGCTGCTGCCGCCGCCAGTAACTTCATTCCATTATAGCCTTGAGCAGATTCTCTTCATAATAATCAGCAAGCACAGAGGCAAGAAATGCCATTTATCTTCTTGCAAGATACTGGAGATTGTATTCAGATTTTCAGAGTATTGCTAGGGGGGTGTGGAGGTGGGGGAATCTTTCATGCCTCAGTTTGGTATGACACCGTTTCAGAGACAAAATTGTACATAGTCACTTCCTTTATGTATTAATCTGAAAATGATTGCAAGTGGGGGGGGCATGATTGCCCTCTTCCAATACCTGCAGGGCTGTCACGTTATAGAGGGCAAAGATTTGTTGTCTTCTGCCCTAGAAGACAGGACTAGATCTAATGAGTTTAAAGGCCTATCTGCACTATACATTTAAGCAGGTGTGGGAATCTTTGGCCCGCCAGAGGCTCCTGAACTACAACTCCCATCATTCCTGGCCATTGACTGTACTTGTTGGGGCTGATGGGAGTTGTAGTTCAGCAATATCTGGGGGCAAAGGTTCCCCACTCCTGACGTACAGTGTATCTAAACAGTCATGGCTTCCCCCAAAGAATCCTGGGCAGTATAGTTTGTGAAGGGTGCTGAGTATTGTTAGGAGTTGACACCCTATTCCCCTCAAAGAGCTACTGTCTTTTAGCATTGTGGAGCATGGAGATTTCAGAAATACTCTTTTTGTATTTTTGTACAATTGATAGCCCTTGGCTAATAAATAATGACTTTGACAAAGAGCTACAATTCCCAGAGCGTTTAAACAACGAATCAGTAACAGCTGTTTAAATGTATAGTGCAGATGGGTCCTAACTTACAGGCCGTTAGATTTTGGTGGAACATTAGGAGAAACTTCCTGACAGTTATGAAGAGCAGTTTGACAATTGGTATCAACAGGAAGACCGGTCGTTGCCTTACACTAAACCAGACCACTGGTCCATCTAACTCAGTATTGTCTACACTGACTGGCAGCAGCTCTCCAGAGGTTAAGACAGGTTTAAGCCCTACCTGGAGATGCCGGGGCTGAATCTGGGACCTTCTGCATGCAAAGCAGATGCTCTGCCACTGAGCTAAAGCTCTTCCCTTAACTGGTACAAACTGGTACCAAGAGCACTTTGACAATGGTACTTGTTGAGCTCTTCCACACTGGAGGCCTTCAACTAGAGGCTGGTCAGACATCTGTTGGGGGTACTCCAGGTTTGTATTTCCTGCTGTGAGCAGGGGGTTGGGCAACCTGAGGCCCCCTCCAACTCAGTGGTCCTCTGATAATAAGGCTTGTTTTACTGTCTATATCAGCCAACGCCTGGTAACCCATCCAGCACCAGCTGAGGCACAGGGGAGGTATGGAGGAAGATGTCCTGCTCCTCTTGTCAAGGCAGCTTCAGGTTGCAAAGGAAAGGACAATGTGGGGATTGTGGGTTTCAATTAAGGGCCTTTCTATCTTTCCCCCTCAATTCAAGTACTAGTCAACACAGCAGAACACTTCAAATCTAGGGATGCAAGATTATGCCCAACCAAGCTTTACTCAGAGTAGATCCACTGAAATTAATAAGTAATGGCCATTAATTTCAATAGGTCTACCCATACTGTTCAAAAAGCACAATGTACACCTACGTGCACACACACAATTCAAAGTCGTGCACATCATGGCCACAATCCAGCACACAATGGGTTACATTACAGTGTATTAAGGGCTTAAGTGTGCTTAACTTGGCCTGGGATTGTGATCTATGTTTACATGAGCCTGGTGTTCTATCACTGTACAAATATGCACTGCAATACTTTATTTTATTTTATTTTAAAACAGCAAAACAACAATCACCAGTGTAATTTAAGTGGTTAGAGTGTTGGACTAGGACCTGGGAGACCAGGGTTTGAATCCCCCCAGCCGTGAAGCTTGCTGGGTGACCTTGGGCCAGTCACTGCCTCTCAGCCTAACCAACCTCACATGGTTGTTGTGGGGTTTACATGAGGAGGGGGAGAACTGTATATGCCACCTTGAGCTCCTTGGAGAAAAACTGGTATATAAATACACTGTTCACATTGGAAAAAGGACAATGCAGTTCCATTTTATTGAATAAAGTCTCTGTTGCTGAAATACTGAAGTCTTGAACAAAAGGACAGTGAAATAGTGTCAGCTCTAATGTGAAATATTTTTGTAACTGAAAGAGCTACAGGCAGCAGAGAGGAAGGCTGCGTTTGGGAGTAAAACATTTTCATAAGAAATAATATGATTCAAAAACTACCATTTATTTACATGCCTATCCTAGACACCTTTCACTTGAATGCAAATCCTACTGAATAATTTCAGCACACCTTATTTCTAAGCAAGTATACTTAAGATCCTGGGAAGCATTTCTCTGAAATGCACAACAGCTGAATATCCTGAATGACTAGATTTTACCACTAAGCCATGTTTGTAAAGCCACCTGTGACAAGGCAATCTGGTCCCCTATACAAGGGTAGTACAAGCATATCTGTGCTGGCTAGATCCAAGGAGTGTGCAGTATCTGTATGTCACAGTCTCCAAAACAAAGAGATCCAGAAACTTGGACTGCAGATTTGAATTGTAAAGAAGTCTTCCTTCCACACACAAACAGCACATGTCTACTCAGAAGTACTTCTCACTGAGTTCACTGGGGCTTACTCCCAATAAATTGGTGATAGGATTGCAGTAATCCTATCCCCTTATTTGAGAGTAAGCCCCATTAAACTCAATGAGACTTATTGTTGAGTAGACAGCATATAGGATTGCACTGTAACTCTTCTATTTGGCCAACAGTTACAGCATTTTCTTTGAAGGTGCACTTCATGTTGCAATCACATTTGAAATATACAATGTACAATATGTACTACTGCAGATTTGCTGCTTTCCATAAGAGATGGTCAGGATTTTCTCCCTTTTCCTTTCTCTTCATTACAATGTCTTAGGTTGGGTTTCTGATTTCTCTTCTATTAGGTCTTTAAATCCCAACTTTTCCAGCGGTTCTTTGGACATAAGTTGCCTAAACAAACAAACAATTTAGAAAGCATTAAACTTGAAACCAGCATGCTTAGCAGTGTCATTTTCTAATGCTGAACAATTCTATGCACCTTTAAAAAAGAAAAAGAAAGAAAAAAGGAAGACTCATCATGCCATGAGTCCCATCAGCCACAGCCAGCAAGGCTACCAGTCAGGGATGATAGGAATTGTAGTCCATCAACATCTGGAGGGCACCAGGTTGGGGAAGGCTGGTTAACAGAGTAAATTCCAAGTCTTTCCATATCACCTCATCAGAAATGGCTCTACTGGGGCAACTTCACTTCTAAGTCTGAGAGGTGATTGAGGAAACGGTACATGAAGAAGACCAGCAAGCAGGGGTGTGATCATCTAGGGTCTCAGGGGGTCTTAGACCCCTTATGTTTTTGGGAGCAGGGTTCCAGCAGGGTCCCTACATCCCCAGCATCCTACAAGCCAATCAGAATGAAAGTGTGTTAGCCACTGAGAAGAGTCTTCCAACATGCTTCCTTGTCCTTTCCTGCTGATTGGAGCCAATCAAAGTGAAAGGAGGTAAGTCAGCCACTGAAAAGACTCTTTTCAGTAGCTGACACTCTCCCGTTTCATGCTTATTGGCTCCTAGGGACATCTGTTGTTGTGGGAGAAGGCATTATCTCATTCTCATTCTGGATCTTATTCTGAACACAACAGTAAAAAGGGGGTGGTGGTGGTGGTATGGCTGTGACTACCATGAAGGGACCTCCCCTGCACTTCTGAATTTGTCACTACTACCGGCAGCAACACTTTTTAGAAATGTCAGCTCAGGTTTTGTGTAAGCAAGCAACCAATTTCATCAAAAAAAGGAAGTGGGAGGAGAAAGTGGAACCAACTACCTTCTGTGATTTTACAGATGTGAAAAAAGAAAGTTTGTGGAGCCAAAGACCCACCAGATGCTGACAGCCTGCCATAAGTCAATCTGGCACCAGCAAATCAAGAGCAAACATCCATCTGCTTAAGCGAAGTGTAAGGAAAGAAAGCACTTGCCTCTCCATTCTGCATTCTAAATATTCTTTTGATTCCTGTCTGCACAAAGCATTCTCAAACCTATTTTCCTTCAGACACTTCATGAATTTTTCTTTGAATGCTGTACATTCACCTGTTAAGAGAAGGAAAATATATATATATTGAAACAGAAAGAAAGAAAAGAAACAGACATGGAATAAAGAGCCAGACAAAACAAGCATGCTGTTCAAGGGGCTCTATGGCTCTGGCTCAGAACAAGGAGGAAAACCGCAGTGGCAATGTATTATTGTTTATCGTTATTTTATATACTGCTTTTCACTAGAAAAGATGGCAAAGCAGTTTACAAAGGAAATCAAACAAAAAAAGAGAGCCAGTGTGGTGCAGTGGTTAGAGTGTTGGATTAGGACCTGGGAGACTAGGGCTTGAATCCCCACTCACCCATGAAGCTCACTAGGGGACCTTGGGCCACTCACTGTCCCTCAGCCTAACTTATCTCAGAGGGTTGTTGAGGGGATTAAATGAGGGGGAAAAACATTTATGCTATTTTGTGCTCCTTGGAGGAAAGATGGGACGGAAATGTAAGAAATAAATAAAATTCAGTATATATATAAAAAAAAAAATTATACAGTATTTGGAGCAGATAAATCATCAAAATCCATAAAACAGATCACTTAATGCACTTCCACTCACTTAATACCCTCACAAATTCCACATCTATACCAACCTACATCTGCATACATTCATCTACACTTATACACACTTATTATTATATATATATATATATATATACACACACACACACTCAGCAATAACCAATCCCAACAGTCCCCTAAGTACATAGAGAAAAACTGCACTACAGCACTGGCAGCATAATACTATGAGGCTAACATCAATTTTATTCTAGGACTCCACCAACCCCAGTAAAAACCTCATGCCATTCACCCAACTGCTCACTCACATTCACATGGGGCAATGGTGGATGGTGCCCATTGGGATTGCAAAAGGCAGGGAGACCAGAGAGCTTCGGCTATGGGGCGGTATACAAGTGCAATAAATAAATAAACAAATAAATTAATTAATTAAATAAATAAACAACAGGTGGAGCCAGAAGAAGGCAGGCAGATTGATTAATTGATATAGGTGGGGCAATGCCCCATTCACCCTAATGAACCAGCCACCATTGCATAAGGGTTATTGTCTATGGCTGAGAAACCAAGCTCTCAGCCTAGCCATCAGCCACCAGTTCCCAGCTCCCACCTGAAAAGTGGTCAAACCCCAATCCCTCTCCCACTGAAACCTCCCAGGCTGTAGCAGACCTTCAGGTTGCTGTGCTCTTAGAAAAAAAAGGTAGTTTCCAAGGGGAGTTCAGAGTGAAGATGCTGATTTGGAATTCATTTGCAAATTTGACAATATGGATCTTGGTTGCAAAAGAGATTGGGAGTGTCTCGCTCATTAAAACTGTCCCCTCTTTAGATGTTTATGCTTACACTATTGCTCTTCCTGTTTTTATTTAATACATTCATAATCCCACCTTTCTTCCCTCATGGGACAGGGTGGCTTACAAGGAGATTCCAGGTGTTTTTCCATCCAGGTGCTGACCAAATCCAAACCTGCTTAGCTCCAGCAAGGTGGCCACTGCCTTTCCTACAGCCCCTCTCGGGTGTTAAGATCAGCAGACGAGGCCCTCTTTGTAGTTCCGCCACCCGCAAAAGTTGGGGAGCGTGGCAGCCCAGCACAGGGCTTTTTCTGTGGTGGCTGGCCCCGAAGCTGTGGAATTGCATCCCCACAGAAGTGTGTCTGACACCTTCATTCTATGGTTCTGGTCATATGTTGAAGATGCACTTATTTACCCTGGCCTCTGACCCCTGAAATATGCTTTCAGGACCCACCCTATTCCTGTGACAGTAATTTGTTTTAACTGTTTTTAACAGTGAATTTTAAATGGTTGTAACCTGCTTTAGAACCTGCTGGTGAAGGGCAGATGATGAAGATAATGATGATGATGATGATAATGATAATAAATAGTTGTCCCCTAGGCCATGTCTTCAAGAACGCTATGCGTTATCATCACTAAGTTCAATGTCATGATATAGTTTATTCTTCTTAATTTTTAATTTCTTATATTTCTATTCTACCCTTCCTCCGTGGTTTGTCCCCTCCCCATTTTATCCTCACAACAACCCTGTGAAGTAGGCTAGGCCAAGAGGCAGTGACTGGCCCAAGGTTCCCCAGTAAGCTTTATGGCTGAGTGGGTGTTTGAACCCTGGCCTCTCCCAGGTCCTAGTCCAGCCATCTAACCACTGCATCACATTGGTTTAGGATTGTCACCTTAATGCTCTACTCTACAATCCTATGCCCATTTACTTGGGTGCAAGCTCAACTGAAATCAGTGGGACTTTGTCTGCAATCCTATTCCTACTTACCTGGGAGTAAGCACCCTTGAACTCACTGGGGCTTACTTCTCAGTACACATATATAATAATAATAATAATAATAATAATAATAATAATAATAATAATAATAATAAACTTTATTTCTACCCCGCCCTTTTTCCAATAGGACTCAGAGCGGCTTACAACTAAAAACAACACCATTAAAACATACAGAAGTATACAATTAAAAAAGAATTAAACTATGAGAAAAATTAAAACCATAAAACATACGTTAAAAACAGCTGACAATTTAAAATAATAAAATCATATAATATAGTCACCAATCCTATGACACTTAATCCTGGTCGTTCTCTATCCCAAATGCCCGTTGAAATAAAATAAAATAAAAGTCTTTACTTGTCGCCGGAAGGACGGCAAGGAGGGAGCTAATCGCACCTCACTCGGAAGGGAATTCCACAACCTAGGGGCGGCGACCGAAAAGGCCCTATCTCGTGTCCGCGTCATATGTACTTGCGAAGGTGTGGGGAGCACAAGAAGGGCCTCACCTGAAGATCTCAAATCCCGGACAGATTCATGTAGGGAGATATGATCTGTCAAATAACCTGGACCTGAGCCGTATAGGGCTTTGTAGGTCAAAACCAGCACTTTGAATTGTGACCGGAAACAAACTGGCAGCCAGTGGAGCTGTTGTAACAGGGGGGTTGTATGGTTCCTGTAACCAGCCCCGGTTAGCACTCTGGCTGCAGCTCTTTGTACCAATTTAAGTTTCCAAACAGTCTTCAAAGGCAGCCCCACGTAGAGCGTGTTACAGTAGTGTAAGCGGGATGTAACCAAGGCATGCATCACCCTAGTCAGATCAGGCAGCTCCAGGAACGGGCGCAGCTGGCACACCAGTTTTAATTGGGCAAATGCGCTCCTGGATACAGCAGTAATCTGGGCCTCCAAATTCAAAGCTGAGTCCAGGAGTACACCCAAACTGCGAACCTGAGACTTCAGGGGGAGTGCGACCCCATCCAGCACCGGTTGAATCCCTATTCCCTGATCTGCCCTCTGACTGACCAGGAGTACCTCTGTTTTATCAGGATTTAATCTCAACTTGTTTGCCCTCATCCAGTCCATCACTGATGCCAGACACTGGTTTAGGACCTGTACAGCTTCCTTGGCTTCAGGTGGAAAAGGATTGTGCTGTTCTTTTGAATATTCATGTATAGATCTGTGCTGTTGTTTATATATTCCAAAGTTTTATTTTTACTTCTTTAACATTTCTTGATACTGAATTTTTATTTATTACTGCAGTGCCTGCCTTAAGACGACTTGACAGCAAAAGACAGCAGAAGAATCTTATTAAATAAATAAATATTCTGGAATCTGCAGTCTATTTCTGGGTTATTTGGTAAGGGACATTTGATGTCTCCCTTCTTCCTTCCTCTACAGCTTTACTATAAACTGTTTTTGTTTTGTTTTGCATTATTCTACATATTAAAAATTATTGTGGACTGTTTTTGCTGTTTCCATGCTACTGTTACATTGTGTCAGCTTTGCTGTAAAGCAACCTTGTATATGAAAAGGCAGGATAGAAATAAAATATTAATAAACCTGACAATGCATTAATCAAATAAGAATTTCCAAATTCTTGTGAGACTGTTGCACTCCTGGATTAGATTATTTCTAAGATCCTTTCCAATCCTAAAGGCCCTTCCAACTCTGAACTACTCAAAGGTTTACCTGATCCCTTATATCCATGTTAGACCACTGACATCTTTGGAGCAGTCTCTGTTGGTGGCCCAGATGGATGCATTCTGCATTTGGGCCCAAGCCTGTGGAACTCCCTCCCGACTGACATTAGCCTGGCACTCTCCTTGCTGAACTTTTAAGATTTTCTTGTCCCATCAGGCATTTTAAAGCAGTGTTCGGCATTACGGTGACGTTTTATTGTTTTATTTCTCTGCATGGCTTATTTTTATGCACACCGCTAATGATTAAATGGCATAGAAATGCTTTAAATAAATATAAATTCTATGATTGTCCATAATTTTTAAAAAGTTCTTCTAAAATTCTTATTCCCATTATTTTTATTTAATTTGTTACTTTATAATGGAAGGCAACGATCATTATGTATCCTTAAGAGGAACAGATCTATGTCAGAACAATTTGGGACCCGGGTATCTACCAGACTGCCTCCCCCAGTACAGACCACACCAAGCCTTAATAGCTTCAGAGGAAATACTGCTGATTATTCCATAAGTAGCTGACTGTTACTTGGTGACAACATAGAAGTGATCTCTCTGTGGTAGCACACACCCTTTGGGATGCCCACCCCTGCATATTTCAAAGGTGAAGGCAGTAACCAGTGTTAAATACCTCTTAAAGACTTATACATTTGCCCATGCTTTCCTGTACTCTTGATTCCTAATGGTTAAAGCCTTTTCCCTGTTTCTGTGCACTGTTCAGCTTTATCTACAATATATAGTTTTATTCGGTTCTTCTTTAGCTTTTTAAAAGTTTTGTTTTATTGCTGTTGTATTTTTATGTTTACTTTTTCCTGATTATATTTTATGTAAATAGCTTTTTATATTTTATATAAAGTTATATAAATAAGTAAATGGCAACCATATGTTAGGAACACAGGAAGCCGCTTTATTCCAAGTCAGGCCAAAAGTCCATCTAGCTCAGTATTAACCACACTGGCTGGCAGCAGCTCTCCAGGGTTTCAGACAGGGGACATTCCCAGCCTTACCTGGAGATGCAAAGCATTAAACCAGGAACCCTCTGCGTGCAAAGCAGATACTCTACCACTGAGCTACAGCCTTTCCTTAATATTAATGGCATGAGGGTTATTGATAGAGAAGTCTGTTAGTTGCCCAATGTGCTGCCTCTCTCAATTGTCCCAGTGTCAGTTCTTCTTCTGGGGCTTTAAAAATCATTTTCTTGCATGCTCCTCCTCCATTTTATAGTGAAACACCAGCAATTCCCCCCACCCTTGAGTGCCCAGGTGTTGTTGGACTCCAACTCCCATCGTCCCTAGTCAGCATGGCCCAGCAAAGATGATGGGAGTTATCATCCAACAAGAGAACCAGCATGGCACGGTGGTTAGAGTGCTGGACTACGACCCCTGGCAGATCAGGGTTCAAATCCCCACTCAGCCTTGAAGCTCACTGGGTGACCGTGGGCCAGTCACAGGCTCTCAGCCTAATCTACTTCACAGGGCTGTTGTGAGGTTAAAATGGGGAAGGGGAAGAACCATGGACGCCACCTTGAGCTCTTTGGGGGAAAGGTGGGATATATATGTAATAAATAAGTAACAACTGGACGGTCACAAGTTCCCAGTCCCTATCACAGAGGGCGTAAACCTAGACATACTACGTAGTCGGAGTTTCTCTATTAATGGAAGCTACCTTCCTACGGGGTCCCAGTGGTACCGTTCTACCCTTTGCACCTCTATGGTGAACACGCTTTATCTAGTTGGGAGTTCGACTTTAGACCGAAAATGCCTGAGATACTTCTTCCTCTCTCTCTCCCTCTCTATGACCGGTTGAGGAATTGCGCGTGCGCAGTTAGGGGACAAAAGGACAGGCGGAGCGGAAGGTTTGTGGGTGTGAGCGGAGGGTTTGCGGGTGTGAGACGGCACGTCCTCTGGGGCCCTCTCACCGAAATGATCCAAAGGGAAAGAGCCTTTGTCTGGTGGCCTCGGCTTGAAGCTTTTAGCCCCGAAGTTCATAGCCGTAGACATGGCGACGATCCTCTCCCCTGGCAGCTGCTGCGCCTATGACCGAAGCTCCCCTGGCTTCCGGGGTTTTCCGGTTGTCAAGTCACAGGGTACAGAGTGGAGCGCCGAGCCAGGCCAGAGGAAACGACAGAAGAGCTAATCGATCGGGGAGGAACCATGCAGTTAGCCCCGCCTCCTTTGGGCGGTGCAGGCTCAGGATGTTAGCACTGGTCTTAGGAGTTCCAGATCTGGCTTTGATTTTCTCATATATGTTCTGAAAGAAAAGGGGGGAAAGGGAATTTTGGGGTGTCATTGGGTTGTCACCAACTAAGCCGTACTGAGAGTAGAGCTATTAAAATTAATGGCCCTAAGTTACTCATGTCCATCAGTTTTAACAGGTCTACTCTGAGTAGGACTAATATAATTCGATACAATCCTTAAAGGACTAAATTACCTTATTGTGGCAGAAGATTTCACGGTCTTGATTTGGATTGTTCCTAATTAATGATTACACCCTTCCTGCAAGGAGCTCTGAGTTATGTATATGTGGGTACTCTCTTCAGTGTCTACCCCCGGAATTGAAATGAGTATGTGATGATTGTTCAGGGTAGGGAAGGCTGAGGAGCTGGACCCTACACTCTTGGCAACTACAGACTCAGGCTGTACAGCATCAGAGTATAAAATTAATAATAAAAACACCATCAGGACTGCTTAATTACAATTAACTTAAGTTTTAATTATAGTTTGCCACACCTGCATACTTGTTATAGTTTGCTCTTGTAAATGAACTTCTTGAGTGAAGAGTGTTCGCTTTCAAAGAGTCGTAGTGTTGGCAGGGGCCTCAAGGGATACTAGCCCACCCTTCCCCAACCAGGTGCCTTCCAGATGTTTTGGACTTCAACTCCCATCAGCCATCATGGAGAATCCTGGGAACTGTAGACTGTTAAGGGTGCTGGGAATTGTAGCTTTTTGAGGTCAGCAGCCTTAAACTGCAGTTCCCCAGATTCTTTGTAGGGAAGCCATGACTATTAAAGTGGTATAAGACTGCTTTAAATGTATGGTGTGCACGTGACCTCAGTGTTGCCCTTGCAGAACTCAGTAGGGAGGAGAATGGGGACAAAGCTAGAATTAGTTAGTTCTGCCTGTCGTTGGCTCTGGCTCCACCTACTGTTGTCAAAACAAAAGGAGACAAGCTCTGGTGCTGTGTGGATGATTTATTACATGCTCTATGTGTTTCAGAGAATGTATATCATTCCTCAAGAGCTAAAAATAAGAAATTCAGTTGGACAGAATATCAGAGATAACACCGTGATCATTGTTATGAACGTACAACATTCCAAAGACCACATCCATTGGTAAAAAGTAACTTTCCTCAACCATTTAACTTTCTGCAATAAGACAAGTTCATCATGATGACCACGGTGTTGTCTCTATTAAATCTGTCCAATTGAATGTTTTTGTTATTCTCCGAAATGTGTAGAACATGTAATAAATTGTCTACACGGCACCCAAACTTGTCTCCTTTTGTTTCAACTACCACTTGGTATTTTTTACCCTTTGTTCCTGAGCCACCTACTGTTAGCATCCTTGCCTTCTGCCCTGCCAGTCCCAATGGGCACCAGCCACCGCTAGTTGTTGTAAGACTAAAAAAAGTAGAGGATACCTATCTATATTGTTGCCTGTAGCTCCTGGGAGGAAGGGTAGGACATACATGTGATACAACAGTTGCATAAAAATGGGTATTTTAGCAACTTTGCCTGTGCGGGAATGAAATGCTGAATCTGATTTAGTGGAAGAATGCCATCACCTCACCTGGTTGTGCCATTGTTTTGTTGTATTCATTGCATAAGATCTAGTTAATATACTCTTACCAAAATTTGGCTTTGGGCTAGCTCTTTCTTACCTGTCATCTGAACAAAACATTCTCCAGAGAAAAAGAAATTCTGATTTTATGTTATTTTTTAGAAAAGGTGACCAAGGTACCTGACTGACTGAGGAGTGCAAAGCAATTCAATTCTGTGCACATCTACTCAGAAGTCTCACTGTGGGTAGTGGGGCTTAATTCTCACAAAAGTGTGCATAGGATGTCCCCCTTTTTAATCCGCCATCTCATTGTAACTTGCTGGGATCTGTCCAGGACTGAACTGCGAGTCTGCCACCAGCTTCACACCGACACTGTCTGAGAATGTATAGGCGTGTGTGTGTGTGTGTGTGATATGCAAAAAGGAGTATAAAATATGCTTTGCATCCTCAGTGTAAAATTCTCACAATGAAGGATGAAAGTAAAAATAGGATATATATATTTTTAAAAATCAAACTATCCAAAAATGAACAAATCCAGAGCCAGAATGGGGAAGGAAAAGAGCATATGTTTTGCATGCAAAAGGTCCCCGGTTCATTCCCTGGAGTCTTCAGGTAGGACTGGAAAAGACTCCTGCCTGAACCCCTGGAGAACCGCTGCCAGTCGGTGTCGACAGCACTGAGCTCAGTGGAGCAATGGTCTAATCTGCTATAAGGCAGTTTCCCATGCAAATCACAAGCATTCCTCTCCCCTCTCCACAGCTGCAACACTGGGTCACCCTTGACAGAAAGTTTCCATGCTGTTTTTTCTGGCCCCTCCCCTCATTCTCTACCCCCCCTATTTAAAGTCTATGAACTTTGCCCATTCTGGGCACCTTTTAAAAAACTTTCAGAGGAAGTGCCCAAGAGCAAACATTACAAACCTGTAGATATCATGTTTCACTATAGGCAAAAATGGGGGGGAGGGGGGCAACCGACATCTATTTCCACTTGGTTTTATTTTGAAACAGAGGCACAAGGCTGATATTTAGCCATACCAAATTTCTGAGAAACAAGGGATCTTGAATGAGATATTTGCCATTTTGGGGGGTAAATTCTTCCTGATGTATGTACAGTACTGTGATTACAATCTCCAAAGTAATCCTCTCAACACAAACATGTTGAGATCTGGAGAGAATAGCTCCTTTGAATGGGGTTGTCGGTGGAAATGTTTAGCTGCTGGAAACAAAAGGGCAAGGCTGCACTCAGGTGGGAAAGACCCCGAAGCAAGGGTTTGGTGATAGGGACCACCCACTGCAACAGGATCATACTTATGACCAGTTCCCATCTTCTCCAGGTAGGGCTGCGAGAGAACCCTGCCTGAAACCCTGGAGAGCGCCTGCTAGTCTGTGTAGACAATAATGAGCAAGGTGAACATAAGAGCCTGCTGGATCAGGCCAGTGGCCCATCTAGTCCAGCTTCCTGTTCTCACAGTGGCCAACCGGATACGTATGGGAAGCCTGCAAGCAGAACCTAAGTGCAAGAGCACTCTCCCTTCCTGCAGCTTCTGGCAATTGGTTTTCGGATGCATACTGCCTCTGACTATGGTGGCAGAGCACAGCCATCATGGCTAGTAACCAGGGCTGTAGAGTCGGTATGTCAAACCTTCGACTCCAACTCCCCTATATTTCTACACTCCGACTCCGGCTATTTTTCTGCTGTCTGACTCCAACTCCGACTCCTTCATAAATGGCAAATGTATATTGATTTATGTTAAAATATTAATATTAAAATATTAATTTTATTTTGAAGCCAGAGTCGGTACATTTCTACCGACTCCGACTCAAAATTGCTTCCGACTCCAACTCCACGACTCCGACTCCACAGCCCTGCTAGTAACCATTGATAGCCTTACCAATGGACCAGTGGTCTCACTCTGCAAAGCTCAGCTTCCTAGATTCCACATCAGAGTTGACTACAGAAGTATAATGGGTTATTTTTACTTAATCGATTGTCCATGGTAAATCCAGAATATATGTCAAAAAAGTGTGGGCTGGCATTTTGAGGGTGACATCACATGGACAGTGTGAAAAACCTCAGCACCAATTCCGCAACAAACCTCCATCTGGAAGCACCCTGAGACAACAAAGGGAGTATGTGGCTCTCTGCATGACCCATTTGTGACATCAAGTCCCCATCTGGGTGCATCTTGTCATGAAAATCGAAGAGCAGAGGTGAACAGAAGGTAGTTTGGGATCTACTGGTAGATCATGTGATTTGGAATAGAACAATAACAGGATTCTGACTTCCAATGTCTTAAGAATGGCAGCAATTTAAACACTTCCCCCCCCCCAAAAAAATAGGTTGCTTAAAAAAAATGCTTGGGGAATTGGGTGGGGGAATGAAACCAAAGAAGATTTTTGTGTGAAAGGACTTGTGAGCTTGGTACTAGTACTTATTATAAATTCCTGGCCTGTGCATGTGCTCAGAAACACCCTTTCCCTGAAGTTGTATCCTGTCCACCTGGCTGAGCAACTACTTTGCACCTTTTGCTGGGGGATCTTGGGATTCTAGTAAGAAACAAAATAGATTGTGCAAGCCTGAAGTCTGTCCACTCCTCTTTAAGAGAACATATGAGCTTGGAGGCTAGACAAGAACTTCACTACCTCTCCGTCACAGACAAGTACAGAATAGTAACAAAGAACTCCTCCTGTCTCTACCCAGAGAAATAAGCCCAGTGCCACCTAGTGACCAGATGATAGAATGACACTATCCACATACAATAAAAAGCACTCACCTGAAAAGCCCATGTGAATAAGAAAGTCTTCATAGTAAAGGGTCTAGTTTCTGGATGTGATGCACTGCAGCAGGAAGTAGTTTCAAAGTTTGGGGTCCAGCACTGAAAATGCTTGTTTAGCAGTGATTGTCAACTTAATCGACAATGGAAAAGATGGCCTGTAACACCTTAACAGGCAAGGAATTACTTGTTTCAGTGGTTCCCAAACTTTTTTCCCCATGGACCACTTGAAAATTTCTGAGGGTCTTGGCAGACCACTCAATGATTTTTCTACCTGTTGTAGGAATTGTAATTTGATAGGATTCAAATTGTAATACAATAAAATACAATATAAGAAATAAAAGAACCAATGAAAATGCAAATAAAAATCAACAAGAATATTCAAAGCAATGGGCGTGTCATCTCTCATCTTCAACCACAAATCCATTGACACAGACCACTTGAATGAAGCTTGTGGACCACTAACTTAGATGCTCTGTCTTACATTCCTGGCTCCAGATCCTAACATAGTCATTGCAGAAATAGCACCACCGTTCAAGTAGGTTTTTATGTCGTCATTTGTGTTTCTGATACTTCTCCACCCTAGAAGTTGAAACTAAATGGAAATGTACACTCAGTTCAATTACATAACCACCAGCTAATGCATCTTGAAATATGAGATCTTTATTATGTTGTTCCTCTGAACCATGAAGAATTGATTTTTTCTGGGTATGTGAACATCTGATTGTTTACGAGAATACAAATAATACTTTGTAATTTGACTTATTATTACCATTTCCCAATAAGATTATGATAGCCTCCTTCAAAAGGCCAGGAGAAAAGAAAGCACGCAAGTTGCATTCAGATGATTATAGCTAGGATTATTATACTCTAATATCTGGAACGGCTGTAGCTTAGTGGCAGAACATCTGCTTTGCATGCAGGAGGACCCAGGTTCAATCCCCGGCATCTCCAGGTAGGGCTGTGAGACACTCCCTGTCTGAAACCCTGGAAAGCTGTTGCCAGTCAACGCAGACAATACTGAGCTAGATGGACCAGTGAGTCACCATCTCTTAGACTGGCGTACCTCACAAAGTTGCTCTGGGGATAGAAAGCAAGGGAGAATCTTGAATGCTTTCCTAAATTCTTTTGGGGTGAAGGACAGCAAGAAACAAACAAGATACAAATACAATAAATACAGTTTTAATTGATCAACCCCTGAAAGTTAAACTGATGATAGTACCATAAAACAACAAGCCTCCAGAAGAATTAGTCTAATGAAGACATTGGGCGGGTTCACACAGAGCTTTAGTGTGGGTCTGGTGCTACTCACAGCCCCTTTTAATTTGCATGAATCACACCATGTTGCACGCAATCAGCAACTAGATTGCAGTTTTCCCCTTTAAATCCATAGTATATCAATGCTCTTTTAATTCAAAAAGGGAAGGTAAAAAAAACTTCAGTTCATATCTCTGAGTGCTTGTAGATGCCTTACCCTGATGCTTTAGGTGGGTGTGTCAATCATTCCCCTCTCCACACCCACTCCCTCCTTCTCCCTTCTTTCATTTCATTTCCTGTTTGGCTGCTGACTCCCATTCTGCAAGCCTGCTGAAACTCTCCTTTATTTTTCTTTCTCCCCTGATTTGTGCACAAAAGCATAACACTGTTCAAGTAAATATTTGTATTCCAGCTGGATTGTTGCAGTGAAAATATAAATACAAATAATTACACTTTATGAAACTCTGGAACAAACTGAGCATGCTCAGTTGGCAAGGTAACCAGAGGAAGTGAAATTTTGACCTTAAGAGGCCATGGTCATTAGGAAGCTGCATGATTAATCCTTTTCCTTCAGTGTGAATGAGAAGCACTGGGTTTGCAGCTGGCTTTGAGCCTCCTATGTGGACTGTGCAAACAGAAAACAGAGGTAAAAGCAGTGTCTAATATAATGCTTTGCTCCCATGTGGATAAGCCCATTGTCACAAATGGGGACAAACATGCCTTTTTGTCTGGAATGGACACTTGAGTGTGGAAAAAAACACTCAAATTATTGCAGCCATATATTTCACAACCTGCCTCATAGCCATAGGTGATCAGGAATTCCATGGAAGCGAGTACATAGAAACTTCCATTCAGGCACGTAAGTGGGCTGGTGGAGGAGGAACAAATCTCTCCATTCTTTAACTAGTCCACTTGGTTTCCCTACTGGCTGAGGATGAAGGGAAGCCAATCCTTTAGCTCTGTTCTTCCACCAGCCTCTTTGGTAGAATGCTTAAAAAAAACTAGCCTGCTAAGAGGCTAGCTAAGAGTCCTAACCTGCCAAGAGGAAGCCCCCTCCACTATGGCCAGCATAGAAATGCAAGATACTAGCTTCCTAACAAGTGAGTAACTGTTGTGGACCTAGTTGCAAGGCTGAATTAGAGTCATGGAAATTGCAACAACTGTGGTGTAGTGGTTAAGGTGCTGGACTATTACCTGGGAGACCAAGGTTCGAATCCCCACACAGCCATGAAGCTCACTGGGTGACCTTGGGCCAGTCACTGCCTCTCAGCCTCAAAGGGAAGCAATGGTAAACCCCCTCTGAATACCGCTTACCATGAAAACCCTATTCATAGGTGTATTGCCCCGGCCTGGGCACTCAGGTTTCCAAGATACCAGAGAGACGAATAAGGCAGACTCAGCCACAGGTTTACTTAAAAGGAGACAAAGTTTATTGAATAGCTTTCAATCTGCAGGTGTACCCAATAAGGTGGAGCAGGCTGCCAGGCTCTGCACGAACATGGACCAGGCTGAACAACCAAACTGGGCAATCAGGAAACTTTTATAGGATACATGTTTACAGCATAGTCATGAGCAACTAATTACTACAAAGGATTAAGTCACAGCTTTCCCACCATAGCCCTCCAGTGATGAAGGTTCCTTCCCAGGGTCATACATCATAACAATGGCTGATAAGCACAGCCTCTACCTCCCTGGCGGGGCGTTAACTGCTCCAGGGTCTACACTATCTGGTTAACAAGGCACCTTCCCAGCATCACACAGCACTCTTGGCAGAGCATCAGACTGGAATGCCTATTAGGAATCTCTAATTAGGCCCCAGGTGGCTCTGAGCTCACATTGGCCGTCCTTGACCCATCTCCCTGCTTGCTTAGATGCTGAATGCTAAACTCTACAGAGAACTAAGGTGGGGGGGGGGAATACAAGCCGCCCTTGCCTACAGGCAGCTATTCTGCTGGTGAAGATGTTGAGCCTTTGCCCACTGGCCACTACAACAGGGTTGCCATAAGTCGGGATCGACTTGAAGGCAGTGCATTTCAATTTTCATGGCTGAGCTTTCCTTGTGAAAACAGCAGACTTTGTCACAACAGGAAGACAGAGTGATTCATGGGACCAGCTAAGAGACGCCAACTGGTTTTGCTGTTACAAGGATTTCAACAACCTATTTGAGCAGATGCATGACAGGGAGGGAGAAATTGCAAAGAGGACTCTCGCTATTTTCAGGTGGGATTCAAACACATACTGGCAAATTCAGATTACACAATTAAAGCCAATTTGCAGCTCCTGTGCAATAAACCTGATATCCCCCTCCCCGAAATGGGACTTTTTACTATAAGGAAAGTTTGAGATAACTTTTGCATGACGCAGCAGCATCTAACTTCCCCGAATGAATGCCCAATAAACAGTCCACATTTATCTAACCTCCTGTAAACTTTGTGCAAACACATCAGGATGAATGCTCAATAAAGAGGTAGTCTGGAAGCAACCTCCAATGGTGGTTGAACGTTATGAACAATCCAAGCATTCCTACATGCAACACAAGTACAGGCTAGGCAATCTTCTAAAGTTTCCCCTAATGGCATAGTTTGCTTTAAATCATAATATGTCCATCTAAAAAAATAATTAATGGGACAAAGATCTGAATAGCTTCAACCTTTTTATACAAGAAATCAAATGGGATTGGCTTTTTGAACAGTGCCAAGATTGTTGATAAATGTTCACCAAAAAGAGACCTTTTTTTAAGGCTGTGTATCAGTGGCACCTGACACCATATACACTAAGGTGTGTGTGTGTGTGTGTGTGTGTGTGTCTTTTTCTGGAGCTGTAAGATAATAAAGTTCTGGAAGTCAGTTCTTGATATAATACTAGAGAGGATAGGATACAATCTAGTTAATAATCCTAAAACTATTTTATATGGGTATGCTAAAAACAGAAATTGAGGATATAGCTGTACAATGCCTGATGAGCTTATTACCCCACCTGCAGTCTGGACCCAGCACAGGTCTCTCATGATCCCACTACTAGGCACCACCACCTGACACTCTGTAACATAATACTGCCCTGAAACTGTGCCTTAGTCTCCTCCACAGATTGCTACATAGTGTCTGGGTTCACTTACAGGCCACAACCCACCTGTATCTTTGTTCCTTTAAAGATTACAGCCCTGTGTTGCTTTGGATACCTGCTGCTGTTACACTATCCCTTCACCACTGCTACCATTGAGACTGTTCCCAGCTTTGGTATTTGTTCTGCCCACCCTTCTGGTCTGTAATGTCCCAGCCAAGGATCAGGCATGTTGTTAAACCAAAACTATTTATTTAATAACACAAGGAGTAAGATTACTTTAAATTCAGTCAACATGTGTGTGGTTACATATAATAGTTTCCTCTTTATATCTCTTAGTCCTAAAACCTGCCTCACTACCCACCTAAACCCACAAATCCACCCCTTCAGAACCAACAACCCCCCAACCAGCAACCAACTGTCATTCTGTCATTTATACCTTCAGTCACCCAGACGTTCAACAAATTACAACTCAGCATTCCTCAACATTCCAACCCATGTACTCCCCCCTCTCACTCACTCTGCTTACCACAATTACTCTACAAAACCAACAATTACCATAATTACTGTACAACATTTACAGGGGCATCACATTCCTGTTAGAGATGTGGGAAGCCAAGAGCTCCATATTTTCTGGAGCTGCAAGATAATAAAGTTCTGGAAGTTAGTTCTTGATATAATACTCGAGAGGACAGGATACAATCTAGTTAATAATCCTAAAACTCTTTTATATGGGTATGCTAAAAACAGAAATTGTACAGCTACAGCTGTGCAATGCCTGATGAGCTTATTAACTGTGGCAAAGAGCTGCATTGCAAAACTGTGGTGTGATAAAAATGTTCCAACTGCATTTGTATGGTTGAAAAAAGTCTGGGAAGTTGCTCTGTGAAGTAAGGTAACAAACCAGAGAATAACATTAAATAATCTACAAGTAGATTGGTTCACTGAGAGGTGGGCCCTTTTCTCCTTACCATGTATTTACTTTAACTTGTTTATTCCAATTTTCTGTTTTGCAGATGTGAACTTTCTCTATTTGATGGGAATTATTTAGGTCAGCAGGATTTGTTCTCATTGAGGAGGTTATCTGAATGGTAACTATGTATTATATGGAAATGAAGTAAGAAAGAATAGTATGAAAGAAGGAAAAGGGGTAGAAGGAGAGAAGAAAATAAGTAATTAAAAGGGAGAACATAAGAAGAGCCTGCTGGATCAGGCCAGTGGCCCATCTAGTCCAGCATCCTGTTCTCACAGTGGCCAACCAGGTGCCTGGGGGAAGCCTGCAAGCAGGACCTGAGTGCAAGAACACTCTCCCCTCCTGAGGCTTCCGGCAACCAGTTTTCAGAAACATACTGCCTCTGACTAGGGTGGCAGAACACAGCCATCATGGCTAGTAGCCATGATAGCCAAATAGTACATATTTATTAAAAGCAATGAAGGCATTCAGACATAAGAATACTTTTGGTCAAATCAGATCCTAAATTATTAATACGGGAGATGGAGGAGGGAAGGAAAGGAAGAAAGAACAAAGAAAGATCAAGGAAGAAGAAAAAGAAAGGAAAAACAATAACAATAACAAAACAAACAGCAAGAACAGCAAGAACAAAAATCAAATGAATAAGCAATGATAAAACATAGTTACCTGTTGCTGTTTTACACAGAGAACTGAAAACTTGTTCTGAGTTAGTTAAAAAAATGCATTTTGTATGCTCTTTTTTATTCTAGTATAATATGTTTGCCTCAGGATGTCATCACACAGCAATTCGCTTGGCTGCAAACGGGTGGCACTGTGAACTACAGTGTGATGACAGACTTAAGATTTTGACTTTATTTGATTTGAATTAATATTTGTATGCCACTTTTCCAACAACCAAGCTGAGGTCAAAGTGGTTCACAATAACAGATCATTAAGAAACAAAAACAACACTTCCTAATTTAAAAAGTATACAATAGAGATACAATAAGCAGAATAAACAAATAAAAACAATAACAGGTACAATAAATGAATCAAAACAGTATAAATTACAGAAATATGAATCAATCATGCTAGATAAATGCCAGGAAAATCCTGCAGGAAAAAAAATCAAGCCATGCTCATCAATCAGCAAGGGTGCACATGCTCCCCTCCTGCCTCTCACCCAGGGAGACAGAGTGCACCAACAGGCTATCACCTGGTACAGAAATCAGTTGTCTGAGTGCAGCCAACCAGTCAGCATACAAAACATTCACCAACCACACAATGCAATGACTACAGCAAGATTGTGGCATTGATTGCAAAGCAAAGTAGTAAGAGAGAGCAGATATGCTGGTTCTTAGACATTTATACAGCAATTGTGCTGAGGACTTTTGCCTATGATGAGTTTCACCCAAGTCAGATTAGGCATGTAAATTGTAAGCAGTCCTCTCCTGCTCTTCCTTTCAATAAGAATAACCATATAAGAAGCTGGTAAAGCAGCACCAAAACCAGGAGTCCAAAAATAAAAATTTCCAAGTATCCCCCTTAAAATGCAAAAAAATGCAGTATACAGACTTCCATTCACTGTCAGAAAAGCTATTGATTGCAGGATCTCAGGGAGCAGTTTGTGCAAATAATAATCAAGTTTTTGCTCCGTGGCGCAGAGTGGTAAGCGGCAGTAACACAGCCGAAGCTCTGCTCACGGCCAGAGTTCGATTCCAACGGAAGGAGGAAGTCGAATCTCCGGTAAAAGGGGTCGAGATCCACGCAGCCTTCCTTCCATCCATCCGTGGCCGGTAAAATGAGTACCCGGCATATGCTGGGGCCCGGGGGGTAAAGAAAGGCCGGGGAAGGAACTGGCAATCCCACCCCATATAGTGCCTAGTAAACATCGCAAGACATCACCCTAAGAGTCAGAAACAACTTGCATTATAAGTGCGGGGACACCTTTACCATTTTTTTTTGCTCCCAGAAAATTGCAACAATCAGGTAAAGGGTTCTATAGAAGCGGAGAGATTCGCCCAACACCCCCTAGTGGGGGTCCCAGATTCACCCAGCATCTCACTTTGGGGGTCCCAGGTGTGCCCCACCTCATAGCAGCTGTGGGGGATGGACTTGCTCAGCACCATCATCTTGGCCTGGCCACTCTCAGGTGGAGGTTGAAGCAGGGGGGAGGCAGACAGAGAGAGAGAAAGAAAGTTGCTGGGAGATGGAGGCAGGCAGGTAGATATAATGGGAGGGGGTTGGCTTTGTTGAGGGCTAAAAGGAGGGGGCTCTGGCTTTGGCAAGGGGGCTGGTGAGGGGTAGGTGGGGAGCCAGTAGTGTAGGTAAGCAAAGCGAGCCAGGGCACAGCCCCTAGTCACTAATATATGCATTTTATGCACATTTTACCCTAGTATATGCTTATTTGTACACATTACTTAACTCAAGAATTGCATTGCAAAATGTAGTGCAAACTTTGAAGGATGGCTCCGTTTCAGTTTGTGTATTGTTTCAGAACGTGCAAATTCAGTAAGTTCGCTTTTAAATGTGAACTGTTGAATTTCTCCCCCATCCCATTCAAGAAATCCAGTCAACAGAATTAAACTTAATAGAACTTTTATTAGGTAGCAATGCTATACAAAGTATCCCATTTTCAAGGGACATTGGGAACTTCAGTTTTCAGTGTTGAAAAATTAAAAATGTCAACAGTCACCTCAGAGCAACTATTGTGGAGTGGTTAGAGCACCTTTCTCCAATGTAGTGTCCATATGACATTGGACTACACTCACATCCTCTCTGACCATTGGTCATGCTGGCTAGGGTTGATGGGAGTTGTCATCCAAGAACATCTGGAGGGCACCAGGGAAGGCTGAGTTAGGGTGTTAGGCTACAGCTGGACAGACTTTTGTTGAAATCCCCGCTCAACTCAGAACCTTTGGTTAATCACAGTTTCTCAGCCTAGCCTACCTCACAGAGTTGTTGTGATGATTAAATGGAAAAGGTGGATGTTCTAGTCTGAGTTCTTTGGGGGTAAGGTAGGATACAAATGTGATAAATAAATAGGAAAGGATGAGAAGACATGGGAAGAGGAACAGGACTAAGGATAGAGAAGAAATTAAATTCAGCCAAATCTATCAAATAAACAATATGAGAAGTGAAACATACCCATTCTTCGAAATTCGCACCTATTCAAATTTTGCAGTGCAGTTCTCCAACCAAACAATGTTTACAAAACTGCATATGTTAGGGGAAACTGTGCATAACAATGAATATATGAGTGAAAACAAGACACAAAAATGCATTACTTGATGAGAAATTGTTTGCAAATATGTGCACATTAGTCAAAACTCCATACAAAAGGTGTTCATTAGGAGAAAGTTAGGAAAAAAAACCCACAAATTGCTGCAGAAATATGGAGAACTGAATTTAAGACAGGAAAAATAAGAAACTGACAGAACTGAAATTGGCAGATCTTTCCATCCCTAAACAGGACCAAGCTTGTTCTGACAGAATGAGGTCTAATCCCTATTTAATCAGTAAAGGCATTTTGGGTGCTCTCTAATCCCTGTGTCATCTGATGTTCTTGGTGTTGATATGGGTATGTCTCTACATGTGGTGTGTGTGTGTATAATTTTATTTTATTTGCATCCTGCCCTTCAAACCAAAGTGACATTCCACAATTTCCAGGGCATTTTCCTGTTGCTTTCCTCATTGCAAAAAGTTTGATCTTTTGGGCAAGTGGGTTTGTTGCACAAGACCTTTCAGTTAGCTTTAATTGCGCAACCTGATTTTGCTGGGATGTGATTGAATCCAACCCCAAAATATTGACAGTCTGGAAGTACCCTTTATCTTTAAACTGGCCAGATAGCCTGTTCAAACAGAGGACATCTTCAAATGGAGGAGTGTCCCCTGATGACCTTTCAAACAGAGACCAGTCCTTTGTGAAGTAAGCCAAATGCCCATCCTACAGCAGAGGCTGCTCCATTAGAGCAAATGGGGCACTGCCCCACCAGCCTCAGTCTGCCCTCAGCCAGCCCCCCACCTGCCTGCCTTCTTACTTAAAAGTCGCTAGGGTGCAGCACTGGCTGCCAGCATCCTCTCTCGATACGAACCTACCCGTTCACTTCGTTCAGAATCTAAGGCCCTCCTCCGGGTACCAACCCATCGGGAAGCCCGGAGGGTGGTTACTAGATCTAGGGCCTTTTCTGTGGTGGCCCCTGAGTTGTGGAACAGCCTCCCCAAAGAGGTACGCCTGGCGCCTACACTTTTATCTTTTCGGTGCCAGGTAAAGACCTTTTTATGCTCCCAGGCATTTTAATTTTCTTAACCATTTTAATCTTTTAATCCGTATTTTTAATTTTTGTCGTATTATGTTTTTGTAGTTTTTGTTGTTGTTTGTTTGTATATGTTTTTATGATTTTTATTATGATATATTGTATTTTATCTTGTTTGTTCACCGCCCTGAGAGCTATTCTGCTAAGGGCGGTATATAAATTGAAATAATAAATAAATAAATAAATCCTCTTTTTTAACCTCAGTGTTGCCCTTGTAACAGGGGGGAGGATGCAGACAAAGCTAGAATTAGTTGGCCCTGCCTGTCATTGGCTGTGGCACTTCTTGTAATTTATTTTATTTATTTATTTTATTTAATTTAATTTATATACCGCCCTAAGCCCAAGGGCTCTCTGGGCGGTGTACATAAAATAAAACAGTCAGGAATATATAAATACAATAATACAATAAAATCAAGCCAACAAAGGTAAACAAAAATAATCAAACAACAGCAAAATACAACAATACATATAATAAAACGCATTAAAATGCCTGGGAATATAAAAAGGTTTTCACCTGGCGCCGAAAATATAGCAGCGTCGGCACCAGGCACACCTCATCAGGGAGACCATTCCATAGTTCGGGAGCCACAACTGAAAAGGCCCTATTTCTAGTCACCACCCTCCGAGCTTCTCGATGGGATGGTACTCGGAGGAGGGCCTTAGATGTTGAGCGCAGTGTACGGGTAGTTTCATATTGGGAGAGGCGCTCCACCAGGTATTGCGGTCCCATGCCGTGTAAGGCTTTATAGGTCAAAACCAGCACTTTGAATTTAGCCCGGAAACAAATAGGAAGCCAGTGCAGACGAGCCAGAACGGGTGTAATATGAGCGGACCTTCTTGTCCGCGTCAACAATCTGGCCGCTGCATTCTGGACTAACTGTAGTTTCCGAACTGTCTTCAAGGGCAGCCCAACGTAGAGCGCATTGCAGTAGTTCAATCTAGAAGTTACCAGAGCATGAACGACTGAGGCGAGGTCGTCACTGTCCAGATAGGGACGTAGCTGGGCTACCAATCGGAGATGGTAGAAAGCATTCCTTGCCACTGAGGCTACCTGAGCCTCAAGAGACAAGGAAGAGTCGATAAGAACTCCCAAGCTACGAACCTGTTCTTTCAAGGGGAGTGTAACCCCGTCCAGAACAAGGTGAACATCCACCATCTGGGCAGAGAAGGCACTCACTAACAGCGTCTCGGTCTTGTCTGGATTAAGCTTCAGTCTGTTAGCTCCCATCCAATCCATTATCGCGGCCAGGCAACGGTTTAGTACGTTAACAGCCTCACCTGAAGAAGATGAAAAGGAGAAATAGAGTTGCGTGTCATCAGCGTACTGGTGACAACGCACTCCAAAACTCCTGATGACTGCGCCCAGCGGCTTCATGTAGATGTTGAAAAGCATGGGGGACAGAACCGATCCCTGCGGGACTCCACAATGGAGAGTCCAGGATATCGAGCAATGTTCCCCAAGCACTACCTTCTGGTGGCGACCCACCAAGTAGGAGCAGAGCCACTGCCGAGCAGTACCCCCAACTCCCAACTCCGTGAGTCTTCCCAGAAGGATACCATGGTCGATGGTATCAAAAGCAGCTGAGAGATCAAGGAGAATCAACAGGGTCACACTCCCCCTGTCCCTCTCCCGACAAAGGTCATCATACAGGGCGACCAAGGCTGTTTCGGTACCAAACCCAGGCCTAAAACTGGATTGAAACGGATCGAGATAATCAGTGTCATCCAAGAGCCCCTGGAGCTGGCCGGCCACCACCCGCTCCAGAACCTTGCCCAGGAACGGAATATTCGCCACAGGTCTATAGTTGTTCAAGTTATCTGGGTCCAAGGAGGGTTTCTTCAGGAGTGGTCTCACTACCGCCGCTTTTAGGCAGTCAGGGACCACTCCCTCTCGCAAAGAGGCATTGATTACCTCCTTGGCCCAGTCGGCGGTTCCGGTCCTACCAGCTTTCACCAGCCAAGAGGGGCAAGGATCCAGCACCGACGTGGTCGCCCGCACCAGTCCAAGGATCTTGTCAACATCCTCAAGCTGCACAGACTGAAACTCATCCAATAAATAAGGACAAGACCGTGTTCTGGATGCTTCATTGAATCCAGCTGCTATAATATTGGAGTCTAAGTCCCGACGAATGCTAGCGATCTTGTCCTGGAAGTGTCCAGCGAACTCATCACAGCGGGCTACAGATGACTCTATAGTATCCCGAGGGCCAAGATGTAAAAGCCCTCGTACAGTTTTAAAAAGCTCCGCTGGGTGGGAGAGTGATGCCTTAATACTGGCAGCAAAATATCTCTTTTTTGCTGCCCTCACCGCTGCTGTATATCGCTTAGAGCAGGCACTTACCAAGGCATAATTGCATTCGTCGGGAGTCTGCCTCCATCTGCACTCAAGCCTCCTCCTCTCTTGCTTCATCACTCTCAGCTCTATTGGCTCTAGCTCCACCTCCTCCCTCGCTGCCTTCCGCCCCAGCAGTCAAATGGGCACCAGCCACCATTACTACCCTAACTGAATCTGGGGGATTATAATTTGAACTAGAAAGTTTGCAAACAAACTATTTTGTGATATTTTCATAGGCCTAACAAAGATAGTGCCCTAGTAATGGATTTTGGAATTCTTAAAATGTAGTGTCTGTTTCAAGCAGTACAGTTAAGGGGAAAGCAAAGATTACCTGAACAAAGCTTTGTTCGGCTTCCCCTAGTGTTTTCATTCCGTTGGCTCCTAACACCTCAGAACCACCACAGCTGCCCCCCCTTCTGGAGCCACCTGTAATTTGTGAATAATCCCTAGTTGGCCAGTTTTCTTACCACAGTCCTCCATCTCCTTCAGAATACTTTTATAATGCTTGCAAGAGTAGCCGGGGGCAGAGGTTAGTCAAGAAACTTTGCTGGAGGTACACTTGATGATAAGAATCACAAACATGTTCAGACACCGTTGTAGGTCCTTGACAGTTCCTCTCTTCAAGCACGGATGAGTTACGATAAATCAACAAGAAGTAGACCTCCCTCCACCATCCCCACTTTCATTGCCCCACAGATACCATCACGCTAATTCCCATTCATCCTACCCTTCACTTCTTTCTTCATCTTGTCTGTCTAATCCAGCCTTTCCCAACCAGTGTGCCTCCAGATGTTGTTGGACCACAATTCCCATCTTTCCTGACAATTGGCAACGAGGCTGAGGCTGATGGGAGTTGTGGTCCAACAACATCTGGAGGCACACTGGTTGGGAAAGGCTGGCAGTGGTGCAGTTATTTTAAACTCTGGACTTAATGGTCTTAAAGGGGCCTGCCATTTTTTTTAAGATGGTAATGTGCATTACTTCACTTTTAATTTGTTTTAAATTATTTTTAGCAATGTATTGTATATTGTTGTGACTCCTTGTGAAGAGTAGGTAACAACAACAACAACAACAATAATAATACAGTACGCCAGGCATGGACCATATCAGCTTGATGTACAATACACTATCCATCATCATGTTGGTACTTAAAAGCACACACACACACACACACACACACACACACACACACACACACACACACAAACACGAAAACCCCATCTGCATGATACATTTGAAGCACCAAGATACCGCTTTAAACAGTCATGGCCTTCCTCAAAGAATTCTGGGAACTGTAGTTTGTTAAGGGTGCTGAGACCTCTCTTCCATTTCCAGAGCAACAATTCTCAGAGTGGTTTAACAATCAGTCTCTCTTCCCAGGAACTCTGGGAATTGTAGCTTTCTGAGGGAATAGTGGCCTCCTAACAACATCAGAAGCAGCTGGTATAGCACAGTGGGGAGGAGAGCCTGGCTGGGAGTCCAGAGTCTGTGAGTTCAAATCTCTGCTCATGTCTCCTGGGTGTAAATGGACTGCCTCCAAGTCGATTCCAACTTATGGTGACCCTACGAATAGGGTTTTCATGGTAAGTGGCATTCAGAGGGGGTTTCCCATTGCCTCCCTCTGAGGCTGAGAGGCAGTGACTGGCCCAAGGTCACCCAGTGAGCTTCATGACTGTGTGGGGATTCGAACCCTGGTCTCCCAGATCGTAGTCCACTACACCACATTGGTGTCAAGGGCCAGCTAAAGATCACCCCCACAGTGAGTGGCTCAGGGGTTATGTGCCCTGCCACCTGTGTAGCCGTGGGCAAGCTACATAGTCCCAAGGAGCCCAGTTGCCCCCCAGCTGGCAGTTGCAGACAAGAAAGGGGCTGGCTTGTGTAGCTGTGGCAAGCTGAGCAGGCCCTAGCCAGCTGGAGAGGACTAGCCTCAGAGGAAGGCAATGGTAAACCCATTCTGAATACCGCTTACCATGAAAACCCTATTCACAGGGTAGCCATAATTTGGGATTGACATGAAGGCAGTCCATTCCCATTTCCATTTCAACAACATCAGAAGTATCCACTGCAGGGTTTGGGACCTTCAGTCCCGCTGGCCAAATGTGGCCCTCCAGACCTCTCTATCTGGCCCTTGGGACTCCCCAGGCTATACCTCCTCCTCAGCCGCACCCTTCACTGTCCCTACTTCACACCCTTCTTGAGGTTTTTTCCCCCTGACCGGACTGTCTCCTTGAACTCTGATAATGCTTCTAGATTGCCTGGATGGAGGATAGAGATGTGTGAGTGTGGGTAGAAACTAGCCTATTGTACAAAGGTAAAATGTATAATCCATTGCTCCACCTACCTTTGCCTTTGGCTCCACCCACCACTGGCAAGTGGCCCCCAGAAAGTTGCCTGGAAAAGAATGTGGCTCTCTGGCTGAAAATGGTTCCCATCCGTGGTATAAAGCAACATTAACTTATTAGACTGATTTGAAAGTAGAACAGGAGAAAATTGGAGGTGGGGGTTGTAATTAGGAGCCAGACTGGGGAGTTGAAATGTTATTTTTTCCAAGTTGCTGCAAGCTAATATTAACATTTCTGGTGACAGGAAACCCCAGCAAGACAAACCTGATCAGAAAGAGTTATACCATCACCAGTGAGAACATACCCAGAAAGCAAAAGACAGTGTCTTCCTTGACCGCACCTGCAGTTTTGCAAAGGCAAGTGTATTCCATCAAGTCCACCTGTCACCTGATGGAAAAACAATGTTTAATCAGTTTTGTTTAAGAACATTAATCTCTTCTGCATTAAAAAAACAGGTTACAGTACTTATATAATCCACCCCAAATTTTTTTACCAGCTAGAGAAGGCTTAAACCTAAACTATAAATCGTTGAGTGTGTGAATTACTTGTCAAAGTTGTTGTTATGGTTCATACAGAAGCCTCATCCTTAGTTTGTCTTAAAAGCATTGAGATAATGTACAGGCTGATCTGCCCTTAGTCCCTGACAGACAGCGATTAATCTGTCATTTGACAAACACAATCTTCCTTGCTGTGATGACTGGGGGAACCAGTGTCAAAAAATGAGGAGGACACGATGTGCAAAAGCCTTTAAATTTTTATGTGACTTGTAACAACACAATCCTATGCACATTCATTTGGGTGCACACAGCAGCTTTCATTTCATAGAATCATAGAATAGTAGAGCTGGAAGGGGCCTATAAGCCATCAAGTCCAACCCCCTGCTCAATGCAGGAATCCAAATCAAAGCATTCCCGACAGATGGCTGTCCAACTGCCTCTTGAATGCCTCCAGTGTCAGAGAGCCCACTACCTCTCTAGGTAATTGGTTTCATTGCCGTATGGCTCTAACAGTTAGGAAGTTTTTCCTGATGTCCAGTCGAAATCTGGCTTCCTGCAACTTGAGCCCATTATTCCATGTACTGCACTCTGGGATGATAGAGAAGAGATCCCGGCCCTACTCCATGTGGCGACCGTTCATATACTTGAAGAGTGCTATCATATCTCCCCTCAGTCTTCTCTTCTCCAGGCTAAACATGCCCAGTTGTTTCAGTCTTTCCGCATAGGGCTTTGTTTCCAGTCCCCTGATCATCCTTGTTGCCCTCCTCTGAACCTGTTCCAGTTTGTCTGCATCCTTCTTGAAGTGCAGAGACCAGAACTGGACGCAGTATTCAAGATGAGGCCTAACCAGTGCTGAATAGAGGGGAACTAATACTTCATACGATTTGGAAACTATACTTCTGTTAATGCAGCCTAAAATAGCATTTGCCTTTTCTGCAACCACATTGCACTGTTGGCTCATATTCAGCTTGTGATCAACGACAATTCCAAGATCCTTCTCACATGTCATATTGCTGAGCCAAGTATCCCCCATCTTATAACTGTGCATTTGGTTTCTTTTTCCTAGGTGTAGAACGTTGCATTTATCCCTGTTGAATTTCATTCTGTTGTTTTCTGCCCAATGCTCCAGCCTATCAAGGTCCCTTTGAATTTTGTTTCTGTCTTCCACGGTATTAGCTGTGTCCCCCAATTTGGTATCATCTGCAAGCATGCTCTGTACCTCCTCATCAAAGTCATTAATAAAAATGTTGAAGAGCACTGGGCCCAGGACTGAGCCCTGTGGTACCCCACTCGTTACTTCCACCCAGTTTGAGAAGGAACCATTGACAAGCACTCTTTCAGTATGATTCTGGAGCCAACTGTGGATCCACTTGATAGTTCTTCCATCCAGACCACATTTAGTTGGCTTGCTAATCAGAATATCATGGGGCACTTTGTCAAAAGCTTTGCTGAAGTCAAGACATATTATGTCCACAGCATTCCCACAGTCTACAAGAGAGGTTACCTGATAAAAAAATGAGATAACATTAGTTTGGCAGGATTTGTTCTTCATAAATCCATGTTGGCTCCTAGTAATCACTGCATTGTTTTCAAGGTGCTTACAGATTGATTGCTTTATAATCTGCTCCAGAGTTTTTCCAGGGATTGATGTTAGGCTGACTGGTCTGTAGTTCCCTGGTTCGTCCTTGTTGCCCTTTTTGAAGATCGGGACAACATTAGCTCTCCTCCAGTCATCCAGCACTTCACCAGTCCTCCATGATTTCGCAAAGATAATATTTGATCTTTTAACTTATTTTTAATATTTAATATTTTGGACTCATTAGAAGCTCTAATGAGCTGGTGAGACGAGGTGGTAGAATTCCAGACTGTACCATTTTAGACCAGTCTTCTTCATGCTTGAGACTACAGCTCCCATCATCCCATTGTCAAAACTGGCTGGGGATGTTGGAAGTTGTAGTCCAACGACATCTGGGGAGCCAAGGTTGAGGAACACTGCTTTAAGGAGCAATCCAAACCCAAGATCCCCCCGCATGAGTGGAGTTTGGAATAGAAAATCTCCAACTGAGCCTGGGCTGAGCCAGGGCTTTGTGGCTGAAGTGCCTCATCCCAGCTTAGCTGGAGATACATTGCCATGAGTCCTCCATCCCAGCTCAGCCACAGTTCAGCCTGCTCATCCAAAACTGGCTTAGTCAAGGCCGGAGTAAGTCCCCAAAAAGGGGTATTCCAGGACATGACAGGATATGGCACTGCAAGACTTCCCCCTATTTCAAATTCTATTCAGGTCGGTCAAGAACCCAGCAGAAATGATGATGGTGAAAAGTCAGACTCTATTTTAGAGGCTTGTTTCCCCACTGCCAGGCTTGGGCCAGCTCAGCTAGCAGGAGCCACACTCCTGAAAGAAGTTTAGAACAGGTGTAAATTACACTGGCATAATTTACGCCAGGGTAAATTACCCTGCCATAAATTATGCTGGTTTCCTATAGTTTGGATTGCTCTGCCTCACAGCCGGCAGGGATTGCATTGTTGAATGCTGCCCCATATTTTTTAAAAAGGCAGAATCCCTTCATAAAGCAGATAGGGTGGCCTCCTGCACATTGTCAAAAAAGAGGAAATGAATCCCCAAATATGTGGACAAACGAAGGCAAAGAAGTTCATTAAAATGTGCATGTGCTGAGGTTTACAAATACACAATTTAAAACTATTACAGTCATTTAAATAGAAATACAATACGTTTATTGATTGACTTGCAAAATGTTTAAACCACTTTCTATTGGAAAAATATTGTTTCTGTGTACAGAAAAGAGAAAATAAATAGTATCAAAAATATAATACAGTAAAAACAATATAAAAACAATATTCAGATGAACCAAATAAACATATGGAACTATCTATTATTTATTTGCAACATTTGAAAACTGTTATGATTAGAAAATATCAAGGCGGTATACAGAAAAGAGAAAATACATAATATAAAAAACAATGTGATATCATAAAAGCAATATGAATGATAAATGCCTCTTGTTATAGTGGGAGAGACTGTGACCAGGTGACCTGTGTGCCTGGTCAGTCTGGTGCTGCTGTTAATGGGATGAATGAATAAATAATAGGAAACATCTCAGAAGCAAATCAGGATGAATGCAGGATGAATGTTCATTTTCGTATAAACGCCCTGCAAACTAATTTTAAAATGCTCAGTAAAGACCAGATATAATCTAACCTCTACATAAGCTTTGTGCAAACAAATCCGGACGAATACTCAATAAATCTGGTCATCTGGAGGAGCCCATAGGGTTCAGGGGGTTCACAGTAGGGATGGGAGAATCTGTCAATTTCTGTTTTTCTCAGTTTCTCATTTTTGCAGTCTTGTGGTCGGTTTTCCACATTGGTTTGAGATTTATTTGTTTTTTTTAAAAAAGTCCTGATGACAATTCATTCATGAATATCTTCTAATATATACATTTTTCTACACAATTTTGCCTAATACACATGCTTGCTAAGCAATTTTCTCTATTATATAACATTACAATAACAGTCCAATGTCCAATATCACAAACGAAACAAGGAATTCAGTGCATTTTCGTAGGCTCTTTTCACACTTCTCTACATTTTTGTGTACACTTTACCTTGTATATGCATTTTAGTACACATTACTTGGGTGGAAAACTGCACTCTAAAACTTGGAGACGTGCAGATTGGCAAGGATGAGTGTGTTTCAGTTTGTGCATTGTTTCAGGAAGTGCAAATTCAGTAGGTTCACCTGTAAATACTAACTGAATTGAATTTCTCCTCCATCCCTAGTTTACAGACACTTACTTACCTCCTAGCAATTGGTCATACTTTTAAGAAAGAGCTGCCACTGCCGCCACCCACATACTCTGGGGGTGGTGTGCAAAAATCCTCTACCTTCTGTTTGTGCTCAACCTGGGAGGCACGTACGCTAGCCGTGCAACAAACCGACAGAAAACAGAGACATTCTCTGGGCAGGAATTTCTTTTCATTACAGCAGCCTTGCATAACCTTGTCATTTCAACGGCTCTTCTCTACATCTCTTGACCTTTGTTCAAGACAATCCCCGCTTGTGAAGGAAAACATTCCCTCTCTCAAGCATGGGCAAAAGGCCAGTGCAGCAGGTAGGGGTGCATATTTCTTGAGGGGGGGAGTAAGAGGTGCGTCTCAGTAAGCAAAAAAAAAAAATCCTCCCTGACAATATATGTCAAGCTGGCTCAGGATTTACTTATTTTTAAACACGTAGCCACATGGGTCATATACAAATGACACAACGCATAGTCTTCTAGTGGTTCTGACTTTGGCATTAGCACCACCAAACCCCATTTCTTCTTCCTCCCCTCACTGTGCAGTGTGGGAAAGGGCTGTGGTTCAGCGGTCAAGGAGGGCCCAGGTTCAGTCCTCAGCATCTCCCAAACAGGGATGGGGAAGACTTCAGTCTGAATGGACTCATGGCCTGAGACTGGATATGCACCATACATTTAAAGCACATGGCTTCCCCCAAAGAATCATGGGAACTGTAGTTTATTCTGCACAGAGCTCCAATCCCCATCACCCTGAACAAACTACGGTTCCCAGGATTGTTTGGGGGAAATCATGTGCTTTTATTTGAATGCTCTTTAAATGTGCTTTAAATGCGTGATGTTTATGGAACCTTAGTGTAGGGCATGGTTCTGTGTACAACACAGATACATTTTTGGCAGGGCATTTAATTCATATGGCCGTTACTCTTCTGTTACATGAAAAATTTCAATGGGGGAAAAGGTAGGGGGTCCTTAAAAGAATACACAAACCCTGCCTTCTGATTCCCCTCAATACTGTATTGGTCCCTGAAGGGCTTCTAAAAATGGAGCTAAGGACTTCAGCCCCTCTCTGGCCCCTTCCTAAATTAAAACAGGGGCCTTGCTAGGTACCTAAAGGACTCGGGGCCAAGACTCATGACACAAATTCACACAAAATTTGCACATGCTAATTTACATGTGCAAATGCGTATGGGCAAATCAATTTGGTCACATCCACATACTGTACATATAATACCATTTTGACAGTCATGGCTCCCCGGAAAGAATCCTGGGAAATGTAGTTTATCCCTCAACAGAGCTACAATACTCAGCACCCTTAAACTAGTTTCCAGGATTCTTTGGGGAAAGCCATATGTATGGGGTGAGGTTGACTTATGGTTGGTGATGGAGATTTTACCAGCACTGTGCTTTGCAGCCACCCTGTCAGTAAGGATCTTTAAAAAAAAAAAAGAGTTTAAAATAAGGGAGATAAATGGGTAAGATAACCAGGTCCCAAAAGAAAAGACCTGGGCCATGGATTTCTTGAGTCAGCCACTAGCACCACCTATGAATCCTTCCACTGCAATTGGCACTTGCTACCATTGACTCCACCATGCCAATCACCAATGACTTTTGAGGAGGATGCCATTTGGGTTTTCAGGTCATAGGAACATAGCAAGGTGCCTCCTACTGAGTACGACCAGTGGTCATCTAACTCAGTATGGTCTACAATTACTGGCAGCGGCGCTTTAGGATTTTAAACAGGGAGTCTTCCCTACCTGGAGATGCCAGGGATTGAACCCGGGATCTTTTGCATGCAAAGTAGATGTTCTGCCACTGAGCTATGGCCCTTCCCTTGAACTATGACCCTTCCTGTCTTGGGGAAAAGGTTCTCTCAGGCAAACTTGAACCCCATACCTCTTTTCTTAAAAGAGAGAGAGGTGTGCACACCATACATTTAAAGCACATGGCTTAAGTTATACCCAAGATTCCTGGGAGATGTAGTTTGTTAAAAGTGCTGTGAATTGTAGCTCTGTGAGGAGTAAACTACAGTTCCCAGGATTATTTAGGGGAAGCCATGTGTTTTAAATGTGCTTTAAATATATGGTGTGTACACAGATTTTGTCTAAATTCTGTGTCGGGATGGGCAAGAAATTATTCCGTTCGTATTTAACGCTGAATTTATCGAATTCACACTTTCCAAAAGAAAATGAGAACTGAAACACAACCATTCTTCGAAATCTGCATTTATCCGAATTTTGTGATGCAGTTCTCCAACCACGTGATGTTTATAAAAAAGCATATATTAGGGGAGAGTATGCACAAAATGAATATATTGGTGAAAATGAATATATTGAATAGCATACAAAAATGCATTATATTAGGATCAATTGCTTGCAAAAAACGTATACATTAAGCAAAACTGCATACAAAAATTATTTATTAGAAGAAACGCACACTAAAATGCTTCAGAATTTTCATGAGAATTTTAAAAAAAGCTCAAATTGCTGCAGAAATGTGGAGAACCGGATTTAAGACCAGAAAAATTAGGAACTGAGAGAACCGAAATTGACAGGTCATTCCACCCTTACTTCTGTGCAACGTTTGTGAAAGAAAATCAGGATGAATGCTCAGTAATCAGGTCATCTGGAGGCAACCTTTATTACATCCCCTTTCTCCTTTTGCACACCCATCAAGGTGAGATTTAATCTTCACAGCACATCTTTGGGAAGCTGTGTTTTCCATGACCATCACACGCAGCTCTCTGGCTTCCAGACTTGCGTGGGACATGCAAACACCAGGAATTCGGTCTGTCCGCATTCTTTGGAGAACTGCCTGTGCAGGAGATGGAAGACAAACCATCCTCCACATTTACTCTTGATGAAACCTTCCAAGTCAAACACTGCCAAAAACAAAAACAAAAAAAAACATGCCTGGCTAAAGTGCCAACCACAGGGAGAAAGCTGCAGGGCGTGACTTACATACAAAGTCAAGAAATCAAATGGAAAAGTTAAGTGGGAAATGTCGAAACATGATCATTAGCAATTAAACATGTTTGGTTGTTCTGAAATTACCAGGAACATGGACTCCATGATTTCAAAGATGAACACAGAAGGGGCATGCTGGTAACAGGACAGGAATACCCCGGATCACTCATTGCCCAAGTCCCAGGCAGTATCTTCTCAATTGTTCACTTGGAGCAGGTCGCAAGTCCTCCTGTTCAGGGTTTCAGCCAGCCAGCCAGCCATGCCCTCTTCCAAGATACTTCATTCCATTCCCTCCCCCGCCAAAAGTAAGTCAGCACTCCATGGCCACCGAGCATGCTCAGTCCCCACTGGGCTGTTTTTGGAGTTTCCCTAACCCTAGGGGGGTTCCCCTGAAGTTTTTCTTAAACTTCTGCAAACATTCTGCAAACCTCAGGGTTTTTCTGAGCCTGGTGAGATCTCCTTTCGTATGGATGGTGCCATCTTGGGTGCATATAAGGATTCACACTTGGAGAATGAGGTCATTATTTGGATACAATGAAAGAACAGGCTGGATTCATGCTGCGGCTGTTCTTGGTGGTTCCCTGTTTCAGCTTAACTTTACACAGTTAAGAAACTGAGAATCAATGGGAGGCAAGCAGCCATCACCAAAGGAAAGGTTGTTCTAGGACAGTCTTTGCCAACCTGATGCCCTCCAGTTGTTTTGTACTTCAACTCCCATCAGCACCGGTTAGCCCACTGCCTGTGAGTAATGGGACTTGTAGTCCAAAACATCTGGATGGCACCAAGCTGTGTTCTAGGCCATATCAGTGCAGGCACCAATATGTAACAGCATAATTCTAGTCACATCTACTTGTACATATAAATTAGCATATTTTATGCAAATCTGTGCCCTCTTTTGTAATAATTTAGTTAGTTAGTTAGTTATTACATTTATATCCTGCCTTTTCTCCAAGGAGCTCAAGGTGGTATACAGTGTTCTCTCCCCTGTTTTATCCTCACAACAACCCTGTGAGGTAGGTTAAGCTGAGAGACAGTGACTGGCTCAAGGTCACCCACTGAGCCTCATGGCTGAGTAGGGATTTGAACCCAGATCTCCCAGGCACTAATCCAACACGCTCACCACTACAACACACTGGGTAAGTGTGCTCACCCTAACTAAATTCAGAATCTACTCTATAAATCCCCTGCCTTCCCCCCCTCCTTGCCACTACTCTAAAGAAGCTGGCAGCCTCCCCTCCAACTGCATTTCAGTTTCTTTTAAAAAAAGGGATCCAATAACTTGGTCCCAACTCATACACTCAACTCAACTCACACATGCTGAGCCCAGTGGCCCCCTTGTGACTTATGTGCCTGTTCCTGCACCCACGGGCAGGGCCTGTAACTCAAAACCTCCTTCCCTTTCCAATCAGAAACTGCTTAGACCACATTCTCCTGAAGTGTTTCAAGAGGGTGGGGTTACTGCATTTACTCAAGCTCTGTGTACTCCCCCTCCTTCTTCTTTTTTGGGTGGTAGTAATTGCAAAGCAGAAATATAAAGCTCAGGACTGGTGAACACATTGTGCCAACTTAGTCCTTTTCCCCATTCTTTCAGGAGAAGCAACTTAAAAAAACCACACAAGATGTCATTGCTAAATATATTTCTCTCTTATCCTGCATGTATTTGTTTCCTCTGCCTGCTGATCTTTTTAGCATCACTTTATTTTTCAGCCAGCTCCCGAAAATCGACTTCTAAATTGCCACCTGGTCCGACACCTCTTCCTATTATTGGCAACCTGCATTTGCTGGATATTAAAAGGCAAGACAAGTCTTTATTGAAGGTAGGTAGCAAAATAGATTCACACAAGTTGTGCTGAAGTTCCGTGAAAATATTGTATTATTTATGATGATGATGATGAAATTTGGAATTATATTTCTGGGATACATTTATTTTAAACCAAACCAGTAGGACAATGCTCAGTTGTAGCAGAAACAGCAATATAATCGCATGTCGGTTAGAGTTTAACAGAGTTGTTATCTCTTTATATGCATGTTCTCCACATTATGTCATCTAATTTTGACTCTTGCAGAATTACTCTAGAGCAAGTGAAGAGTGGAGTGCAGCACTGCCCTTTACAATAGGTCCCTCTCTAATGTTTCCTTCCCATGTAATGGTTAATGATATTTGCTATAGCTGTGGGGGCTTTATACATTAATTTGGCAGATCCTATCCCCTAATGGCAGCCGTGGGCTGTTACGTTAGGAAACGACTCACATGAACAGGCCACATATGGGAATTATGTAACACATTTTCAGTTCCAAAGAGGCACAAGAGCTCCTTTAGATGGTTTAAGTTTTGAATGCACGTGGTTTCTTACTTCCTTTTAGTTCTTCTACATTTATATAGCACTGCCTGTGTACATAGGCACTTTCCAAAGAATGTGAAAACAGGTCTTTGCCCCAAGGGTCTTATAGTCTAGAGCAGCCTTTCCCAACCAGTGTGCCTCCAGATGTTGTTGGACCACAATTCCCATCTTTCCTGACCATTGGCAATGCTGGCTGAGGCTGATGGGAGTTGTGGTCCAACAACATCTGGAGGCACACTGGTTGGGAAAGGCTGGTCTAGAGAGTGACACGAGGGACAGCAGAGGAAAGCAGTAGTGTAGTGGCAAATTCAGATGTGCAGGGTCCCTTCATGTTAGTCACAGCCATGCTCCCTCCCCACCTTTTTTTGCTGTGGGGTTGAAAATGAGATCCTTGTTAATGCTTAGGAATCAATTAGCATGAAAGAGGAGAGTGTTGGCTGCTGAGAAGAGTCTTCTCAATGTTTGATTCACCTGCTTTCACTCCGGTTGGCTCCAATTAGCAAGTAAGGACAAGGAAGCGTGTTAGAAGACTCTTCTCGGTGGCAAACAACACTCCCCTTTTATGCTATTTGGCTTGTGGGATGCTGGAGACATAGGGATCCTGCTATCAAAAACGTAAAAGGTCTAAGACCTCCTGAGACCCCCCACAACTATATCCCTGGAGGAAAGGGGGGAGAAATCCCACAAGATGCAGTAATGGCCACCAGCTTGGTTGGCTTTAAAAGAAGATTAGACAAATTCATGGAAGACAGGGCTATCAATGGCTACTAGCCGTGATGGCTCTGCTCTGCCACCCTAGTCAGAGGCAGCATGCTTCTGAAAACCAGTTGCCGGAAGCCTCAGGAGGGGAGAGTGTTCTTGCACTCGGGTCCTGCTTGCGGGCTTCCCCCAGGCACCTGGTTGGCCACTGTGAGAACAGGATGTTGGACTAGATGGGCCACTGGCCTGATCCAGCAGGCTCTTCTTATGTTCTTATGTTCTTAAATGAAGGTAGGGGGCAAACCAGGGAAGAATGCAGAGTATATTGAGAGATGACTTTAAGCCCACAAGGAACTGCTGGTGTTACTGATAAACAGCATTTCCCCACCAATCAAAGTACCATAGGCTGAAAATGCTCTATAGCAAGGGTAGCTGATGTGATGCCTTCTTCAGACGTTGTTGAACCCCAACTCCCATCACTCCCAGCCAGTGTGGTCAATGTTGAGGGATTATGGGAGTTGTAGTGCAGCAACAGCTAGAGGGCACCACATTAACTGCCCCTGCTCTACGATGACTGCGACCACTTAACCATCATGAAAAGAGAATGCAGATTTGTGCAAAATGTGTATATGCTAATTTATATGTATGGTTGCAAATTTAAACATATCTGGTGGTAGTGCAGATCCACACCATACATTTAAACCACATCCAATGCACATTTTGAAAGCACATGACTCTGCCCAAAGGATCCTGAGTACTATGGTTTCCCTCTCATAGAGCCATGACTTCCCAACACTCTTGAGAAGCTATATTTGAATCCCATTATTCTTTGGGGGAAGTCATGTGCTTTAAATGCATGATGTGTGAATCTGTATTCTGTGCTAATCCTACTCAAAGTAGACCTGTTGAAGTGAACAGACATGTCTAACTAAGGTCCATTAATTTCAATGGATCTACTCTGAGTAGGACTGGATGCAGTACTCAAGATGAGTCTTAACCAATGCCAAATAGAGGGAATCAATACTTCATGCGATTTAGAAACTATACTTCTGTTAATGCAGCCTAAAATAGCATTTGCCTTTTTTTGCACCCATACCACGCTATTCACTCATATTCAGCTTGTGACTAACAACAATCCCAAGATCCTTCTGGCATGTAGTATTGCTAAGCCAAGTATCCCTCATCTTATAACTGTGCATTTGGTTTCTTTTTCCTAGGTATAAAACTTTGCATTTATCCCTGTTAAATTGTTTTCAGTCCAAATGCTCCAGCCAATCAAGATCCCTTTGAATTTTGTTTCTGTCTTCCAAGGTATTAGCTATCCCTCCCGTTTTTGTATCATTTACAAATTTGATAAGCATTCCCTGCATCTCCTCATCAAAGTCATTAGTAAAAATGTTGAAGAGCACTGGGCCCAGGACGAATCCCTGCGGTACCCCACTTGTTACCTCCCCCCAGTTTGAGAAGGAACCATTGATAAGCATTCTTTGAGTACGATTCTGTAGCCAACGTGGATCCAACTGACAGTTGTTCCATCCAACCCAGATGATGCCTGCTCAGTCTGCTGTCCAAGTGCTAACTGTTGATGGGCAACGTCAAGTTATCCTGCTCTCTCTTCTACGGGTTTTTATGTTTAAAACAGACTTGGACTGGACAACCCTTCAAACAGAGGACTCCTACAGATAGGTTATCCTCTGACCACCTTTCAAATAAAGGGCCAGAATTAGGGCACACGGCCCACTAGTATGTTCCAGCTGTTGCTGATTACTTGACAGGGTACCCTATTTTCTGATGGTTCTCCAAAGTAAAAAGTTCAGTGTTCATTGCTAATCATTCACAAGAACAGCCTTCACCAACCTGGTACCCTCTAGATCAGGGGTGGCGAACCTTTGGCACTCCAGATGTTGCTGAACCACAACTCCCATCATCCCTGCCCATGGGCCATGCTTGCTGGGGATGATGGGAATTGTAGTTCAGCAACAACTGGAGTGCCAAAGGTTTGCTACCCCTGCTCTAGATGTTTTGGACTACAGCTCCCATCAGCCCCAGTTAGCACGGACCATGCTGGTTGCAGCTACTGGAAGTCTAAAACATTTGGATGGCATCAGGCTGGTAGAGGCTACCTAAGAACATAAAGGAGAGCCCTGCCAGATAAAACCAAAGGTCCATGTAGTCGTGCATTCTGTTTCCCACAGTGGGCAACCAGATGCTCCCTGGAAAGCCCGCAAGCAGGACATGAGCACAATCACCCACTCCCGATTATGTTCCCCAGCAACTGGTGCTTAGAGGGATGTTGCTTCCAGAACCTAGAAGTAATGGTAGAGAGTCATAACTCATAACCATCAATATTCTCCATGAATTTGTCTAATCTCACATTAAATCTTTCTTGTGGTTTCAATCCTTCTTATGTGAAGAAGTACTTCCTTTTATTTGGCCTGTATTTCCCATCATTGGATGACCCCATTGGTTTCTAGTATTTTGTGTGTGTGTGTGTGTGTGTGTGTGTGTGTGTGTGTGTGTGTGTGCGAGAGAGAGAGAGAGAGACTCTCTATTTTAGCCCATCATCTGGAGACATCTCCAGCTAGCAGTTTCTTGGCCATCAAGTCACCTGTCCTCTTTAGTCATGCAAAGAGATACTTAACAAACTTGGCTAGAGCCATCACTTAACGAAGAGAGTGGTCTGAGGACTTTAGCAGTGTCTTTTTCTATAGAATCCCCTCTTTCAGATCTAAAAACTGTAGGCTAGGAGGGGACCCCAAGATGACATTGAGATTAACCTCCCCTCAATCTTTCAAGACAGAGATTATACAGCTACAAGAGTGGCTGTACACTACAGCAAGCACACATTCACATTCTGCCATGTTAAATTGAAAATACCCCCATGCCATTCTGCTGCTTCCCATAAGCTCATTTCAAAACAAAATCTTACAAAACGTATACTCCTGAACTCAGAAACGCTTGCTTAACAACCCTCTAAGTTTTCATGGCAATATACAAAATGCTCAGAGAGAATCGAGAGTTCAAAGTCTAAAACAAATGTAAAACAATCCAGATCCATGTTGGACTTTTTTCTGTCAGTGGCCTCATAATTTATTGAAATTAATTAAAAATCAGTCATGTTCACAGAGTACCTGTAATCCTATAACTGACCTTGCACCATACTCTGACCTTCATCTTCTGTAGTTTAAACGTTCAAAAACATGCATGGCTGATTTTTAATTAATTTAAGAAATTTGACATTGGAGTCTATGATAGTGCAGGCATGCTCAGTAAGAACCATCAATGTTCTAAAAGCCAGATTCACAGCTGTTTGGCTTGGCTGATCAGGGGGCCACACCCATGCCAGACATTGATTCCACTTTAAACAATAATGGCTTCCCCCAAAGAATCCTGGGAGGTGTAGTTTGTGAAGGGTGCTAAGAGTTGTGAGGAGACTCCTATTCCCCTGACATAGCTCCAGTGGCCAGAGTGGTTTAACAGTCAGTCCCTCTTTTCAGGGAATTCTGGTTTAAATTTGGGTAGGGGTCTGCATGTGTCCCTCAAAGTGAAAGTAACACAATCCAGGGGAAGGACAGTTTAACTAAAACTAGATGCTTGTCTTTTATGCTACATTTCTACTACCTTTTCTATAATTTTCTATAATTTATATCATTTATTTAACATGAAGAACTCGAGATGACCAGTATCTATAGGGGAAACAGAGATGTCCCATAACACAACATTATCTTAGTCTATCAAATGCCTGAGAATAGAGATATGTCTTGCCTGGCGCCAAAAAGATGTCAATGAAGGCACCAGGTGGACCTCACTGGGAAGCATACTCCAGAGATGGTTCAGTTGACGTGATTATAGGCTTTTTAAAATACGCTGTTGAAGGTGTAGCCATGTCCTGTATAGTTATCGTTTTATTTTCCGACTCTTCTGGCGATTTAGATATGTCTCTGTCCTTGGAAGATCTTAACATTAAATCGGTCTCTCCAATCTTGGGGTCTAGAGGAGCTTTTGTTTCTTTAAAGATGTTTAGCAAGTGTGCCTTTAGATGTTCAAATCTTATGAGGATATCAATTTGACTATGAGGAGGTATCGTGGCAAAGGAATTAATAAGCATTTTCTCATCCTCATCAAAAGTATCCTCAAATAAATTAAAAGATTGACTATCTTCTTGATACATTGCATCTGTATTCCCCTCATGATTGTTTGGATCAGTGTCTCCAGGTTTGTTGAATGAGTCTTCTAGGGCCAGTTCAGTATTGGCCTCTTGTTTTTCTCGTTTTTGTTTTTGTTTTTCTACATCCTTTTATTTCATGCAGTCAACACATGGCCTACAGCAGTGGATCAGAGCCACCGGAGCTGCCTTATTTTCAAAGAATCTTGATAAGGTAATTCCAAGCTTCACAAACTGAGCCTTGGCCTTAAGAACTCGGTTTGCCACACTCAGAGTGGCAAAAGAAATTAATGTGCGGGCTCTTACACCTAAAGAAGACCCTATAGACTCTATTGGGGAAAAGAATGCAGTCCAACAAAATTCGAATATAGAGGAGATAATTCCAACTACTCCAACCATTTTACAGTCTTACTCTGACCACAATCTCTTCCTCAACCCATCAGTTAATAAAAAGAACAGCCCAACGCAGATAAGCAATCAACTTAATAAAGTTTGACTGCCATCCAAGACTGCCGAGAATAATCTGACTTTTGTGACCTGGAATATCTGTGGATGGCGGAATAAATATGCTGATCCAAATTTCTTTAGTTATTTAAAAAGATACGACATGATTTTACTGCAAGAAACATGGATTTGTGAGAATATCTCTCTAAATGGGTATACATCCTATACTCTACATGCATCCCCCAGTATGAAAAGTGGCCGACCCAAAGGTGGACTATGCTTACTTATTTCAACCATGATACTGGCTTCCTCTGTAAATCTGGACCCCTTAGATGAGATGGCCATAGCAACAATGATAAACTTCTCTTGGACGCGGCTCCTGATTATAAATGTCTATCTTCCAGTGTGTAGACAAAAAAAATCAGCAAAGACAATTATAAAAAATCTTGAAGAATACATAGAAAATTTAATAGTCCTTTTTCCAGATGCTATGATCATACTAGCAGGTGACTTTAATGCTAGGATAGGCTCGTCTGATGAATCTCTCTATTCTCGCTACAATGAACCGGTGCCAGTAACTTTATACCAGAACTCTATTCCAGGCCGGCAGTCAAAGGATACTGGCACTAACCCCTCTGGTCTTTACTTGATGAAGATGCTAAATAATCTTAATATGATTACATCAAATGGGCGGGTTGATGGAGATATCCCTGGCGAATTCACTTTTCTAGTCGGATCTAGAACTTCCACTATTGACTATTTTAATGTTTCACAAGAACTTTTGCCGGCCATCTCTGGTTGTTCTGTGGAAGCGCGCCCTGAAAGTGACCATTTACTTACCACTTGCTCTTTCGCTGTCCTGTGGCAACAAGAATATCTTTGCAGAACAAGCTCCAACTTCTGTCGTAGAATTTGAAAGAAGTACCATTCGGACCAGATGGTCCCCTCATCTGGATGCCAATATAAAGAATCTGCTAAACTCTGAGTGCTGCCTTTCACTTCGTAACAAACTTATAGCTTCTTTGCCTACTCAATCGCCTCTTGATACACTTCATCAATTGACACAAGTTCTACAAAAAAGTTTAACCAGCTCCCAAAAATACAGCTGTTGTCGATCCATTTGGCAGTCTAAATCGTGGTTCGATTATGACTGTGTCACTCAAAAAAAACTACTAACAGAAAAGTACAGAGCGTACAAAAACACAAACTCTCCCATCTTATTTCTTCAAATGCTGGAAGAGAAGAGGCGATATAAACAACTACTAAAAACCAAAAAGTCTATAGCTCAAACAGAAGACTGGCAACGTTTATTGAAAGCATCCAGAGAAAAAGATACATCATCCTTTTGGAAAATGGTTGCTAAAGGCTGGCCCCATTCGTCAACTACCTTGGACTATCACATCTCAGTAAACACCTGGGAAGATCACTATACAAAGCTCTTTTCCGGAGTACAACCTTGCATTAAATCTATCGAACTACATCACCAAGATCTTCCGGAATGGCCACAGGTCACCCTAAAGGAAATTGGCTGCCTAATAACGAGATTAAAAGCAGGAAAAGCACCTGGTTCGGACTGTATCCCAGCTGAACTTTACAAAGCCAATGTGGACTGGTGGGCCCCGGTATTAGCTGCCCTATTTTCTTATATCAACTCGAATATCACTATTCCAAGTGATTGGGGTTTAGCGATAGTAATACCGATCTTTAAAAAAGGCTCCAGAGTTGATCCAGCTAACTATAGGCCAATCAGTCTACTGAATATCATTAGTAAAATTTATACCACCTATTTAAATGATAAACTTATATCCTGGATGGAACAAGAAAACATCCTTGTAGAAGAACAGGCAGGATTCAGAGCTGGACGTTCTACATCCGACCATGGTCTTATTTTAAACCATTTAATAGAAAAATATACTTCATCCACCAACGGTGCTCTTTACGTTGCTTTCATTGACTTTAAAGCAGCCTTCGATTCTATATCACGATGTAAGCTCTGGGATAAGTTGGAGTCCACCAATATTGACAGGCACATATTAGCCTTGATTCAATGTTTATACAAATCTACTTCCTTGCGAGTTAGATGTGATAGAGCTGGCCATCTAACAAAAGACATCCCAACGCCTAATGGCGTCAGACAGGGATGTATCTTGGCACCTTCATTATTCAATATATATATAAACTCCCTGGTTAGTTACCTATCACCGCATGGCTCACACTATCCCAACCTGGCTGGGAGACAAATCCCAGCACTTCTTTTTTTTATTTAATAATTTTTTATTCAAATTTTCATAAAACAAACAAAACAAAATCAAAAACATAACACAATAAAAATAAAAATAAAAAATTTGACTTTCGACTTTTCACAGATCAGCTATAAATATATAATATATATCAAACCTGTCCCTTAATTAAATCCCAGCACTTCTATATGCTGATGATGTGGCCCTCCTTTCATATTCTCAAATTGGCCTGAGGCGTCTCCTAAGGGCGCTAGCCAAATATTCCAAAAAAGAGCAATTGGAAATTAATTATGGCAAATCAAAAGTTATAGTTTTTTCTAGAAGAAGGCCAAAACATATTTGGCAGATTGATGGACATCCCATAGAACAGGTTCCACTTTTTAAATATCTGGGAATGGTATTCCATACTTCAGGTTCCTGGCAGCATCATATAAACTATGCTGTTTTAAATGCCCACAAAACCACCAAGGCACTCCTTTCCTTTAACTACAACAAAGGTGGTCAACATGCCCCTTCAGCAATACAGATTTTTGAAATTAAAGTAATTCCCCAACTTTTATATGGAGCTCAAATAGGCTTTTTTACTAATTTGGCCCCACTTGAAAAAGTGCAAACAAAATTCCTAAGGGCAATTCTTGGTACCCCTACTTGTGTTTCAAATTCCAACATACGATTAGAAGCTGGTATCATAACTCTAGAAGCCCGTATTTGGCTAGCTAAGATTAACCTATGGCTGAAAATCTTGTTTATGCCTGTGGGCCTTACCCCTCTCATTCTAAATGATGTCTTTTGTTCTAGATGGCTAAAATCTGTAATCGACAAAATAGCCTTATTAGGGTTTTCCATACCGGTAATACTCTCATGGGGCCTTATAAAAGCAAAAGCACTGATTCGACAAAGAGTATATGATATAGAACTTCAAAATCATTTAACACAGGTAACATCTGCTTTTAATTCTGGTTACAATCAAAAAGTATTTTCTATACCTCGATATTTGTTTAACCTGACCATTCCTAGATACAGGAGGGCTTTTACTTTAGCAAAATTCAACATGCTGCCATCAGCCCTCCTACAGGGCAGGTATAAGAAAATCGCCTATCCTGAAAGAGTCTGCCCGTGTGGTGCTAAAGTAGTAGAAACGGTTACCCATGTGTTACTCCACTGTCCCTTTTATTATGATTTACGTACCTTATTCTTAGCTCCGATCCTAAAACAAATCCCCCTTAAAGATGAAAAAATGATTGTACATTATCTCCTAGCGGACAAGACCCATCAGGTTACATTAAAGGTGGCTAGTTTTTGTGCAGCAGCAATTCGCACTAGAAAGCTTCTAACATCATTAAACACTTTACAGTAGTGTCTAGCACAGAGAAATTAATGGATACTAAACTTTTGAGCTCTCAGCTCCTATTGCTAAATGATGTTTTTATCCTTCTTAGTATAAAATGAAATTATCAATTTAATATTTATATCTTAGAAATATTACTGGGAAATTGTTCCTGTTTTCTGTATATATTATACTTTTTATGTTTTGTACACTCTGGCTGGTCTTTGACTGTAATAAAGATACTTACTCCAGAGATGGGGAGTCACAAAGGCCCTCTTCCTTGTCACCACTCTCTGAGCCTCCCTCAGAGAGGGAACCTGGAGAAGGGCCGCAAAACAAGATGTAAGGGTCCGGGTAGGTTCATATTGGGAGAGGTGTTCCAGAAGATATTGGGGTTCTGAGCTGTAAAGAGCTTTATAGGTCAAAACCAGTACTTTGAATTGGGCTTGGAAGTGTACCGGCAGCCAGTTTGACAGAAATATATGTCAGCTATAGGTACGTGCTTAAACCCCAAGGCTTTTTTTGCCTATTCGTGAATATAGATATTAACAGGTAGGAGGCTTACACAGCTTAAATCAATACCGATGGGTAGAATCTTCCACACACTCTGTGTGTGTGTGTGTGTGTAGGGGGGAGAGGTCATTATCCTTGTTATGAGAACTGTTGTCTTATAAGGATGTCCCTAGTTTCAGCTACACCAGGAGGCCTGTAATGTTTCCCAGATGATACTATTTGCATTAGAGCTGAGCCTAAAATTGTCAGAAGAGATTAAAAGCATTTCTGAAAATGCCCTTTTTTCATCATTTGGTAGAATATTCTCTACTATTTTTCTTTTTTCTGGAGGCCACTCTCCATTTCCCTCCAATGATGCTCCAGAGTGCTGGCATTGTGGAGGATGCAAAATGGCAACTAGGCTACCAAGCCAGAGGCAGCCAGCAACCCTCCGCTTAAATATTAGCAGTAATTAGTGACAAATTCAGAAGTGCAGCATCCCTTCATGAATCAATAGTCATGCCATGCCTCCCCACAGCCCCAGCCCCTCGCTTGCTTGCTCTCTGTCATCTCTACATTCCTCAGTCCTTCCCCTGTGCACCTCCTCTCACAACAGACATCCCTATGAGCCAATAAGTATGAAAGGGAAGAGTGTTAGCTACTGAAAAGAGTCTTCTCCATGGCTAACTCACCTCCTTTTACTCTGATTGACTCTAATCAGCAGGAAAGGACAAGGAAGCATGTTAGAAGATTATTCTTAGTGGCTAACACTCTCCCCTTTCATGCTGGAGACATAGGGACCTGGTTGGGACTGAAAAAGTAAGGGGTCTAACCCCCTCAAGACCCTGGATACCTACACCCCTGAATATTAGACAGGTGCCATTTCTGTTGACTTTTTGGTGCCTACTGAAGATGTTTTTTCAACAAGCCTTTTAAAGTAGAGACTTTATCCCGGTTTGCGTCAGTGTTGGAATTGTTTTAAAGATGCTTTTAAAGATGTTCTGCTTTTAAGATTTTTTATTTAATTTTTTTTTTAGTTTTATTGTTCTTTGTTGCCCTGGGACACCATAGAAATTTAACAACAGCAGGTGACAATGACAACTCAAACCTCTTACTTGATCTGCTCCACCCCTTTCTTTCCGTTCCATAGCCATTGCTGCAGTGTGATGGAATGTTGGAAGCTGGCTTTTATACATGAGCGGTTTTCATTGTGTTATTGGTTAATGCCTTTCTACCTCACCTCATATAGCGACTTAGAAACACTGAACAATTTTTTTTAAAAAACTACCAAAACCAATTTTTAAAAGCCATTTCAAAACAACAATAAAACAGTGGATAGCATCTAAATCACATGTTCATTCATTCATTCCTAGGGGCTGAGGGGAGAAATGAAAGGCAGGAAATATATTACTGTTCAAGCAAGAACCAGACCCTCTGCTGTGTTAACAAGTTGTTAAATATCACTTACCCATATTTGTAGATCTAATACAGATAAGAAGCCTGTCAATCAAGGGTTCCTTCTCTCCCCGCCTTGAGTTTAGAGCAATCTCAGAGTTTGCTTTAAGCAGTAGCTCCAGTTACACTGCTCCTTTTTGGCTGGGTTTTATTTCTTAATCAGAAAACAAATCCTTTTTATTGACACTCTGGGCTCCTCCAGATGATGTGTTTATTGAGCATTCCTCCCGATTTGCTTGCACATTTACACAGAGGTTAGACTATATCTGGTCTTTATTGTGCATTTTGGTTTGTTTGTGGAGAGGTTATAGCAGGGGTGGCCAAACCGCAGCTCGCGAGCCACATGCAATTCTTTGACATATAAGTGCGGCACTTTGACATATATGTGTAATTTTGTAAGGTGGTATCTGATTGAAATATCTCTAGTTTTATTGGTTTACATATTTTCCTCCATGTTTTGACCAGATATTTACTAATGATAAATATCATTAAAATATCTGTTTTTACCCCTTTTATTTGCATATTTTTCTTAGATGTTTCTGTAGTTCATTACCGTATTAAATATGCTCAATATGCTCAATATAGTTAAAACAATAATCATTCAGGATTTTGAAAACGTTTGGTATAGACATGTGTATTTTGTGATTATTGAAACTAATACAAATTAACAGTTTAAAAACTACATACATGAATAAATATTATTACGTACATATATTTCTTTATATTTATATAAAAGTTTTGTAACAAAATGTGCATGTAACAATAAAAACGTGTGTGTAATGTTTGTTCATGTCTTGTGGCTCTCAAATATCTGAAGTTTATCGTATGTGGCTCTTACGGTAAGCAAGTTTGGCCACCCCTGGGCTATAGCCTTCCTAAGAAGGGTTGCTCCGCCCCTTTATCTGCTGTTTTTGTTTTTAACTTGTTATATACTTGTTTTAATCTTTTATTTTATTTTTATTAAGTCGCTTTGAGTGTACATGCATGTGTAGAAAAGAGATTAACATATTTAATAAAAAAAATAACAAAATAAAATCAATATATGACAATGTGCATTCATCCTAATTTCCATGGCTGGAGATTATAAATCTTGCTTTCATTCACCCCACGCTTTTCAGTGCATCCCCTTCCTAATGGCAAAAAGATCTTTGTTCTTTTTATGTTGTTTTTTTTAAGTGGATTTGTTTTGTTAGGATGATGTTATTCAAGCCATCCTTCTCTGCCTCTGCTAAGGTGAGACAAGTTCTGTAGGTAAAAATGGTTGTAGTAAAATGAGCTCAGAAGTAGGATGGGGGAGAAATTACATTCAGTTTGCATTTAAAGCTGAATTTATCAAATTGGTACTTTGCAAAACAATATGAGAACCAAAACATAGCCGTCCTTCAAAATTCACAGTCATTCAAATTTTGAAATGCAGTTCTTTGACTAAACATTGCTTGCAAAAATGCATGTATTAGGGGGAAATCACAGAAATTTGCATAACAATGAATGTTATTTATTTATTTAATAGCCTGCCCTTCCTCCTAGAAGGAGCCCAGGGCGGCAATATTAGAAAAGTACATACAAAAAAGCATTTTTTACGAGAAATTGCTTGCAAAAATGTGTATATTAGTCAAAACTGCAGACTAAAACTGTGTTTATTAGGAGACATTCAAATGAAAATGCTGAAGAATTATCCTGAGGATTTTTTAAAAATCAAATTGTTGCAGAAATGTGGAGAAGTGAATTTTAGATTGGAAAAATGAGAAACAGAGAAGTGTAATGGACTGGTCCTTCCATCCCTACTCAGAAGTAAACCCTTACCTACCTTTCAGCTTGCCAAGAAATATGGGCCAGTGTTCACCCTCCATTTTGGATTCCAGAAAGTTGTAGTGCTGACTGGCTACGAAGCTGTGAGAGACGCCCTTGTGAACTTTACAGAGGAATTTGTGGACAGGCCGCCAATCCCAATATTCGAAGAGATTCAACGTGGAAATGGTAAATGAATAAACAGAATTGGCTTAATTAACATTTAAAGCACATGGCTTCCTCCCACAGAATCCTGGGAAATGTCATTCACCCCTCACAGAGCTACAATTCCCAGCACCCTCAACAAACTACAGTTCCCAGAATTCTTTGGGGAAAGCCATGTGCTTTAAATGTATGGCTTATGTATGGTCACAGAAAGCTTCTCTACAAGACCCTTATAAACCTGTGAGGTGCTTTTGTAAGGCAAATCAGTAAGTTGTGAGAAAGAGGGACTTTGATGTTAGGGTGTTTGGAACTGCAAGGGGAACAGAGGGTTCTGCAGGAGAGAAAGCCTGATGTCTCTTTGAGAAAGATATCAAATCAGGGGTAGGGAATCCATTGCCCTCCAGATATTTTTTGATACTACGTCCCATCATCCATGACCATAGACCATGCTGCCTGGGGCTGATGGGAGTTGGAGTCGAACAACAACTGGAAGGCCACAGGTTTCACATCCCTCAGATAAATAATATTTACCCTTATATAAGAAGGTCAAGATGGTATACACTCCCTGTGAGGCGTGTTAGGCTGAGAGAGTGGCTGGTTCAAGGTAATCCAGTAGACTTCATATCTGAGTGGAGATTTGAACCTGGGTCTTCCCAGTTCTAGGGTGCATATACATCATACATGTAAAGCACATGTAAAGCACACATCTCAACGAATGCTGGTAACTGTAGTTTGACACTCACAGAGCTACAATTTCCAACACCCTTAACAAACTACAGTTCCAGGATTCATTTGGGTGTGTGTGTGTGCTTTAAATGTTTGGGGTAAATACACAGCCCTAGTCTGACACACTAACCACTACACCATATTCTCATGCTTTTAGAGATACATTTTTAAATGTTAACTATTGGTCATCCCATAAAAAAAGAAGAAACTCTTATGCTTTTAGTGACTGATTTTTATGGATGAAAAAAAGGACTGTTAGGTGGTAAGTTTGGTCCCCCAACCTATTTGAGTTTGATGCCTATACTGTGCAGCTCTGCAGCTTCTATAATTAACAGAAAATCAATAATGTCTAGTAGCAAGTGACAATCCATGCACCGCTCACCCACAAGAGAGAGGTTTCAGCAGGCTCTGGGGAATCCCAAGGTCTATAGAACAAAAAAAAAATATCTCTAGGTGAGTGAGAACCCTAAGGGGTTCAAATAAAACCCCGAAAGCAGCCCAATGGGGATTGAGTGTGCTTGGTGGGCACAGAATGCTAACTGTGGGGGGTTGCATAAAAGCAGGGAGAGGGGCAACGGAATGAAGTATCCTGGGAAAGGGCATGTTTGCCTAGCTGGCTAGAACCCAGAACATGAGCGCTCCACACAGTGTCATTCTGTTGCATGTTGACCCATTTGCATCTCTATATAAATAAGCTTGCCAAGTTGAAACAGTCAGCATTGAACCAATGTTTATCAGAATGCCTTTTTGTACAATATATCAATCAGCATTTTGTGGAACTCTTCCCTAATCCAAATGAGACCAAGTCTTATATCTATCTCCAACAGGGGTTTTCTTTTCCACTGGAGAGTTGTGGAGAACAACCCGACGATTCACCATGTCCAGCATGCGCAATCTTGGAATGGGAAAAAAGCTCATAGAGGAGCGGATTATAGAGGAACTCAGTTTCCTTGTACAGGACATTAAATCTTTTGAAGGTGAGCTGGGAAACTCAGCAGGTTAGAGCAATTCCTGTGCCACCTTAAATTCACAGATTATCTTCCCTTCCCTGAACGGTCCTAGGGCGGATTACAAACATAACACAATTAAAACATGTACAAATTATCATTACAATAGTAAAATGAAACCCCAGAATTAATGAATAACAAAGGAAACCTCCAGACTGTCGCTATTTTCAGGTGAGATTCAATTACATATTGAAAAATTCAGGTTGCGCAATTTAAGCTGATTTGGAGCTCTTGTGAAACAAACCCTCTTCCCCAAAAGATCAGACTTTTTGCAAAAAGGAGAGTGGCAAGGAAATTTAGTGGAAAGTGTAGGATAACACTTGCTTTGACAAAATGTCACCTAAACTCCCAGCAAACAGCTCAGATTGAATGCCCAATAAATAGCCAACATTGTCTGATCTCCCAACAAATGAATCAGGATCAATGCTCAATAAGCAGGCCATCTGGAAGTGTCCTAAATATCTGAGGGGTGGGTGTTTGGTTTAAATGAAATAGAAACAGTTTAGTAGTTCTGTCTCTTAGCAGAGTACAGGTGCAGCACCAGGTGTGACTGGGCCCTTAGGCACCAGCCTGCCCCAGGCCCATGGTGTCCACCCGCACCTACCTCTCCCACTTTGCTAAATGCTGGCCGTGCTGCATGCGCATGCCTACCATCAACTAAGATGACGGCCAAAGCTTCCCTAAGGGACTGATGCCTTCGCTGTCATCTTGGTTGATGGCACGCATGCGCGTATGTGCATGCACATGCCCATCAACCAAGATGGCGGCAAAGACCAGCCCCTTAGGGAAGCCTCAGCCATCATCTTGGTTGATAGCAGACACGTGCGCAGTGTGGCCAGCATTCACCCCAATGGGAGAGGTAGGTGGGGTATGCAGGCAGGCATCATGGCCCTGCATGGTTGTAGGGGGGTACCTGGGATCTCCCAGTGTGTGACCCGCAGCAGGGTCGGGAGCCAACACTGCTGCAGTTTGCAGAATGGGAGAGCTATCCACCCACCCTAAGGAGGGGCCCTTCAGGGGCCCTCAGTCAGGGCCCAACCTGGCCTCCCTCTGGTACCAGCCCTGGCAGCGTATATATTTTGCAAAGCAGAATTAGAATTAACCAGCCCACCTTCCCCTCATACAGACTAGCTGAATAAAAGCAACAGAGACACGTCTTCTTTGGTAAAAAGTATTAAGAATGTTTACTCACAACCTTTCATACATTCAGGAAACAGGCTCTAGCTTGAAGAGAAAAGATAGAAGTAGGTAGTAGATTTAGTCCATGATTGGGATCATCTGGGGGAGAACCTGTGGAGGCCTCTCTCTCCTGTGGATTAATGGAGAATTGTGCTAATAAGAGAACAACATATCTTAACAAAGAGGAGGAAGAGAAGAAGGGAAACAATACCTATCAATAGGAAGTTACATCACAGTAAACAAGCACAGAGGTGTCCCCAAATTCTTGCTAGAAGGGACATCTCCCTATTAAATGCATGCAAGCTTGCTTATCTCAACAGTGGGTGCCACTAATGTACATGTAGTTAGAGGCATGCACATGAACATTAAGATACCAGGCAGTGCCGAGCCTGCCACACGCAGCAGCTGCTCAGGGAAGTTTTGAACTGCTGGTAATATATTGATCCAAGACAGGAGGCAGGGCTGATGGGGAAATGGGGTCACCTTATGGCAAGGGTCATCATACTAGCTGGCTTCTTTATAACTTCCATCTTTATGCTTTCCCTTGCAATGGGACAGAACTGCTGCACTGATGCCTTGGTCAGCAACTAGTTGTACAGGAAAGCCATGTTAAAGAAAAGATGGAGTCCACAGTGGACTACATGGTCATCACTCTTTCTTATCTCTTTACCCTGGAACTTCCAGTTTTGACCCTGGAACTTCCAGTTACCGATCCTCAATTTTTGCATTTGTTATTGTAAGCAATAGGCTCTTGACAGCCTGACTGTTAAACTCACACCAGGATTTGTCTCTGATTTATTCTCTGCTTCCTCTATGTAGGTAAACCTTTCAACCTCAGAACCTTTAACATTGCCCCAACCAATATTACCTTTGTTCTGTTGTTTGGAGAGAGATTTGACTACAAAGATCCAATATTTATCACGCTGCTAAAACTCATAGATGAAGTTATGTGCCTTCTTGGATCTCCATTCTTGCATGTAAGAAAATTTTATGGCTGTTATTTTGTACACCACTAATAAATTAGAAGAAATTCTGAACTAGATGCAATAAGGTAGGCATTCATCATGTGTCTTCTCCATTCACATAGAAAGTGGAGAAGTGAGGGGTCTATTCATTGCATGAAAATGAATATGCAGCAGAGGGGAGTGAAATCTGCCCCCACTCCCACTTTGCCTTGCTACGCTAAGTTCGCCTTAATACTGAGGTTACAGCCCCACCAGGGATGGGATTCCTTGGCCAGTGCTGCTAACATTCAGATTTGTTCTTTGTCTGCTATACATTGCTTTTACTGGTCCGATTTTTTTCCTCCCCAAAATATAAATATTAATATCGATATTTTAAAAGAAATTATCTATATTTTGAAAGAAACTATCAATATTTTGAAAGGAATTATCGATAGTTTGAAAGGAATGCAGCTTTGCATCCTCCTCCTCCTCCTCTGCTATTATAGGCTATTATAGGCTTGGCTTGCTTCCTCCCTGCCTGGAGCTTGGATTATTTGAGTGGAGAGGGGTGGCAGAGAGAGACAGCGAGCTATACTGCTGTTCTGTTCTGTGAGTAAATTCAACAAAAATATATATATTTGGGGGGGATCTTGTGTCAGGATAAAGCCACTGAAGTTTGAAGCAAACAGGATTGCTCTGCAAAGATGGAGAATATACGGACCATTGAAAAATCCAGTACTAAATCTGAATTCAGCAGAATTCTCACCCATCCCTAATCCACAACATGCATTTAAAGCACTATTATACCACTTTAACAGTCATAGCTCCTCCCAAAAACTGGGAGTGGTAACTTGTCAAGGGTGCTGAGAGTTGTCAGGAGATCTTTTATAGAGCTACAATTCCCACAGGAAATGAGCTGGTGAAGCAGCAACCAGCAGGTTGAAGTCTCTGTGCACCAATTGATAGCTGCAGCAGTCTGCCTCACCAGGAGATTCCCTGCAGGGAACACACTGGCAAAGCACCACCCAGCAAGATTTAACTCTGCCCTCCAGCCCATCCAGTGATGTTACCTAGTGATGTCATGTAGTCGTGGAAGGAACAAGATCGCTTGCCCAAAATATTGAATACCTAGAATTTCCAGAGGGGCTGGTAGTTATTGGGCAGAACAATGTTTCTCAATGACATGAAAAATAAGGGCACAATATGGCCAAAGTTAAGCATGTCTGACTTTTATTAATTCCTATAGGAGAGTAAAGTTCCCTTGGTGAATTCTGACTTTTATACTGTGTTTATGTATATGTTTATGTATATGGATATTGTTTATATATTTTGCTTTGTGAATTAATTTGATATGTTTTTATTGTACCTTGTGTATTCTATTGTAAACCGCTTTGAGATCTTTTAGATAGTAAGCGGTCTATAAATGGAAATAATAATAATAATAATAATAATAATAATGTCAGCTAATGGACAAGTGGGCATGGTTTGGGGAAATAGCCTTAACGGGCCAACTTGGACTAGGCTGGAGTTTACTCCCTCCAGGGTTAGACAATTATGAGAAATACCCACTTGCTAACAGAAGCCTTTTCCCAACCACATCACATCCACACCATACATTTAAAGCACACCACTTTCCCCAAAGAATACTGGGAACCATAGTTTGTTAAGGGTGCTGGGAATTTTGGCTTTGTGAAAGGTAAACTGCAGTTAGCAGGATTCTTTGGGAGAAGCCATGTTTTTTAAATGCATGGTGTGGATGTCATCAAAAAGTACAACCCATTCCCAACATACACCCCTCCATGAAGAAATCCACAAGCCATTCAAACAAGCTCCATTCTAAAACCTTCTTCTCTGTGAACAGTTTTTGTGCATATTAGTTTTCAAGTTAATTAACATTTATTTTATCCTCCCCCCCTTTTTTTTAAAAAAAAAATTCATCCTTACTAGCTGTTTAACTTCTACCCATTCCTTGGATTTTTTTTCAACGCTCACAAAATCTTACTTAAAAAAATTGAAGATGTCCGTGTCATTATAAGGAATTACATCAAGACGAGCAAGCAATATATCAACGCCAACAGCCTCAGAAGCTACACAGATGCACTGGTCTTCAAGCAACAAGAGGTATTTTGCTGATTCAGTCCACAAGCCTTCAGAACATCAGAAGTATCAGGCCCAGGAGCCTTTGAAGTGTGCACTTCTCCAAATTTTTTGAGAGCTTTCCAGCCAAGTAATGTGTACAAAAATACATACACTCGGGTAACATGTACATAAAAATGCAAATATAAGTGAAAATAATGCACACAAAGCGCATTATGTTGGGGGAAATATAAATGTTAGGGGAAATATGCCTTGTAAAAATGTGTGTTAATAGGCAAAATTGCATACAAAAATATGTATATTAGAAGAAATCTTCACTAAAATGCTGATGAATTTTCATGAGAACTTTAAAAAATGCAAACTGATGTGGAAATGTGGAGAACTGAATTTAAGATTGGAAAAATGAGACACCGGAGAGAAACCAAACTGACAGATTTGCCCATCCCTAATCACAGAAAAACCCTGCTGGATCAGACCAAAAGCCTATATTTTGTTTGTTTGTTTACAAGCCCTGCATGGTGCTTTGAAGTCCCAACGTCAAGACTTCAAAACACCCAATCGCCTCATGCTATTGTGACATCAGGTGATTGACAGGTGGGTGGATATAATATATGCTTTATATTACTGGAGATAATTTATACTTTCTTACAGCAAACAAGAGCATTTTTGTCTTTAATTTCATTCTACCCCCCCTCCCCCTCCCCACCTCAGGATACGAGCAAGAAAGAGAACATTTTTAATGATGACAACCTAATTGCGTCCATCCTGGATCTTGTCATGGCTGGAACAGAGACCACAGCAACGACATTGCAATGGGCTGTTTTACTGGTGATGAAGTACCCAACGATTCAAAGTGAGTGGCTACTTCATTCACAATCTTTGGCTGCAAACACACCTTACATTTAAAGCACATGACTTCTCCCAAAGGAGCCTAGGAACTGTAATTTACCCACACAGAGAGCTACAATTCCCAGCACCCTTCAAAAACTACAGTTCCCAGGATTCTTTGGGAGAAGTCATGTGCTTTAAACATATGCTATGTAGATAGCCTCCTTCTGCTCCTCGTCCTTCCCACCTATTATAAATGATGTGAGCTTTTAGTCATAAGAAGAGTCCTGCTAATGTTGAGTGTTAAATGCTGATTGTTCATAAGAACAGCTTTTGCCAGTCTGGCACCTTCTAGGTTTGTGGACTACAACTTCCATCAGCCTGCATGGGCAATGCTAGTTGCAGCTGATGGGAGTTGAAGTCTAAAACATCTGGATGGCACCAGATTGGCAGAAGCTAGATAAGAACATAAGGGGAGCCCTGCCAGATAAGACCAAAGTTCCATCTAATCTTACATCCTGTTTCCCATAGCAGCCAACTAGATGCCTATGGGAAGCCTGCAGGCAGGGCATGAGCCCTCTCTGAACACATGCTGTATAAGAAGCAGGGCAGGGAGGAGACCATACATCAGACTTTGTGTGGATATACTAGTTCACTATTTATTCTAAGACTGCAGAACACAAGAACATAAGGAAAGCCCTGCTGAATCAGGCCAAAAGCCCATGTAGTCCAGCATCCTCTTCTCACAGTGGCCAACCAGATGCTTCTGGGAAGCATCCAAGCATGACCTGAGCACAGGAGCACTCTCCCTGACATCTAGGGAGGCAATTGGACCCTTGGAGGACAAGGGAATCAAAGGTGTGCTAAAGCAGGATAAGGAGACTGCAGAGAAGCTAAATGAATTTTTTGCATCTATCTTCACAGTAGAGGATATAGGGCAGATCCCTGAACGTGAACTAATATTTGCAGGAAGGGCATCTGAGGAACTGAGGCAAACAGTGGTGACGAGAGATGAAGGTCTGGCCTTAATAGACAAAATAAAAACTGACAAATCACCGGATGACATCCACTCAAGTTCTCAAAGAACTCAAATGTGAAATTGCTGATCTTCTAACAAAAATATGTATCTGCCTCCATACCTGAGTATTGGAAAGTGGGTAATGTAACATTATTTTTTAAGAAGGGATCCCAGAAAGTATAGGCTAGTTTAACATCTGTCCTGGAAAAACTGGTAGAAAGCATTTTTAAAGACAAATTAACCAAACATATAGAAGAACAAGCCCTGCTGAAGCAGAGCCAGCATAGCTTCTGCAAGGGAAAGTCCTATCTCACTAACTTATTAGAATCCTTTGAGAGTGCCAACAAGCATATAGATACAGTAGAGGTGATCCAATGGACATAGTGTACTTAGATTTTCAAAAAGCTTTTGACAAGGTACTCCACCAGATTCCTGAGTAAGCTTAACAATCATGGAATAAGAGGAGAGGTCCTCTTGTGGATCAAGAATTAGTTAAGTAGCATGAAGCAGAGAGTAGGAATAAATGGACACTTCTCCCAATGGTGGGGTGTAGAAAGTGGAGTCCCACAAGGATCAGTTTTGGGACTTATGCTTTTAAACTTATAAATGATCTAGAGTTAGGGGTGAGCAGTGAGTGGACAAATTTGCCAATGATACTAAATTGTTCAGGTTTGTTAAAACAAAAAGGGATTGCGAACAGGTCTAAAAGGACCTCTTCAAACTAAGTGGTAAACGGCAAATGAAAATCAATGTAAACAAGTGTAAAGTTATGCATATTGGAGCACAAAATCTTAATTTCACATATACACTCATGCGGTCTGAACTGGTAGTGACTGACCAGGAACGAAAACTTGGGGTCATAGTGGATAGCTCAAGGAGGATGTCGACCCAATATGCCACAGCTGTGAAAAAGGCAAATTCCATGCTAGGGATCATTACGAAAGGTATTGAAAATAAAACTGCTGATATCATAATGCCTTGTATAAATCTGTGGTGCAGCCGCATTTGGACTTTTTGTACATTCTGGTTGCTTCACCTCATAAAAGATATTGTAGAGTTGGAAAAAGTTCAGAAAAGGGCAACCAGAATGATCAAGGAGATGAAGCAACTCCCCTACGAAGAAATGTTGCAGCATTTGGGGCTTTTTAGTTTAGAGAAAAGGCAGTCAGAAGCCACATGACAGAAGTGTATAAAATTATGCATGGCATGGAAAAAGTGGGTAGAGATAAGTTTTTCTTCCTCTCTCATAACACTAGGACTCGTGGACAATCAATGAAGCTGAATGTTGGAAGATTCAAGACAAACAAAATAAAATACTTCTTCACACAGTGCATATGGAATTTGCTCCCACAAGAGGCAATGATGGCCACCAACTTGGATGGCTTGAAACGAAGATTAGACAAATGGCTACTGGCCATGATGGCTGTGCTCTGCCACCCTAGTCAGAGACAATATGCTTTTGAAAACCAGTTGCCGGTAGCCGCAGCAGGGGAGAGTGCTCTTGCACTCAGGTTCTGCTTGCCAGCTTCCTATAGGCATCTGGGTGGCCACTGGGAGAACAGGATGCTGGACTAGATGGGCCACTGGCCACATCCAGCAGTCTCTTCTTGTTATGATTCCCAGCAACTGTCAAAGGCATGCTATATTATTTCCAAGAGTAGAGGCAGAGCATAGCCATTGTGGCTAGTAGCCATGATAGTCTAACCCTCCATAAAACAGAAGAACATAAGAAGAGCCTGCTGGATTAGGCCAAAGGCGGCCCATCTAGTCCAGCATCCTGTTCTCACGGTGGCCAACCAGAGGCCCCAATGGGATGCCCCAATGGGATGCCCCCAAGCAGCATCTGAGCACAACAGCACTCTCCCCACTTGTGATACCCAGCAACTAGTATTCAGAGGGATACTGCTTTCAACAGTGAAGGTAGAACATATCCATCATGGCTAGTAGCCATTCATAGCCTTATCTCTCATCCTCTTTTAATGCCATCATGGAAAACCTGTACACACACACACACACACATTCAGGATGCCTCTCTTGTCGAATTTGCAAGCGTTCTCTTGCTCCTGCCAACCCAGAGCCAGGAGAATTTTGCAAGGCCTTTCATTGTGTGCTGTTCTTTGGTTTTGTTTTAGAGAAGGTTCAAGAGGAGATCGGGCAAGTTGTGAAAGCAGGCAGCTGGGCCACCTACGAGGACCGGAAAAACATGCCCTACACCAATGCGGTGATCCACGAGGTGCAGAGATTTATCACACTGCTCCCGCATGTCCCACGCTGCACCTCGGTTGACACTCACTTCAGGGGCTACTTTCTCCCAAAGGTACCGCATCCAAATGGATACACCTCTGCTCCTGGTTTTGTTTGCTGAAACAAACACTTATTTAGATTTGGTAGGACCAGACTCAGCTGGTCTACATCAGGGGTAGTCGGCATCAGTATTAGGGATGGGATCTGTTGGCCGGTACCAGGTCAAAAGCATTCCATCGACCTAATAGGTTGGTATCTATTCAAGTTTGTTCTTTGTCTACTAGCCACGGCTTTTACCAAGCCATTTTTTCCCTTGCAAAAATATTGATCTTAATATCAATAATTTTTAAAGGAAATATCAATAATTTGAAAGGAAATATCAAAGGAAATAGGTAACTGAAAAAATATCGATAACATTATAATTCTTTATATCAATATTTTAGAGGTGGTCTTTTTCCATTTCTTTTTAAAAAAATGTTTTTGAAAATAGTCACAGAAAATCGCTACATAAAAATCCAACCCTCAGTGATAGAGAATGAGCAAATTAATGGAAAATTCAGTACCAAATCCAAATTGGGTGGAATTCTAGCACACCTCATTATGGTACTTATGAATTCTCCTTCCACATATATGTCTCAACATGGCATCCTCCAAATGTTGCTGGACTACCATCCGCCCTGACTATTGGCCATCTGACTGGGGAAGATGAGAACTGGAGTTCAATGACATTTGGAGGTCACCATGTTGGCTGTTTCTGGTCTAAGTAGAGAGTAATCCCCCAGAAATGGGTGGCACAATACTACCTGGAGAACTGGATTAACCAGAAACACATTACCAGGTGTGCCAAATGATCAGAAAATCAGCCTGGTCTGCTTTTGTGCCTTTAGCAGCAACTCAGGGCAGGCCTAACTGTACATGATGCGAATGATGTAATTAGTTATCACAACATGGCTTCTAAACAAATATTTAATATCAGCCATAGGGGTGTGGGGGAAAGGGTTGTTCTCAGGAATGCAGTGTGCTAATGGATGTTTCAACCTTGCCTGCTCAATTGTGATATCAGTGAAACTCCCCCTCCCCCCCCATTGCCCATTTAAATTTGGGGGAAGTTCCCATTGTGGTCAATTGGATATTTTCTTCATAATATAAATTGCCGTATATGGGTAGTGGATTTTTATCAATATCACAAGTTCTAGAAATGGGGCGGTTCATCTTTAAAGCCAAATTTATCAAATTCACACTTTCTGAAACAATATGACAACCAAAACACAGACATCCTCCAAAATTCACACTCATCTGAATTTTGTGATGCAGTTCTCCAACTCACCAATGTTTATAAAAATGCATATATTAGTGCTTTAAAACTGAATTTATTAGTGAAAATAACATATAAACATACATTCTATTAAGAAAAATATAATTTAACAAAGTGTACATTAGTCAAAACTGCCCACAAACATGTGTTTGTTACAAGAAATTTGCACTAAAATGCTGAAGAATTTTCATGAGGATTTTTTAAATTAAAGAATCAGAAATTGCTGCTGAAATGTGAAGAACTGAATTTGAGATTGGAGAAATGAGAACCTGAGAGAGCCAAAATCGACAGGTCCTTCCATCCTAAGTGTCTGCCTACCTTCTGTATAAGTGTGGTGTTTATGGGGCCTGTATGTGTGGTGAGTGTGCATGTACACAAGTGTGCTTTGATCGCGCTTCTCACTGGCATGCGGCCCTTCAGCTGAAACCTCAATGAGCCCTTGGGCTGAAAAGGGTTAGACACTCCTGGTATACAGGACACTTCCCAGGAGGTTCAGTCCCTAGTAGCTCCAGGTAAAAGAATCTCAGGTAGGAAATGCTGCCAGTAGGGATGGAAAGTTCTGTCAATTTTGGTTCTCTCAGTTTCTCATTTTTCCAGTTTTAAATTCAGTTCTCCACATTTCTGCAGCATTTTGTGGGTTTTTTTTAAATCCCCATGAAAATTCTTCAGCATTTTAGTGCAAATTTCTTCTCATAAAACACATTTTTGTAGACAGTTTTGACTAATGTACACATTTCTCCTAATATTTTGTATTTGTATGTTATTTTGATTCATATATTCATTTTTATGCACACTTTCCCCTATGCATTTTTGTCAATCTTGTTTTGTTGGCGAACTGCATTACAAAATTCAAATAAGTGTGAATTTCAAAGGATGGCTGTGTGTGGGTTCTCATGCTGTTTCGGAAAGTTTAGATTTGATAGACTCAGCTTGAAATGTAAACTGAAACAAATGTCTCCCCCATCCCTAGCTGCCAGTCAGAGTAGAGAATACTGGGCTAGATTGACCAGAGGTATGACTTAAGAATGGCCGAGTCAGTCTATTTCCAGCCTGTTTCAGTTTCACATGTAATAAATTGCAAGTCCATTCCATCCTGTCCCTCCATCAATCTGCAATTTTTAAAAATTAAATGCACATGCACACACTGTTTTTAAAATGTATTTTACCCTAAACTAAGCATTTCTGATGCAGTTTTAACATAAAATACACATTTTAAAATGCATTTTGGTATTTTTTTGAGTCGGGAACTCTATAGCAAAATTTGTATAAGTGCAGACAGGAAACTGTAGCTGTGTTCCCATCCATGTATTAGTCTGTGAAGTGCAAATCAGGTTGATTTATTTAAAAATGCAGACCAAATAAAATCCTCAGGTATCCCTTGTCAGGAGATAAGTATTTCCTGTTGCCTTTTTGCATCAGTCCAGGACAGCAGAAGAAGATTTTCTGGGCCTGCAGAGAAGGGAAGCTTCACATGCTTAATATTTTATTTAATATGTGTGTCCCAGGCTGCTCTTCAAGCGAAAAAAACAGTGCCAAAAAAATGAGGCAGCGACTTTTAGACTTTGAAACTGACATCCTCTCATCCAGGGTCTTGGGGGGGTCTTAGACCCTTTACTTTTTTGGGAGCAGGGTCCCAACGTCTCCAGCATCCTGTGAGCCAATCAGCATAAAAGAGGAGTGTGTTAGCCACTGAAAAGAGTCTTCTAACATGCTTCCTTGACCTTTCCTGCAGATTGGAGCCAATCCGAGTGAAAGGAGGTGAGTAAACCACTGAGAAGACTCTTCTCAGCAGCCAACACTCTCCCCTTTCATGCTTATTGGCTCCTAGGGATGTGTGTTGTAGGAAAAAGCATTAACAAGGATTCCTTAACAAGGGCCCTGCACTTCTGAATTTGCCACTACACTACTGCTCTCATCCCTACTTACAATACCCCACCTAAACCTGTATGTTCCAGGGAACAATGGTGATTCCTTCGCTCACTTCTGTGCTTCTTGATCAAAATCACTGGGAGACCCCACATGATTTCAACCCTAACCATTTCCTTGATGCCAACGGGAAGTTTATCAAGAAAGAGGCCTTCATGCCTTACTCCTCAGGTACTTAAAAGGGTTCATTACTCTTAGAGATATAAATCTATGGAATGGAATGCAAATCTGTTCTATGGAATGCAAATTGTAATGCAATAAAATAGAGTATAAGAAATAAAATAAGCTGTAAAAATACAATTAAAAAATATATCACTCCAAGTACAGCGCATTGCAACTGCCACAACAAGCAGAAAAATCACTGAGTGGTCCACCAAGACCATCAGCAATTTTCAAGTGGTCCGTGGGGGAAAAGGTCTGGGAACCACTGGCCTATGGAACAAGTAGCCCTCTGTATTGTGAGGTGGGTGTGTGGCTATTGCCAAAATCTGCTCTGAGTTGTAAAAACAGCACTTAGCATTTATATGGCACTGTAAACTGTTCAACACGTGAACTGTGCATATATATTATAATCCTTCCAATAGCCTTGCAAGGTTGGCCATTTGAACCCCATCCTGCAAATGAGGGTCAGGGTGAGACTTGGGTGCAGATGGATCATTCTATTTCTGGTCCATGTCCGTTTTGCATGTCCCATTTCCACACCATTCTGAGATTTATATATTTGTTTTTAAAAACCTGCAAGGAAAACTTGCATTTATATGTCTTTTTTTCACAAACATATTCTTGTGTCCATTTTGCCCTAAAATATTCATTTTATAGGCATTTTATCCTAATATACCGCATTTGAACACATTTGTAACCTAAACTATTTTGTATTGTGCATTTCGATACATTGTTGAGCTGTATCACGAAGAGAATTTGCCAAAACAAAACAAAACAAAAAAGTAAAAAAAAACACCACGTCCTGATCCACATATTGCTCCAGGGAGTGCAAATCAGGTCAATTTGCTTAAAAATACACATTGAACAAATCCTCAAACTTCTCTAGCTGAAAGAGAGACTGAGGTTTGCCTAAGAGTCAAGGGTTGGAAACCTCCGGCCAGGGAACCCAACGCAGCCCTCCAGACCTGTCTGTCTGGCCCTTAGGACTCTCCAGAGGCCACACCCCCTCTCTGGTCCTGTTTCACACACTCCTTGAGTGTTTTTCTCTGATTGGAACGTGTACTTGAATCCTGATCGTGCTTCTGGATTGCCTGGAGGGCAGAAAAGGACAGAAAAGGGTGTGCGAGTGTGTGTAGAAGGGAGCCTGGTGTACAAAGGTAACATCTGCATTTGTTGTTTCACTCCTGGAAGGTCACCCAGAAGGAAATGTGGCCCTCAGGCTAAAAAATTTCCCTAAGGCCGCCTAGTGAGGCAGTATTTGAAGTGGGGGCTCCCTAATTCACAGCTCAGGTTTGTTTGTTCACCTTGTATTTTGTTCTTTTATTAAATATATGCCACATTGGCTGCCATAATGAGCAAAGTTCAAATAAGAGTTGATTTCTATTACTCTTTTTTTTCAGAGCTTGGAAAAGTTATTTTTTTGAACCACAACTCCCATCAGCCCAATCCAGTGGCCATGCTGGCTGGGGATGATGGGAGCTGTAGTTCAAAAACAGTAACTTTTCCAAGCTCTGATTTTTTTTCTACCATGAGGGAAACGCTTTTCAAGGTGTGTCACTAGTGAACCCCACGCACCATTGCTCTTGCAGGGCGCCGGAACTGCATTGGCGAAAGCCTGGCCAAGATGGAACTCTTTGTGTTCTTCACGGGTCTCTTGCAGACATTCACTTTCCAACCTCCACCGGGGCTGACAGAAATGGACTTGGACTTGAACGTCCCTAAGACGACCTTCACTTTGAGGCCACAGCCTCAGCCGACTTGTGCCATTCCCCGGGAGTAATGAGGACCCTGCAATCAAATCGTTTGCTCATAGTGTGTGTGGGGGGGAGGGAATCTCAAACAGGGCATTCCTTTGATGAAGCAGGTACATTTGTGACCTGTGCTGCAGCAAAGCTTAATTTGCGCAAGAGGGAGTTGCAACCGGCCCTCCCAACAAACTGACCTTTGCCATGCTCGTCTAGAACATAACAGTAGAACAAAAAAGAGCCCTGCTGGATCAAGCCAAAGGCCCATCTCATCCGCCTGCTTTTTTCACAATGGCCAACCAGATGCCCCTGGGACGTCTACAAGCAGGACCTGATTGCAAGAGGACTCTCCTCCCCCTGTGCTTTCCAGCAACTGGTAGTCAGAAGCAAACTGCCTCCAACAGTGGAGGTAGAACATAGCCAATGGCTAGTTGCCATTGATAGCCTTACCCTCCCTGTATTTGTCCAATCCTCTTTTAAAGCCATCCAAGTTGGTGGCCATGCCTGCCTTCTGTTGGAGTGAATTCCATCATTTGACTTGGTGCTGCGTGAAGAAGGACTTTCTTTTGTCTGTCCTGAATCTTCCAACATTCAGCTCCATTGGATGTCCACAAGTTCTAGCGTTATGAGAGTCAGGTCTGCGTTTCTCAGGCAGCTTTCCCTACCATGAAGTGTCCTTCATGTAAATTTTCAGTTGTGACTATTGTGGACATCACTTTATACCCACACACACATTTTGAATGCAACCGGTCTTGTGAGACATTTGCTGGACTTTCACACGCACTGTATCTGTTGCTGCAAGACCAAAGCTTCAGGGTCACATTCTGAAAAGGAGGCTTTTTAACCACACATTGGTTTCCAAAATATTTGTATGTTACACTTTCACCGTGCAATGCATAATTTTATACACTTCTATCATGTCACTGCTAATTAATACTTTGTGCTTTTATATGCTGCAGTTTGTGGAGAAGTAGACATTGCATACTTGGCCTTTCAGAAAGCTTTTGATTAAATGGCTCCTCCAGATGACCTGTTATTGAGCGTTCATCCTGATTTGCTTGCACCACACTTATGTGGTGGTTAGGCTATGTCCTGTCTTTATTGAGCATTTGTTCTGATTTGTTTATGGACTGGCTGTACAGCAATCAGTTGGCATTCATCCTGATTTGCTTGCCCATCTGGGATTCCTGCATTGAGAGGGGGTTGGACTCGATGGCCTTTCAGGCCCCTTCCAACTCTGTTATTTTATTATCTTCCCGTTTATTGTTCATTCATCCCACACTTTTCAATGTATTTCTCCGTTTTTGTTTTTTTAAGTGATTTAGCTAGTATGACAGAGTGCTTTAATCTATTTCAAATGCTCAAACCTAAAGTTCCGGTATGCACTTGAATCCCTCCTGCAAAATACTGACAGCCTGGAAACACCAGAATTCCCTCATTAGGGGCTCCTGAGTAAATTTTCACAGTTGTGGTACCAGTTATACAACAGGAAGCAGAGAGTAGTTCTCACAATGGAGTGACATGAGAAGTGGGGGCCATCCCAAAGGTCTGTATTGGGACTAGAGCTTTTAGGCTTCTTCATAAATGACCTAGAGTTTGCGAGAGTTTTTGGTGTATATGATATATCTCAGCGGTGTGCAGATATAACTGATCTGTTAAGATCAGTAGTTGAAAGACTAAAGAAACTTAAGGTTTATTACTACCTTAGTAGTAATAGGAAAAATCATACATGAGCCATTACTAACAACAAAGATAGGAAGAGAAGGGAGGAGGGGGGAGGAGCAAAGCCTGCAAAAAACAACCAACACTAGAGGAGGAATCAATAGAGGGAAGAATAGATTGCCTTTCTGTCTGTCACCCCCCCCCTCACTGGTTCAGGTTGCTAGGGATAAGCAGTGAGGTGGCCCAACTTGCTGGTAAAAACAGAAAGCAATTATGAAGAACTCCAAAAGGAGTTAGGCCACAAAAACAAAATGCATGGGTACAGGATGGGAAATACCCGGCTTAGCAGTAGTGCGTGTGAGAAGGACCTTGGAATTGTAGTGGATCGCAAGTTGAACATGACCCAGCAGTGTGATGCTGCGGCAAAAAAGGCAAACGTGGTTTTGGGCTGCATAAACAGAGCTATAGTTTCCAGGTCGAGGGAAGTAATAGTCCCACTATATTCTGCATTAGTCAGGCCTCATCTGGAATACTGCATTCAGTTCTGGGCACCTCATTTTAAGAAAGATATAGACAAGTTAGAGTGGGTTCAGAAGAGGGCGACGAGGATGATAGCCGGTATGGAGAACAAGTCTTATGAGGAAAGGTTGAAGGAACTTGGCATGTTCAGTCTGGTGAAGAGAAGGCTGAGGGGTGACATGATTGCACTCTTTAAGTACCTGAAGGGCTGTCACATAGAGGAGGGTACAGATTTGTTCTCTGCTGCCCCAGAGGGTAGGACTAGGTCTAATGGTTTTAAGTTGCAGGAGCGTAGATTCAGATTGGACATTAGAAGGAACTTCTTGACAGTAAGGTCAGTTCGGCAATGGAACCGACTGCCTAGGGCGGTGGTGGGATCCCTTTCGCTGGATGTCTTCAAGCAGAGGCTGGACAGCTATCTGCAGGAGATGCTCTAGCTGTGGATTTCCTGCTTTGAGCAGGGGGTTGGACTCGATGGCCTACAAGGCCCCTTCCAACTCTATGATTCTATGATCTCTCCAAAATGGCTGAACAGGTAATAAGATGGCAAGTTCAATGTAAGTTTAAAGTGACGCACTATGAGTTACTAACAATAATGATCCTAACTTTATAAATAGATTAATAGGGTCCAAACTGGTGGGGATGGACCAGGAAAGAGATCTTGGGGATGGGGTGGTGGATGGCTTGCTGAAAATGTTGCACCAGTGTAGCACTCTTGTGAAAATTGTGAGTTCTGTGTTAGAGATCATTAGGAAAGGGGCTGTGAAAACAAAACTGCCAATATCATTATGCCGTTAAACACATCTGAGGTGCAGCCACACTTGGAATACTGTGTATGGTTCTGGTCATTGCACCTCAAAAATAATATTATAGAGCTGGAAAAAGTGCAGAAAATGGCAAGCAAAATTATTGGGGAGCTGGAACAATTACCTTATGGAGGAAAAGTTATAACATTTGGGGCTGTTTAGGGGGAAAAGGAGATTACTCAAAAGGTCTTATTCATTTTTTTCTTCATCATTACTGCCAGATAACAGCACTTACACACTTTCTCTGAGTTCCCAGTTCAGGGACTCTGCTGTCTCCCAGTGGCTACTCTAGGTCACAGCAAGCATTTTTTTGCAGCCTTTCAGGCTGACAAATTAATTTTACACTTGCTCTAAAGCTTCACATTTTCTCTGCACTCCCACATTAGGAATATAATTCCTAGCCTCTAGTTTTCCCATCCCGGAATCTTTGCTGCCATCTAGTGGCTACATCCCATAAGAGCAGCCTCTTCCCCAGCCGTTGGTATTAAGATCCGGAAAATACTTAAAATTAACCCACCAAAAGGAGGATGGATTCCTGGATAAGGATAAGGGTGGGTAGGTGGGTGGACTGTCCATAGAACAAGGATGTATGTACACCATACATTTAAAGCATATGATATTTCCCCCCAAAGAATCCTGGGAACTGTAGTTTGTTAAGGGTGCTGCCAACTGTAGCTCTGTGAGGGGTAAACTACAGTTCCCAGGATTCTTTGGGACATATGTGCTTTAAATGTATGGGATGTATGCAGCCCAAGAGCACAGCAGGTGCTGCCCGCAGGCAGCTGTCACACTCGCAATTGTCAATTGATTTATCTTCCTCCTAGATTTTCGTAGCAGGTGAATTGATTTTGTGCAGCAGCCACCGAGTGCTGTCAGCCCCTAACCGAGAGGTGGGCACCTTTCACACACACAGCCGACAGCAGACTTCACTTGGGAGAAAGTGGGCAGAGCCACATGCATGGGCAACTGCCAGAGGGCAAGGGGAGGCATTCTCACACTGAGGAACCATCCTCCCCAGCTGTGGAGGCTGGTCCGTTAGGGCCCAGGGGCACAGCCCCACCAGCCTCAGTCTTGATTCCTCCAAGTCCACCTGCCTTATTTCCAATCAGCCCAGATGCTGGCACTACCCATCAGCTTAGTCTTCCTTCTTCCACCCCACGAGTCCCAGTGGGCACCACCCACCAATGAATCCCGCATTTCATTAAAAAAACACACAAAAAAAACCAAGTTTCTAGAATTTGTAGAACCGGAAATATGTGGTAAAATGAACAGGCTGTGTTCTTCTGTTTAGCCTGCTCCCAGTGGTTTCCTTTACCCCTGTCCCCTCCCCAAACATTAGGATCGTAGCAAGTTGCCTTATGCAGACCATTGGTTCATCTAGTTCAGGATCGACTGGCAGGAGCATTCCAGGATTTTAGGCATGGACCTGATGGGGCTGCTAGGAGGTCAAGGGGCATGGCCAATGAGAGGTCAGGGGTGTGGCCAACAAGGGGTCATGCGGCATGGCTAAGGTGTTTTGATGGATTTTCTTCCCATCTTCCTCCTGTGCAAAGATACTGTGGACACTTCAGCATTGCAGTTTTGCAAACAGCATCTAACAAAACTGAAAAGTGTCTTACTTTGGTTCAGAAGGGATCCCTGCTATCTAGGGATGGGGTTTGCTCTCTGATTCCATTCCATTTTTCTCTTCATCAAATGGGCTGCCAGTTCGTATCCACTATAAATTGTGTTCTGCTAGTTATCATGATTCTGGTTCTCCCTTTTTCTCTCTCGTTATTTTTTCCAAAAAATTACATAATCCTCTCCTTTGTTCCTTATGCTGGTATATATTTATATAACATATACAGCAGCAGCAGACTACAAAAATAATTACATAAATACATAATTCTTGCAGGGGATTAAAAAAAATTATGGTGTTGCTAACAGCCACAAATGCACACAAAGAGTGGGAACGTGTTCGATGATGAGACAAGCTTGCAGATTATCCCAGAATTCGATACCAAATCTGATTTTGCGAATATTCTACACCATCTCTACTGCTGTCACAGTTGCTTTCTGCTGGGAGAAAAGCTGTGTGGCTCCCACCTGTTCTGGATCTCTCCCTCTTCTCCTCCCTTGCAAAGGAACAGTGAACACTTAAACATTTCAGTTTTATCAATACTTAGCATGTAAGTGTCTTACCTTGGCTTAGGGAGGTCACTGCTATCACACTTTCTAAGGCTGACTATAATAGAAGCAAGCCCCACTAAATTTATTTATTTATTTATTGCACTTCTTTACCGCCCCATAGCCGAAGCTCTCTGGGCGGTTTACAGTAATCAAAAACATTAAAACAAATATACAATTTAAAACACATATGTTAAAAACAATTTAAAACACAGTTTTAAAATTTAAAACAATATAAAAACAATTTAAAACACATGCTAAAATGCCTGGGAGAAGAGGAAAGTCTTGACCTGGCGCCGAAAAGATAACAGTGTTGGCGCCAGGCACACCTCGTCAGGAAGATCATTCCATAATTTGGGGGCCACCACTAAATTCCATGGGGATTGCTCCCTGATAAGTATCCACAGGATTGCAGCCTGAATTGTTTAGCCTTAAAGGTGCCACACAGGACTGTTAACAAAGGCACCCCATAAATTTACATAGCTGTGGAAAACATGAATACCCTTCCCCAGCATATTAATTTCTATATATGTTTTCCAGAATGTAGAATAAGATGGAGGATTTTTTTTAAAAACCCTCTGCACTCCAGTTCAGAATGATGCACAGAAATTTTGCCCATCCCTGACTTAAGATCTCGTGTAGTTTTGCCCTCGGAGATGCATTACGGAGGTCCCTAATCTAGAGCTGTTTTCTTTTTTGTAGAAAGGTCCCTGTTGATATTTTCGTGACCAAGCAGAAATCCAGCCTGTGCTGAGTGACTTTCCCCACCACTGAAATGCAGCAATGTGCAAAGCTTCACCTGTTGAATTTCTATGGGGCAGCTGTAAGGACAGACAGGAAAAAAATGGAAGATTATTGTCATGCTACTCCCATCAGCAGCTCTGTGCAGTCAATGCCTTTTGAAGACCATTTTGCATAGCACTCTGCTGTGGCTTTTGGGTCTGCATCCACTGTGCAGTTCCTACTTTTGACCAGAAACAAAACTCTCTTTAAGATCTCCAGCCCTCAGGTTTTACTCGTTGCACAATATTCTTGGGCTGCCTTGAATGACAGAGGCTGCCAGTCATTAACAATCTTGGGTTACTCTTTTATCTTTATTCAGGGGCAAACACATATCCCTAAAGTACCAAAAAGGGCTTATGCTTAGGACAATTTAAACTCCCCAAAGCATAGCAAAGAATTGTGAAAGGACTGGAGAGAGTCAGTAGCTCAATGACAGAGCATCTGCCTTGCATGCAGAAGGTCCCAGGTTCAATCCCCAGCATCTTCCAGTGGGGCTGGGAGAGTCTCCCTGTCTGAAACCCTGGACAGCCACTGCCAGTCAGTGTAGACTAGATGGACCAATGATCTGACTCAGTATAAGGCAGCTGCCAATGTTCCTAAATGGAGCCTCTATTGTTCTCCAAAAGCAAGTGAAGAGACCATAGATCAGTGGCAGAGCACATGCTTTGCATGAAGAAGGTCCCGGGTTCAAGCCCTGGGCAGGGCTGGTCCTATCATTAGGCAGAGTGAGGCTGCCTCCTCAGGAGGTGGATGTTGAGGAATGTCACTGGCAGCCTCCTCACCACCACCCCATCTGGCCATTCTGATCCTTTTTACTGGCATCCTATGGTAAGATTAAGAACCTAGGATGAGGCCTGCAGGACAAGACCAAATGGTCAGTCCAGACCAGCATCTATCCTGCCAGGGCCAGGCCCTATCATTAGGCAGACTCATTCCCTATTGACTAGGCCAGTGCAGCATGAACTATTGTTACACATGATCCTCTTCCCAGAGCAGTGAGAAGCGCCAGAGATAGCACTAGTTTGTTTTTGGTCTCCTCTGGAAAAGAGATGACTGGAGACTTAGGCTGCACCCAGTCTATTTATTGAGCATCCATCCTGATTCGCTTGCAGAAAGTTTGCAGGAAGGTTATACGTCACCCCCTGTATATTGAGCATTCATTCAAATTTGTTCGCAGGGAGGTTACACGACAGCGTATCAGCAGTGGCTTTCCTACACTTTCTAATGCATTTCCCCATCGCTTCCCTTACTGCAAACAAATTCATTGTAAAAAGTGGGTTTGTTCTGCAAGAATGCCAAATTTTATTTATTTATTTTTATTTTATTATACTTGTATATCCCCCCCCCCGTAGCCGAAGCTCTCTGGGCGGTTTACAGTGGATTTAATCATGTCATGCCCTCGGGCCCCCAAGAGCCACGGGGTGCATGCTTCAGACCTAATTCCCTCACCTTGGGCAATTGATCTGGAACCCAATCATCAAATTCCCCTTGCCAAGGCTGTGCAAACCACCAGCAACCCTGCAAGGTAGAAGGTTCAACTGGTTCAACTCTGAGCTAGGGGAACTCAGAGCCCAGAAATAGGTAAACCAAGGTTCAAAGGGACAAGAGCCAAACAAACACTCCTTGTCCAGAAACCTCTGGTAAAACCAAAATACACTCCCTCCTTCTCTTCTTGTTAGTTTGTGGTCTGTGGTCAAGGTGCTGGATTCAGAACCAACCTTACCTCACTCAATGAACACACCAGGTTAATAATAAGTAGCTTTATTAAAAATATAAGTGCACATTTAATATATATATAGCAGCATAACAATTCCTCAAAACCACACCCAACCAGGGGTTTAGGTATAACATAAAAGAGTTCAACACACAACAGAAAATAATAAACTAACTAGCCTGCTCTACTTACTGAAGAGGTAGTTGATGGTGAATCTCATATCTCCTCAGACAGAATAGCATCAGGTTGGTAAGAAGCAGTGGAACCCCATATGGCTTCAAGGAACAACCAGGGGGGCATTCAAGAGAATGCCACAGGGGAACAAAGGCTATGGGTCTCAGCCCCTATACTTAAGGGAAAAGACACACAACGGTTCAGGATGAATTAACCAATCGGGGCTTTCTGATGCAATCCTATTCCCGAAGCTTCTTCCCATCTTGCAGGCCCCCCTCTCATCTCCGATCTCAACCTTCTCAGGCCCGCATGGCCTTGAGTACCAGGCTCCCAGCAGATTAGCAGAGATAAACAGGTGTTTCTGTTTAGGCCTCCCAACTGCTTGCAGCTGGAAATGAAACTTAAAATTTTCCTCTCACAGAGGCCTGTCTCCTTCCAAGATGTAACTCCCACAATTCCCTGTATCTGAGCCATGTTCCAAGAAAACCAGGTTAACAAATTTACACGTTCATGACACACACCCTTTTCAAGAAGATGACTTCAGAACTCAAACAGTTCTGCTTCATCGCTGACACCAGACAAGGGAAAAAACACAAAATAACTATAACAATACAACATTTTAACATTGCAATAAAAGGGAATATTTCAACAGATGCTCCAAGCGTGTTAGCTACTTTAAGACTTATGCCTTACTAAAATAGGTTCCAAAAAATGAACAAAAAGAAAATCCAAAAAGCAAACAATACCTAGGAAGAAAAAAGGACCCCTAAAATACCCACAAGAATAAAACAACAACAAAAAACTTTATTTCAGAAGTAAAAAGATAACAATAAAAATGGGCAGTCCAAAAGCTGGTCCAATATCCAAAAGAAGGTCATAAGCCATAAAATCAAGTCAAAATCCAAAAAACCATGTTAAAATCTCAAAACTGTAAAATCAGCGTCCAAACAAGCTACAAGTCATCAGAACCAAAAAATTAATCGTCGGGAGTGGGAGCACGAGATAATGCATCTGTGACCACGTTATCTCATCCACTTTAAATCCACTTGAATTGCATCATCCTGAATTTGCCAATATGCAATTGAATCCCACCCCAAATACAGGGACAGTTGGGAAATGCCCTTATGGTATTTTTTAAAACATATTTGTTTTATTTACATATAAACAAGTAGTGCATAGATGGAGGAAAAAAGCACAAGTGCTCCAAATAGCAGCAGATGCAGTACTCAACATTAGAAACTGACACTATGCATCCCAAGACTCCTCTAGCCTGCTGCTTTCTCCATGGCTCAGTCACATCCATGCCATATTTATTTTTTCTTAATCATTGCTGCCACCCAGTGGCCAGATAACAGCACTTATACAAACACTTTCTCTGAGTTCCCAATTCAGAGACTCTGCTGCCTCCCCGTGGCTACTCTAGGTTATAGCAAACACTTTCCGCAGCCTTTCATGCTGATAAATGAAATTTACACTCACTCTAAAGCGTCACATTTTCTCTGCATTGCCACATTAGGAATATAATTCCTACTCATCCTGGAATCTTGCTGCCATCTAGTGGCTACATCCATAAGAGCAGCCTCTTCCCCAGGCTTTGATATTAAAATTCTAAAAATATCTAAAATTAACCCACCAAAAAGAAGGTGGATTGTTGGATGATAAGGGGTGAGGGTGTGGACTGTCCATAGAACAAGGATGTGTACACACCATACATTTAAAACACATTATTTCCCCCAAAGAATCCTGGGGGCTGTAGTTTGCTAAGGACCTTCTCCCACTGAGCTACAGCCTTCCCCTACAAAAGTATTCCTGACAAAAGGGAGGTTGCCCTGTCATAACACAACTGACTACAGTCTGGCCACAGCAGATGCTACTGAGGAGGGCAGAGAAATTTGCTGTGGAGGCTGATGGGAGCTTGAAATGTGGCCCTCCCTCTCTGCTCATGGGCTTCTCACTTCCTGAGTGTGCAGGAGCGCAAACCGACAGCTGGTGCTTACCAGCACAGGCTTTCCCCACAATTTCCCTCTCTGAGAGAAAAGATACAGTGGGGGAAAGTACACAGACGTCCCACCACAGATCAGCTGGCTCATTCAGAACAGCTGAAGTTGTAGGAATGCCAGTGAGGCAATGTGGAGGCCACATCCTGCCTTGCTCTAAGAGCAGGGTGGCAGAGCTGCCACAATTCTGCAAGAGCATTGAACTGAGAGAGAGGGGCCACATCCGCACCAAGCATTTAAAGCACTATGACACCACTTATGGCTTCCCCCAAAGAATCCTAGGAATGGTAGTTGGTTAAGGGCACTAAGAGTTGTTAAAAGACCCTTCTTCCCTTCACAGAGTTACAATTCTCAGAGTTCCCTGGGAAGAGGGATCGATAGTTAAACCACTCTGGGAATTTTAGCTCTTTGAGAGAAATAGAGACAACTCTCAGCACTCTTGACCAGCTATAGTTCCCAGGATTCTTTGGCGGAACCCATGACTGTTTAAAGTAGTACAAGTGTGCTTTAAATGTATGCCTTTTACCTGCTGCACTTGTTGCGACAGCTACGACCATTCCTGAACCAGGAGAGCTTGGCCAGAGTAGTTCAGGCATTGGCGACTTTAAGACTGGATTACTGCAATGCACTGTATGTGGGGCTTCCCCTGCACTCGACCCAGAAACTGCAATTAGTGCACAGTCGGTGACAGGAGTGAGATCCTGTCAGCATCTAACACCTCTGCTCAGTGCTGCTCAGAAATCTGCACTGGTTGCCAATTCATTACTGGGCCAAGTTCAAGGTGTTGCTATTGATATATCAAGCCCCTAACAGCTTGGGACCTGTTTATCTATGGAACTGCCTTACCCCATACATGCCCACTGGAGCACTTTGCTCTGTGGAACAGGCACTGTTTGTTTATTATTATTATTATTATTATTATTATATTTATATCCCACCCTTCCTCCCAGCAGGAGCCCAGTTACAGCCCATTGTTACAGGTGCCACACTCGTTCCGCACTTGTAAGACATTGTTCCTTAAGTGTGGCAGCACCTCCACGTTGGCACTCCCTGCCTATTGACATCAGGTAGGGGCCCTCACTGTGTGTTCTTTCCACCTGCTTAAAACCGTTTTGTTTAGGCAAGCCTAACCAGACATGAAGATGTTGACGTGTTTTCATCTCTTTTTAGTTTGTCAATTTTAATTATATTTTCAATGCTTTCAATTACTTATTTTTAACTGGTTTTATTGATAATTTAAATATTTCTTGTAAACCACTTAGAGGCTTTATTACAATCAAACAGTATATAAATTTTGTTAAATGAATAAATAAAATAGTGTTCTGAAGCATCTCTGGGAGACATTTCAGCTAAAAAAATGGCAATGGACTGCCTCCAAGTCGATTCTGACTTATGGCAACCCTATGAATAGGGTTTTCGTGGTAAGCGGTACTCAGAGGTGGTTTCCCATTGCCTTCCTCTGAGGCTGAGAAGCAGTGACTGGCCCAAGGTCACCTAGTGAGCTTCATGGCTGTGTGGTGTGTGGGGATTTGAACCCTGGTCTCCCAGGTCATAGTCCAACACTCAAACCTCTACACCACACTGGCTCTCATTTCAGCTAAAGAGTAGGGTAAAAATAATTTAAAATTTAACATAAATAAATAAATGTATTTATCATTTCACACCTTACTGGAACGTGTCCTTGAACTCTGGTTGTGGATCTTACTTGCTTGGATGGTGGTTAGTGAGGGATATATGTAGAAACATGTCAACTGTGCAAAGGTAAAATGTATATCCCCTACCCAGCACTGCCCGGTGGCCTCTAGAAGGTTGTATAGAAGGGAATACGGCCATCAGGCTGAAGAAGGTTCCCAACCCGATTTAACTTCTAGAGGCTGGACAAGAGGTGACCACTCTACTCTCTCACCCCCTAGCACCATTTTGAAAAGGCATCGCCTCTCCCACCCCTGCACCCAAAGACTACCACTATGCTCCTGACTGGAATCGCCCACTTCCACTGGGCAGAGTCCATTTGTAAAACAAAACAATACAATTAGCTATGCAAGGCCAAACTGCATGACAAGCATCACAGCTACTTTGCCCCTCATTTACCGGAGACAGAAAACATGGGCTGCCCCTGCTATAGTTGTACAGTTGGTATGGGGGGAAAACACACCCACCCCACGTTGTTTATAACACAGTTTCCCCCCCTAGGTTTTCCCAGTCTGCTCTCTAGCACAAAGAAGGTCTGGTTCTTGTGAAACCTGAATCATATTATATCTGTGACTGGCTTTTCTTTTTTTCTGCTGTCGGCTTGATGGGTTGAATTTCAGCCGCAGGAGTTTCCATCCCTTCTGGGGGGCCGCCTCAATGCTCTGGGGGTTTCAGTTGACAATTTATAGAGCACTGGCTTTTCTGACACGGATGGTTGCCTTCCTCAGTTGAGTCAGAAATCTACCAGGTCTTGTCTCCTGATGAGGCCTCAGGCCTGCATGGCTGATAGAAGTGCTTTCTTTGGGGCTTGTGCAAACCATTCCCCATGATGCAGTGCTCCATGATGGGTCCTTGCTCCTTGATGACTGTCAAGTGCTTTGTGAACAGGGCTTAATTCCAAGCTGATGTATCACACCAGCAGGGGATCAGGCACCAGCGCCCAGTTCCACTGCTGGAACTGAGGCTCAAAACAGGAGAAGAAATCTGGAACCTCCTTCTGTTAAGAAAGCGAGAGAAAGGAAGTGGGGAAAAAGAGCAGGCTAAGAAATAATAAAGATGTCTCAAAGCATGCACAAAGTGTACCTTGAATAACAGCTCTAGTCCCACACACCGGGGATTAAGGAAGTAGGGATAAGTGCCTCCAGGGGCACTTCCAGACTGTTGGACTGTTTCCAAGCCAGACTTCACGATCAGACACTCTGACCATGTGGCTCTGGTGCTGTGGAGTCCATACTACACATGCTTTTGTACTGTCATTTTTATAAGGGTGGGAGGGACAGGCTGCTGCATCCCATTTTGGAAAGGTTTCCTGGTCGAGCTGATGGACTTCTTTTGAAAGTATGTTTAAACTGTAATAGTCCCTATGCCATTTTAAATGTTGCCAAATTTTTAAGCATTATTATTGCCACTGGGGCTAAAATGTTTACTGATTAGCAGTTTATAGGGCAACTGGTTTTAATGCTTGTTCAATTATTTGTAGTGGTCGCTGGATCGAAAACATATTTAACAACTTCCCGACTGTCGCTATTTTGGGGTGGGAGTCAATCACATATGGGCAAATTCAGGTTGCACAATTATAGCTGATTGGGAGGTCTTGAGCAACAGATTCGCTTCCCCAAACTATTAGACTACTTGTGATAAGGAAACTGATGGAAAAATGCACTGGAAAGTATGGAATGACACTTGCTTAATGTAGTGTTGCCTTTGTTGTTATGTGAATGAATGCTCAACAGACAGGTGGTCTGGAAATGACCTAAGTCGACCTGAGCTCTAGTGCCTTTGAGGAATGAAGTGCCACTCTCAACAGGGACAAGAGAGAGAGAGAGAGAGAGACCCCTAGGATATAGTGCCTTCAGTGTCCCCCATGGTCAGCTTTGCAAGGCCACCCAGAGGAACTATGGGGCCTGGTACAGGTGTGATGTTGGGGGTCCTGCTGCTGCCTCCTTCAAGGACCCACACAAGCATTTACAAAGCTGGGAGCCACATGTGAGAATTATTGCATACCTGGACTACATGTGAGAATACTCTCCTGCAGCTCCTCCTTGCCCTGGGATCAAGCAGAATGATAGATGCGCTTGATTTTTTCTTACATGGGGATAAGGGAATACAGATCGGGTTCTGTTTTTCTAAGTGATGATGATGGACTGCCTTCAAGTTGGCTCCGACTTATGGTGACCCTATGAATAGTGTTTTCATGATAAGAGGTATTCAGAGGTGGTTTTTCTAAATACCCCCTCCAAATTCCAAACGCCTTTTGGCAGAGCTTCTTTCTACTTCCTGAGGCTCAGTCTCAAGATTTACTGGTGATGCCCTTCTCCACTTCCTCCCTTAAGGCCTCATGCCACTCCTATGCCTTCCCCTGCGGTAACTGTCATAGAAGACTACTTGCCAGTGGGACCTTTCCTGGAAATTTTAGGTGGCATTCACTCACTCACTGCTGAAATTCCCTATGCAGTGGGCCTGGAGCTCTTTCTGTGACAAGAATAGGCCACTTACTCTGCCACAGAATCCCTCCTTAAAGCCTTCTCTCCTTTCAACAAACTATGTAACTGGGGCTACTTAGCCTGGGTCAGCCATAAGCCTACCTGACCAATCTTTATCTCTACTGCTGCTAGGGTTGCCAGGTCAGAAGCATCCCAAACCCTGAGATTTCAGGGGTGAGCCCTAGTGATGTCATTAGGCATGATACATTAAGCATCAACCACAGTTGCTTGTAGCATACAATTCAAACAAAAACATTTCTCTGATTGGAAATTAAGATAGAAATCTTAGCTAAAAGATGGAGCCTGGGTCGGGAACATTTAATCTAGCTTACTTGCTTCTGGCAAGAAGGTTTTAAGTGCTCTCAGGCCAGGCCAGTCACCAGAAGGCCATTGTAGGACGAAAGCCTAGTGTTGTGGAGATGTTAGATGGGAGCACTCAGGAGTAAAGATGGATGCCCCTGAAGGTTGCCATTCTAAACACACTTACTAAGGGACTAAGCCCCTTAGAACTCAATAGGACTTACCTCAGAGTAGATATAGTTTGGATTGTGCTGTTGGTAAAGCTTGACTAGGGATCCTCTGCAAAGATAGCCATATCCAAGCAAGGTTGGCAACTCTCTGCCTGGAATGCCCTGCTCCTACCTTTTAAAATGGTTGCTCCAAACCTCTTTACAGATTTGAACCTTCACTTCAGAAAGAGGTCTGAGAAATGAGTAAAAGAAAGAAGATTCTCTACCTTTTTCTGTCTACCCTGTGGGCTGCTATAAACTCACTTTGACAGCCAACCCAATTTCAGTGAGTAATAATTGTCAGAGAGAAAACACACATGGTTTGGTCTACCTTCACAACAATAATTGCAGCCACACTTCCCAGTATGTGAATTCTCTTTTACCACTATTGGGCAAGAAACAAACAGTCATGCAACCAACAAGGTGCATCATCAGTAGGTTTAAGGGGGTTGAGCTGAGCACATGGAACCTCTGTTGTTGTTTCTATGGATGTAAGGGAGTGAGGCTAAAGGTAAATGAAATGCAAATAGAAAAACAAAAACAAAAGGCAGTATCACTTTCCTAAATGCAATACCATACCAACCACAACAAGATTCCCATGACTAAGGCAGAAAACTCAGCATCCCACAACCAGTCAGAATTCCTAACTGAAAACCAAAACTAAAAGAATCCTGGCAACGAGTTAACCAAGGTCACAGAAATCCCCATGCAGCACAACCTGACCCAAGGGCTGCACTTAGTGTAGAATGCTGTGGCATGACTGCTGACACGAGTGAGGCCCTATCAGTACATAATACCTCTGCTCTGAAATCTGCACTGGTTGCTTATTTGCTACCAGGTGAAGTTCAAGGTGTGCTTTCCATGTTACGGGTACCACATAGTACTTGTTCTGCTCTTGTAAGAAACCAGTCCTTTAGTGTGGCAGCACCTACGCTTTGGAACTCCCTGCCTATTGACATTAGGCAGATGCCTTCATTGTACTTTTTTCAGCACCTGCTAAAAACATTTTTATTTAGGCAAGACTACCCAGGCATATATAGAAGCCATTATGCTGTTAATCTGTTTTTAAGTCATTGTTGGTTTTATTATTTTGAATGTTTTTAAATACCTGTCTTTAACTGTTTTTGCCAGTAATTTTATTGTTTTAATTCCTTCTGCAAACCGCTTTGAGATTTTTTTTTACAATAAAGCAGTATATAAATGCTGTAAATAAAATACATAAATAACCTTTGGAGTCACTTTGGCCCTTGGGTCTCTTTCCACTTTTAGGAACAAAGGAATCTACCTTATACCGACTCAGGCCATTTTACACTATCTAGCTCAGTACTGATGACATGGACTAGCATTGGCTGTCCAGGTTTCCAGGCAATAGTCTTTTCCAGAAATTGAATTTTGGACCTTTGCATGGAAAGCATATGCCCTACCACTGAGCTACAACCCTTCCCCTGTTTAAAAAAGTATCTTTTAAAGTTTGTTTGTTTGCTTGTCTGTCCGTCCGTCCGTCCATCCGTCCATCCATCCATTGATCGCATTTGTATACCGCCCCACAGCCAAAGCTCTCTGGATGGTTTACAACAATTAAAAACATTAAAAACAAATATACAAATTTAAAAACACATTTTTAAAAAAGCAATTTAAAAGCACATGCTAAAATGCCTGGGAGAAGAGGAAAGTCTTGACCTGGCGACAACAAGATAGCAGTGTTGGAGTCAGGCGCACCTCATCAGGAAGATCATTCCATAATTTGGGGGCCACCACTGAGAAGCCCCTCTCCCTTGTCGCCATCCTCCCAGCTTCCCTCGGAGTAGGCACATGGAGGAGGGCCTTGGATGTTGAGCGTAGTGTACAGATGGGTTTGTGTCGGGAGAGGCATTCATAGAATCATAGAATAGTAGAGTTGGAAGGGGCCTATAAGCCCACCAAGTCCAACCCCCTGCTCAATGCAGGAATCCAAATCGAAGTTCCATCAGGTATTGTGGTCCTAAGCCGTGTAAGGCTTTGTAGGTTAAAACCAGCACCTTGAATCGAGCTCAGAAACATACAGGCAGCCAATGCAGGCAGGCCAGAATCGGTTTTATATGTTTGAACCGTCTGGTCCCTGTTACCAATGTGGTCGTTGCATTTTGCACAAGCTGCAGCTTCCTAGCCGTCTTCAAAGGCATCCCCATGTAGAGCGCATTGCAGTAATCTAACTTGGAGGTTACCAGAGTATGGACAACTGAAGCAAGGTTATCCCTGTCCAGATAGGGGCGTAGCTGGACCACCAACCGAACTTGGTAGAAGGCAAGTAGAATGTGTATGTTAGGAGAAATTTGCATTCAGATGAATTATCATGACGAGTTTTTTTTTAAATCCACAAAAGTGATGCAAAAATGTGCAGAACTGAATTTAAGATTGGAAAAATGAGAAACTAAGGGAAACCAAGACTGACACACTCACCCATCCCTAGTTATCATGCACGCTCCACCAAATGAAATTTCTCTTCTATGCAACTATAAAATATTTACAAGCTTGGTCCCCTCTTTCATATGCAGCTCACCTGTTCCCAGGTTCAATCTCCAGGGAACGTTTGGAAGACCACCCGCCTGAACCCCTGAGAGGAACTGCTAGTCAGCAGAGACCATGCTGAGCTAGATTAATCATAAGAATGTAAAAAGAGCCTGCTGGAGTAGGCCAATGGCCCAGCTAATCCAGCATCCTGTTCTCACAGTGGCCAACCAGATGCCCCAATGGGATGTCTACAAACAGGACCTGAGCACAAGAACACTCTCCTACCTATGATTCCAAGCAACTGATATTCAGAGGCATGCTGCTTCCAATAGTGGAGATTAAACATGCCATCATGGCTAGTATCCATTGATAGCCTTATCCGCCATGAATTTATCTAATCCTGTTTTAAAGCCATCCATGTTGATGGATATCACTGCCTCTTGTGGGAGTGAATTGCATCGTTTGCCTATATGCTGTGTGAAAAACATTCTTTTGTCTGTCTTGAATCTTCCAGCATTCAGCTTCCATTGGATGTCGGTGAGTTCTGGTGTTATGAGAGAGGGAGAAATACTTTTCTCTATCCACTTTCTCCAGGACATGCATAATTTTATTAGGGCTGTGCTTAGCCTCCCAGCCCCCTGGCTCCAATCCGGGGGATCATCAGGCCATCAACAAAATATCAGAAGGGTAACAGTATTTCATAGGCCTAGCTTCTGTGGGTTGTCTTATATATGTATATTTTAAAAAGGAAGTTGGGGGTTGTATTGAACTAACTCCCACTCAGAGTAGACCCAATGAAATCAATGAATGTTAGTAATGTCTATTAACTTCAATGGGTCTACTCTGAGTAGGACTAACATTGAATACCACCCTCTGTCTTTATGGACCCTAAGCCAAAAGAGTATCATAGATACCTGAACTCTAACCTTGCCCCACAGAAAGAAAACCAGCATGACTCGTATAAATACTTGTAACATAAAATACTTTAGAAACCAATGTGTACAATATATGCTTGGATTTTGGAAAATCATAAATAATATTTTGGTCTCCCAGGTCATAGTCCAGCACCTTAACCACTATACCACACTGGCTCTCACATTCAGAAGGTGAGTATAAAGTGATATCCACAATAGTCACAACTGAAAAAGTACATGAAGGATATTTCATGGTGAGAAAGCTGCCTGAACAAAGCAGAGCCAAACTCTGGATAGAGAAAAGTTCTTCTCCCTCTCTCAGAATACTACAGCCAATGGGCATCCAATTAAACTGAATGTTGGAAGATTCAGGACAGATAAAAGAACGTACTACTTCATGCAGCACATGGTTGATTAAAACTATGGGATCCGTTCCCACAAGTGGTAATGATGGCCATTAATTTGAACAGCATTAAAGGAGAATTTTACAAATTCATGGAGGAAAGGCTATCAATAGCTACTAGTCATGATGGCTGTGCTCTCCCTCCACGGTTGGCGACAGTGTGCCTCTGCATGCCTGTTGCTGGAAACCACAGGAGGGGAGAGTGCTTGCGGGCTTCTCATGGGCATCAGGTTGGCCACTGTGAGAACAGGAGGCTGGATCAGATGGGCCTTTTGGCCTGATCCAGCAAGTGGTTCTTATGTTCTTATGGACCACATTTTTGCAAGGTTGTACAATATGTGATGTCAGTGCCTGTTAGTAATAGCTATGTGTAGTGTGTATTCTCCATGAAATGACGACGTCTGCAAGGGGTGGTGGGACAATGAAATCATGACCCTGGAGGCCTTCAAGAGGCAGCTGGACAGTCACCTGTCAGGTATGCTTTAGTTTGGATTCCTGTATTGAGCAGGGGGTTGGACTCAATGGCCTTCCAACTCCACCATTCTATGATTGGCGCAGATTAAATTTTGAGATGGTTGCAACGTTTAACTGATTACTAAGGACAAACTACTGAATACCTTTGATCCACCACCAATAAGGTACCCAAGGTAGCAGATGTAATTAATTAATTTATAAAACATAGGTGGCAAGCACAATTTTAAGAGAGGCAAACTCCCCTTTCTCACACACAGGAGGGGTGCCTCTTCTGTGCTGACACTGACTGTGACACATGCACAGCTATGGACAAGACTGCATCAACTAATCCAGAGACGAAGAACCTGTGGCCCTTGGGACTATCCCAGGCTACACCTCCTCCCAGGGACCACACCCTCCTTGAGTGAGTGCTTTTGCCTAGCTGGAGTGTATCCTTGAACTGTGATGATGCCTTTTGTTTGCTTGGGAAGAGAGTGGAGCGGGATGTATGTGTGCAGGGCCGGCCCCAGACATGCTGGGAGTCGGGACCCTTGGGCACAAGCCTTCCCCAGGCCCCAGCGCTCCTCTTCCACGATTTGCATCAGGATCGCTGCCGCGGATCACACAGTGGAAGCTTAGGGGTTCCCCCATTCCCTTGCTTAACCTACTTTGTTCTGCGGTTGCACATGCAGCGGTGCCCTTAACAAAGATGGCGGCTGAGGTTTCCGTAAAGAGCTAAAGCCTCTGTCACTATCTTGGTTCATGGCAGGGATGCGCGCAAGCAGAAAGGGGAAGGGGAGCAGAGGGGCCCCTGTAGCCCCAGGGGCCCTTGGGCCAGTGTCCCACCTGGCCACCCTTTAGAACCGGCCCTGTATGTGTGTAACCTCAGCCTTTTGGATGGCTGAAATGTAGCCACTGTACAAAGGTAAGAGTCACATCCATTGCTCTGCACCTACTCACCACTGGCCCTCAGAAGGTTGCCCACAAGTAGGGATGGGGGAGAAATTTGATCCAGTTAACATTTAAAGGCTAATCTACCAAATTCTCACTATCCAAAACAATACACAAACTTTAACACAGCCATCCTTCAACATTCACATTTCTCCAAATTTTGTAATGCAGTTCTCAAGCCAAGTAATGCATACAAAAATGAATATACTAAGGGCAAGTGTGCTTAAAAAGATATATGTACATAATAGTGAAAACAACATACAAAAATCTAGAGAATAGGGGAAATGCTTGTGTATATTAGGAAAGATTGCATACAAAGATATGTATATTAGCAGAAATTTGCACTAAAATGCTGGCGGACTTTTATGAGGACTTTGATAAAAAAAAATCACCAAATGATGTGGAAATGTAGAAAATTGAACTTAAGATTGCAAAAATGAGAAACTGAGATGAACCGAAATTGACTAATATGCCACAAGGTCTGAAAAAAGTTCCCCACCCTGATCTAAACACCAAGCAAAAACTGGAACTTTCTTCAGAATTGTCATTAGTTATATGCAAATGTGAATCAACATAATGAAAAGCAACTATACACACGATTAACTGACTAAGATGTTTTTAACTGAGTGACACGCTACAGTGACTACATAAGCTAGAAATCAACATTATTCAAAGAAGCTTCAAAAAGCAAAGAAGAATTTAGATTCAGATAAGATGTTATAGACAGAACATAAACTGTGTGAAGTTGTGTAACAGCATTAAAAAAGTTAAAACAAATTAATTGTTAACTGAGGAGGCAGAAGGGCTTGGACCTCCTTTTCATAGAGGTTGAAAAATTGGGAGTCAAAAGGTGATTGTGGGTGGATGAAAAAGGATAGAAAGAAAAAGGATTTCCATTGCAGGAAATTCTCTTTTCCTCCCTGCTCCAAGGTCAGGCCTGGTCTACAAATGCAAGAGAATGAGATAGGAATGGCAGTGTAGAAAGGGCCAAACCACTGCAGACTGCAAATGGATGATTTCAGTTCTCAATGCTCCTGTGTCAAATAAAAATTACAACTCCCTGCAGATTGAAAGCTAGCTCATGAAACAGTAAGATTCCAATCACAGTTCTTTGCCTCCTGGGCTGGTTTTCTTTTTGCCAGGATTATGATGATTAGAGATGGAAGGATATGTCAATTTTGGTTTTCTAATCTTAAATTCTGTTCTCCACATTCCTGCAACAATTTGCTATTTTTTTTAAAAAATCCTTGTGAAAATTTTAGTGTGAATTTCTCCTAATACATTATATATAGTTTTGGTTAATGTACACATTTTTTGCAAGCAATTTATCCTAATACAATCAATTTTTCTATGTTATTTTCATCAATATATTCATTTTGTGCACACTTTCCCCTAATATATGCATTTTTGTAAACATTGCTTGGTTGCAGAAATTGCAAAATTCGGAGAAGTGCAAATTTTGAAGGATGTTCATTTCCGTACTTATATTGTTTCAGAAAGTGTGGATTTGATAAATTCAGCTTTAAATGAAAACAGAATCAAATGTCTCCCCCATCCCTGATGATGATGATGATGAGCAAAGCGGAGCATTCCTTAACTGCTCTCTGAAGGGATAAAGTCCATTCTATATCTGGGCCCTCCACCACCACATTCAGCTATGTGTGTAGACCAGGCCTAGGGTGGCCATGCTTGTCTTGCTGTACAGAGGACAATCCTCTCTTTGAAGGGCTGTCTAGCCCAAGACCCATTTAAAGATAAATAACGTATGAAGAGAGAACAGGGGCCTGCCTTGCCCCTCAACAGGCAGCATCACGTGGGCAGCAGACTAAGCAAGCATTGCAAGGCTTGAAAGTCTTGGAACGCTTTTTAAAAAAATGTTTTTAAAGATGTTTTGTTTTAATGTATTTTAAAGTCTGTATTTATGAAGTTTCAAAGTGTTTTTAGTGCTTTTGTTTGCCACCCTGGGCTCCTGCTGGGAGGAAGGGCTGGATATAAATAAAAAAATAAATAAATAATAAGGCCACCTGCTCACAGTGTTCCCCACTAGGCTGAAAAGATGGAAATTGTTTTTCTGTTTAAAATTATAATACTGATTCCTAAGTTTGCATCTCTACGCATCAGTGAGCATATGCACATTTTTATACAAAACCTGCACCCTCATTGGTCCCCTTTTTGGTGATGCATTACCTCTTTCTTGACAATGCATCAGTGGCCAGCCTACTAGCCTCAGTCACCCCAGAGCTCCTGCTACTCACACAAGTCCCTGCAACTATTGATCCACAGACTTGACCTTAAGCAAGGAGAAGAAATAGCTCAGTGGTAGAGCATCTCAGTTTGAACGAAGAAAGTGCCAAATTTGATCCCTGGCATCTCCAGTGTAGACAATACTAAGCTTGATGGATCAATACTCTGACTTGGTATAAGGCAGCTTTCTATGTTCCTATTCAGGGAAAGAGCCATAGCTCAGTGGTAGAACATCATCCCTGGTTCAGTCCTCAGCATCTCCAAGTAGGATTTGGAATGCCCCCTCTTGAACTCTGGAAAGCCACTGCAAGTCAGTGTAAACAATACTGAGCTAGATGGACCAATGGTCTGACTTAATATCAGGCAGCCTCCTATGTTCTTTGCTGGCCCATCCTTTCATTTCTTGGAATTCTCCCACCATCTCTCTATTTTATTAAAAACAAAATAAAACACAATCCTGATGTATGGGAGAGCATGCCTGCAGGCCACCCCTCATGCAAAAGACAAATCTTGCCAGTTTCAAGTCTGCTGATGTGGTGAAGCTGAAACAGAGAAAAGAAATCCTGGGGCCTCCACAGATGACAGTTTCACAACCGAAAGGATGCATCTTCCTACCCATCCCTCCCCTTAAAGGCCAGTCCCTAACTAAACATACTGAGCAGTTGACAGCTACTCCACTGAATCTTAGGGCAATGCTGCTGTTTTGCAGACAAACACTCTCTCACACACACACTTTCTGGTGATGCTCACATGAAATCAAATGCGCCAAGGGACCTTTCCCACTAAAGGCCTCCAAGGCTGGTGGGGAGATTGTACATGGCAGAACAGAAAAATGGGTGTATGGTCTCCCATCTCCTGGACACTCGACCACCTGGTGCTTGTCATTAAGGTGACAGAAATCTCAAAAGCAGCTGAAGCAGAAAGCTAGAATGCACAAGACACACAGACCCTCCAACATTTCAGAGGTGAAAGGAGGGGTGTACTTGTAGAGGAAGTTGATGTTCAAAGATCACTTTGAGAGTTTCATCCCTTCCACTGTTGCACATTTGCGAAGGCTCTTTGTATGCATATTTGAACCATGGCCCTAAAACTATGGAATTCTCTTCTGCAAGGTGTGGCGATGGCCACCAACCTAGATGGCTTTAAAAAGATACAACTATAAATGGCTAGTAGTCCCGATGCCTGTACACTGCCACTGCCAGAATTCCTCTGAATACAGTTGTTGGGTAATAGGGAATGGAAAGGTTTTTGGTTCAGTTTGCATTTAAAGGCAAACATACCTAATTTGCACTTTCCAAAACAATACCTTCAGAAAAAATGATTGAGAGTGTTGTGGCGCAGCAATTGCAAGTACTCCTGGATGAAACAGATTATCTTGACCCATCCCAGTCTGGGTTCAGGCCTGGTTATGGAACTGAATCAGCCTTGGTTGCCCTGATGGATGACCTTTATTGGGAGAAGGACAGGGGGAGTGCGGCCTGTTACTTGATCTCTCAGCGGCTTTTGATACCATTGACCATGTTATCCTTCTGGGCAGACTTGGTGAGATGGCTATTGGAGGCACTGTTTATAGTGGTTCCAATCCTATCTCCAGGGTCTCTCTCAGAGAATAGCATTGGTTGATTGTCTTTCTGTCCCCTGACAGTTGTGCTGTGGGGTGCCGCAGGGTACCATCTTGTCCCCCATGCTATTTAACATCTGTATGAAGCCCTTGGGAGCAGTCATCAGGAGATTTGGGGTGAGGTGTCAGCAGTATGCTGACGATACCCAGCTCTGTTTCTCCGTAACATCGAAATCAGGAGAGGCTGTGCAAGCCCTGGACCGCTGCCTGGATTCAGTGGTGGGCTGGATGAGGGCCAATAAACTGAGTCTGAATCCTAGCAAGATGGAGGCACTGTGGGTTGGTGGTTACCGAGTTTGGATAATTGGTCAGTTGCCTGCTTTGGATGGGGTCATACTCCCTCTGAAAGAGCGGGTCCGTAGTTTGGGGGTGCTCCTGAATCCATCTTTGTTGCTAGAGGCCCAGGTGACCTCTGTGGTTAGGAGTGCCTTTTATCAGCTTTGGCTGGTAAGATAGCTGTGGCTGTTTCTGGACTGGGATAGCCTGACCACTGTTGTCCACGCACTGGTAACCTCCAGGCTGGATTACTGTAATGCGCTCTATGTGGGGCTGCCTTTGAGGTTGGTCTGAAAGCTGCAGCTGGTGCAAAATACGGTGGCGAGACTGCTCACTGGGGCAGGGTATTGCCAGCATGTCACCCTGCTGCTGAAAGAATTGCACTGGCTGCCCATTTGCTACCGGGCCAAGTTCAAGGTTCTAGTTTTGGTGTACAAAGCCCTATACAGCTCGGGACCAGGATACCTGAAAGACCGGCTTACCCTTTATATGCCCAGTCGATCACTGCACTCTGCAAGTTAGGGCCTCCTGCAGATACCAGCTTATCAGGCGGTTCGTTCTGCACAATATAGGAAACGGACCTTTAGTGTGGCGGCACCTACCCTGTGGAATTCCCTCCCCTTAAATATTCGGCAGGCGCCATCTCCGTTATCTTTTTGGCACCTTTTAAAGACTTTCCTCTTTCAACAAGCCTTTTGAGACGTATCCCAGTCTGTGTTAGAAATGCTTTTTAATATATATGTATTTATGTAAGTATATATGTATGTATCTATGTATGTGTGTGTGTGTGTGTGTGTGTGTTTGTGTGTGAATACTGTGTTTGCACTTGGCACACAAAGTGGCCTCCACCATCCTCTCTGGCTACTGTGCTGCATTTGCAGTAGTTTAACTTTTTTGTATCTCAGGGGAAAATGTTTCTTTGAGTGAGTGTCCCTTAGTTGGTGGCAGGGCAGGGTCTGGGAGATGGTTAAGTGAGAGAGATTATGCTTGCTGGCTGGGGGGGAGGTTGCACTTGGTTTGATGAGCAAAGATCTGAGTAGTGGCCTCAGCCTCCCTCCTCACCACCCTTACCAGCGGAGAGACCACCATTGCTATCTTATGAATAAAAATAATTATTCTACTACCTCTGTATGTGTTTGTTTATTTTTAATGTTGTTTTAGGCTACTTAGATGTGCAGCAGCCAAGGCCAGCACCTCGTAGGCATTTTTTTTAAGTAACTGAAATGTAATTGTAGTGATTATTTTGGAGGAAAAGTAAAGTAATCAGTTACTTTCAGAGCAATTGTAACGGTAATTACTACTTTTGGGGGGGCATGTAACTGTAGCTGTAATTTATTACTTTTTAAAAGTAATCTTCCAATCTCTGTATATATATATATATACAATATGTTTTTAACCTTTTTTTAAAGATGTTTATAAAGTTTTTTAAAATTTGTTTTTAACATTGTTTTGTTTTAATGTATTTTAAGGTAATTTTTTATGATGTTTTAAGGTGTTTTTAGCATTTTTGTTTGCCGCCCTGGGCTCCTGCTGGGAGGAACTGCGAGATATAAATCAAATAATAAATAAATAAATAAAATACGAGAACTGAAACAACTGCTCTTCAAAATTCGCACATCTCTGAATTTTGCAATGCAATTCTCCAGCCAAGTAATGTATACAAAGATCATATACTGCAGTAAAAGTGTAAATAAAAAAGCATATATTTGTGAAAATAACAGACAAATGCATTATTTTTAGGGAGAAATATAACTACTAGGTAAAATGTGCTTTGGAAAAATGTATATATTAAGAGAAAGTCACACTGAAGTGTTGGTGAATTTTCATAAGGACTTATTTTTAAATTCACAAACTGATGTGGAAATGTGGAGAACTGAACTTAAGATTGGAAAAATTAGAAACTGAGAAAAATCACAATTGACATATTTGCCCGTTCCTATGAGGGAATTACAGCAAGACAGAGCTATTGCATTCATGTCCCACTTCAGGGTTTCCCATAGGCATGTGGCTGGTTACTGTGGAAAACAGGATGCTGGACTAGATAGGTTCTTGATCTGATCCAGCAAGGCTGTTCCAAATTGTATTTTTAGTTGTATTTTTCTGCTTTTTTGTTTCTTATACAGTATTTTATTGTATTACAATTTGAATTCAAACTGTAATAAAATACATTTTGAATAAAAGAAGCAATAAAAATACAGTTAAAAATCATGTATCATCTAGCACAGCACATTACACTTGTCACAACAGGCAGAAATAGTGCTAAATGGTCCAACAAGACCCTCAACAATTTTCAAGTGGTCCACGGGGAAAAAAGTTTGGGAATCACTGCCCTAGAGATTTCTTTAACCATTTTATTAAGCGGCATATAAATCTTATTTACATATCAATAAATTTGCATTGACATTTTATTATTTATTTATTAGTTTTATATCCCGCCTTCCTCCCAGTAGGAGCCCAGGGTGGCAATAAAATTACATATACATATACATTAACATATGCAAATATGTGTCTTCTTTCGACCTCTCTTTTTTTTGGCAATGAGGAAGTAGACACTCTAGTCCATATAGAAGAGACAGAAGGGCTCTAGTCTAGATATCTGCTTGACATGCTTGTTTTCTAGGTGTATGAAGAAAACCCTTATGAAAAACATAGGAAACTGCCTTATACTGAATCAGACCATTGGTCCATCTAGCTCAGTATTGTCTACACTGACTGGCAGTGCACCTTTGCAAATTCAAGTACTTGAAAGGTTGCCACACAGAGGAGGGCCAGGATCTCTTCTCAATCATCCCAGAGTGCAAGACAGGGAATAATGGGCTTAACTTACAGGAAGCCGGATTTCAACTGAACATCAGGAAAAACTTCCTAACTGTTAAGAGTGTTACCACAATGGAAGCAATGACCAGAGCTTGGAAAAGTTACTTTTTTGAACTACAACTCCCATCAGCTCCAGCCAGCATGGCTACTGGATTGGGCTGGTGGGAGTTGTAGTTCAAAAAAGTAACTTTTCCAAGCTCTGGCAATGACCTAGGGAAGTGGTGGGCTCTCCAACACTGGAGGGGTTCATGAAGCAGCTGGACAGCCACCTGTCAGGTATACTTTGAGTTGGATTCCTGCATTGAGCAGGAGGTTGGACGCGATGGCCTCATAGGCCCCTTCAATCTCTACGATCCTATGATTCATCTCTCTTGGTTAGAATCAATATATCCCCTTGGGACAGCTGAGAAAAAGGACCTGCCTCCAGTGCAAGAGTTTCTTTGTAGGGTTCATTTGCATCAAAAGGATGCGAGGGAAATTCCCCAGGAAACACATGGCAGAGAAACTAATAAGATCAAGCACTAATAATAAACCTCTTGAGCAAGGAGCAGAGTGACTGGGCTCAAGGCTCAAAAGGGAGATGACCATCAGCTGGGAGAAGCTCGGCTAAGACCAGGACGAGAGAAAAGTGTGAGTAAATGCCTGTCTCTTTTCCTAGGTGGTGGCGATGGTCTGGGATGTAGCCCTGACTGAAACTGGATCACGTTGCGACAAGCCTTATCAGCACCACACTCCCTAGTGAGGTTGCCAGCAGTGGCAGCTGGTGCCCATTGAGACTGGTGGGGCGAAGGCAGGGAGGCCCAAGTCTGGCACAGCCAGAGCCAATGATAGGAAGAGCCAACTCATCCTAGCTTTGTCTCCATCCTACTCCCTGCTCAGTTCTGCATGGGGCAACACTGAGACTAAGCAGGAGGAAGCCTACAGCCAGTGTCATCCTCTGAACTGGTTGTAAGAATGAAGGCAGGCAGGTGGGGGAGTAGGCTGACTGCGGTTGGTGGGGCAAGTGCCTCACATGCCCTAATGGATCAGCCTCCACTGGATGCTAAGCCCAGTCCTGGAGACAGCTCTGGTACCTTTGAGAGCTTCTAGGTATGAGAATTTCACCAAGCATGGCTTTTTCTATATCAGGGCTAGCGTCAAAGGTTGGCATGGCTAGGCATCTGCTGAGGGTCCATATCACAGATGGGGACCCTCTGACAAGAGACCCCTGCATTTGCTCCCCTTGTCAACATTACAACCAGCTGGCTTGTTTACCCATCTCTTGGTTTGGCCCAGGAAACTGCATTGGTAAGAAAGAGCAGCAACAGATGCCATTGCCTGCTTGAGTAATGGCTCTCTGCCAGGTGGTAGGAAGAGAAGAGTAGCCTTACTGAGGAATTTGGGGCCCATTGAGGGTGTCTTGTCCAAGGGGCCCTACAAAATCTGAAGCTAATACTGAGGGTCTATATCACAAATTCAGTTCAGGAGAAGCATCCCTGTGTTAGAGGAAAGGCTCAGTGGTAGAACATCTGTTTTGCATGCAGAAAGTCCCAGGTGCAATCCTGGGAACTGTATATTAAGGAAGCTGAAAGTTGTTACGATACCCCCTATTCCCCTCAGGAGAGCCAGTGTGGTGTAGTGGTTAAGGTGTTGGACTACGACCTGGGAGACCAGGGTTTGAATCCCCACCCAGCCATGAAGCTCACTGGGTGACCTTGGGCCAGTCACTGCCTCTCAGCCTCAGAGAAAGGCAATGGTAAACCCCCTCTGAACACCGCTTACCATGAAAACCCTGGCCGTCCTGAGTTGGCGAGGCTCATTTAACATCAACATGTAATTGAGCCTTCAGTGTCATCAGCCCAGTTCTCTGGAATGCTCTGCCAAAAGAGATTCAACAAGCACCTTTTGTTTTAACCTTTAAATGCCTGCTGACAACCTTTCTGTTCCACCAGGTTTATGCAGACAATTAAGTCAATGTCTTTTTGCAACAGTTGATCTTTGTTTTTATTGTATGATTGTTGCTGTTTTAATTTGTTGTAAACCGCTTTGATGTTTTTAACAAAATAGTGGTATACAAATATAGTTATTAAATAAATAAATAAAGCTACCCTAATAAAGTAGGCTGGTTTTGCTGGACGTGAACTCCAAAGTCCTTTCAAACCAATCTGTGCAAATCGCATTTGTTACAATGTAGACAAAATGGCTGCTGTCAAATGGCCCTCAATTTAGCAGTTGTGCAAACATTTAATCTAGCAATAGAGTTATGCATTAAAAAAAAAAAGAAATGTGTGTAATGCACCAAGCAACATTTTTCATATTAACTTTTCCTGAATAGGCTCCTGTGGGTCTTTAACACCAGGGGAATCCTTTCCCAAAGCATCACTTCAATTTCTGAGAAAGCTTCACCTGTTAAATTGTTACCTGTTCCAGACATTAATGGGCAGGAGCACTGGCAATGAAAAAGAAATAGTGGTGGCTCAAACAGGTCAGATCATGAAGGAGATACATATCTAAACTACATAATGTACATACACACCATACATTCAAAAGCACATCTCTCCCTACAAGAATCCTGGGAGTTGTAGTTTGCTAGGAATGCTGGAAATTGTCACTCTGTGAAGGGTAAACTATGGTTCCCAGGATTCTTTTGGGGGGTGTAATTTAAATGTATGATATCTACATAATTTAATAATTCTCTCTGAACAGAGAGACTGAAACACTACAATTCTGAGTACCTCACAAAACTACAATTTCCAGGATTCTTCAAGGGAAGCCAAAACAATTGCAGGGGTCTAAAACTTTGCCATGTAAAATATGCCCTCAGTCTCACCATGGCAGCAGATGATCCTGGTTGCTGGGCCAAAATTTCTCAGGGGGGCAGAGGGTGGCAGACATCAAGATAAATTTTCTGAAGGTATTCTTGCTTAAGTTCCTCTTGAATTATAACAGAATGTCAGTCTGTCACCCCCCGCAAATAAATTGGCCTTCCCAATCTAATCCCCAATATTGGATGGAGAATTTTGGGTGCAACTATGAATTTAGTTTTAATGAATGAAAACTGGATTCATAGTTGCACCCAAAATTCTCCATCCAATTCATACGGGGTTAAATTGGGAGGGCCAATTTATTTGTGGGCAGTGACAGACTGACATTCTGCTATAATCTTTCTTTGTTGAAAGAAGCAATGGCTTGAACCCACCTCTCCTCACTGATTGCTTCTTTCCCCAACTGATGTAGTTAGGTAGCTTTTCACACTCTGGCCTAAATGATCTCATGGTGACCCCGTCCCCTTTAGATGGCAATGTGTATTGTGTTATTTTAGAATGTGAGATGCCAGCCCTGCTAGGTTTGGGGACCTTCCTGTTCATTCAGCTGAGGGAGGCCCCTGAACATCTGCTCCAAAGTCCTAACCTTGATCCCTCACAGCACCGCCAGTTTCATCCACCCAAAATGAACAAGTATCAACCAAGCCAAAATTTCCCAGAAGACCATTTTCCAAGAGTTTTCTTTTTTTGTCCCCATCCACACCATTGGAGAATCCTCCACCCCTCCACCAAGAATTCACTAAAGCACCCCCTTCCCAGTTTTACCACCTGCAACTGTTTGATCGGATTCATTCATCTGTGTGCCTAGTCCTTACAGCAGAGGATCCCAAACTCCTGCACCACTTGAAAATTATTGAGAGTCTTGGTTGACCACTTAATGATTTTTTTTCCTGCCAGCTGTAGCAACTTAATTTCATAGGATTTAAATTGCAATACAATAAAATGCAATGTAACAAATAAAAGAGGCAATAAAAATACAATTAAAAGTCAACGTGAATATTCAATGCAATGGATGTGCTGTCTCCCATCTTTCCACAAACACACTGACTCGGACTACCTGAATGAAGCTTGTGGATCACTGGTGGCCACAGTTTGGGAGCCCCTGCCTTGGACCTTTACAAAACAAAGTTTAATAATATAAAAGATAAGGTAACAGAAATAGAATTTAACTTGGACGTAAATAAACTACAACATGAACAAACTTAGACTGCTGAGCTTCCTTGGCAGATCACACCATGCCCCCTGAAAAGGAAAAAGGTTAGGACTTTTAACAAATATTAAAATGACTAAAATGAAAGAAAATATAAATTATACAAATCAGAATGAAAGTATGTAAAACCAGGGGAAATGTCAAATTCTGAATCTCACTGGCAGAACCCAGCATTCTCTCAAGATTTTTTTTCTCACGCTAGTTACTGCCGGTAGAAAATGTGCCATTTTTATAGTTGCATATTTATCGTGTCCACTCAGTCAGTAACTTATAGACTCACCATCAGACCTAATCTCATCTCTCCCAAATATCAATCTCTCAAAGCATTAGATAAAGGGCAGTATATAACAACATTTAGAATTCACCACTTGCAACAAGGGTGGAGGCCATTTGGCTCAGAGAATCCTGCATTCTCCCATGCAAGGTCAAGGACGTTGCAAGGTCAAGGAGAGGAATGGGGCATTGTACACAGAATGGTGAACACTTTGCAGGCATTGAGATTGTGAGCTGTGATGTAAGGAAATGAAAATCAAGAGCGAAAATCCTTTTGGGTCTCCCAAATCTAAAAGCTGCACGAGTGGTGGAAATTCCAAGCCCAGAATAACCCCACCCTCCCAACAATGGCAGAAATTTGGGTTTTTTGCAGGCCCTTCACACAGCACACAGCACACACAACACACACAGGGGTTTGGCAAGCTCTGCCTAAGAGCAACATCAAGCACAAGAAAGAAAGAACACCATCTTGAGTTATGCAGCTTTAGTTTCGACCAGACCTAATTCTGAGAGTGACTTGGCGAGAGCTTTCAGTTAAAAAAAAAAAGCACGAAGCCATGGCAAGGCAGCCAACCATGTTGTATTCAAGATGACAGAAGCTTTACGTAAACCTCAAATAGTTGCCCTCTTGTGACAATTTTCTTTTTCCCTTTACAAAGCATATGAATTTGGGGAGTGTTATTCAGCCTGACCCTAATTAATACAAGAGTTACACAGCCTTAGTGAAGAGACTGGCAGAATTGTGTTCTTCCCACACGTATGGCCAGGTCTGGCTGTCAAATTGCTTCAAGCCAAGGTTGGGAGAACCTGTGGCCCTTTGGACATTGTTGGACTCCAACTCCCATCAGCCCCAGCAACCATGGCCAATAGTCAGGAAGGATAGGAACTATAGTCCTGCAACATCTGGAGGGCTACAGGTTTCCCATCCCTGGCTGTAGCAGTTTCATACAGAGAAAATTTATTTATAGTCAGTTTTTTAAGTGCATGGATCATCTCTCTCTTCCAATTTAAATCCATCTAACAGAGCCTTAGGGAGCTTCCACACAGCAGTTTATTGTGGAAAATTTGATAAATGCAAAAAAAACTAATGGAAATGATAACTCTGAATTACACCGCACACTGAAAGCACTATGATACCACTTTAATAGTCATGGCTTTCCCCAAAGAATCTTGGGAACTGTAGTTGGTTAAGGGTGCTGAGAGTTGTTAGGTGACCCCTATTCCTTTCACAGAGCTACAAATCTCAAAGTTCCCTGGGACACCAGGCCAGCCTCTCATGGGAGAGCATTCCACAGATGGGACAAAACTGCTGAAAAGAAACAACTCTTTGCATGTTGGACCAGATTCTAGCCCACACCAGCCCAATCCCCCCTCTCCATTATTCTTTTCTACTTGCAGGGATTTCCCCCCCACAAAAAGGAACACTGTGATCTCTCACCTGCTGTCTGAAGTAGTACAGACTAATCCATCCACTCTGAACTCTGTTGCTTCATTCCACCACTCGTTTAGATATCTCTACAGATTCCCGCTTCAAGGCCAAGAGAGAGAGAAAACACAGCTGGACCTTCTCTGGCAAATCCTTCTGTTGACTTGGGAGCAACCACAGTTATGGCCCCACTTCTTTTTATCCGTCGAGGGCCTCACTCTTCTTTTGTTATAAGAATTCTCAGCAGGGTCTGATGAACAATAAACAAGGGAGTGAGACCTGTACACAGAACAGCTCTGAGGCCCAAAAGGGCTGTAAGCACCAGCACTTCAAAGTGGGTGCGGAAGCTCTCTTCAGTATTGGACGCTGCCCTCAATGATGTTGCAATTGGGGTGGTGGAGAAGCTTGTCTGATGCACGTTTTGAAGCAAACAAGACTAATTCACCAGTTCTGGTCTCATATGTAGATCGGAATGCAGCTATCAATTAGATTATGCACTTCACTAAATTTTGCATTACAGTGTTGGTTAAAAATGTGCACAAAATGCAAATTGTACAGGAAAAAATAATAAGAATTCATAATAGGGAGAACAACATTGCAAAGCATATAGAATGCATATTTTAGGGGAAGATGCATACAAATTGTCTTACCCCTTATATACCTAGTCGATCATCATGCTCTGCAGTTGAGCGCCTTCTGCAGATACCACCTTATCAGGAGGTCTGTTCTGCACAACATAGGAAGCAAACCTTTAGTGTAGCAACACCTACCCTTTGGAATTCCTTCTCCTTAAATATTAAACAGGCTCTGTTAACCTTTGTGGCGCCTACTGAAAACCTTCCTTTTTCAACAAGCCTTTTAAAGTAGAGACCTTATCCCAGTCTGTGTCTGTGTTGGAATTGCTTTTTAAGATGTTTTTAAAGCTTTTTTTGTAAAAATATGTTTTTAAAGATGTTTTGTTTTAATACATTTTAAAGTCTGTTTTTATGATGTTTTAGAGTGTTTTTAGCGTTTTTGTTTGCTGCCCTGGACTCTTACTGGGAGGATATAAATTTAATAAATAAATAAATACCTTAGGGCTGTGATTCCCAGACTTCTCCCCCATGGACCACTTGAAAATTGCTGATGGTCTTGGTGGACCACTTAATTATTTTTCTGCCTGTTGTAGCAACTGTAATTCTACAGGATTCAAATAGTAATACAATACAATAAAATATAAAATTAGTAGGAATATTCAATCTGATAGATCTGCCATCTTCAACCACAAATCCACTGATGTGGACCACCTGAATTAAGCTCATGGACCACAGCTTGGGAACCTCTGACACTGCGCTAGGAGAAACAAACTTTTGGCTCTGTATAAGACAGCTTCCAGTATAAACTCTGTATAAAACATCCCTCATTGCACCCTCCCTTTCTGATGGGCAGGGAGTTCAATCCTGCTTTGGACTAGGTGCATGAGGGAGCCCACCACAGGGAACTCCCTCATCTATAGGGTTGCCAGGTTCATGGCCTGAGACTGATCCTGTATCTTTAGGAGAAGAGAAAGTCAGCCAAGTGCATGTGTTCTTGCAACCCTGTAATGGGAAAAACCACAAGGTGGAATTTTCCCTTCCCCCTGCACAACTTGTAAAGATACAGAAGACGTCTTGGAGGGTGGGCCTGGCTACCAAGAGATCTTCTACCTGGCAACCCTACTCACATACCCGAAGCCTGCAGAAAGCAGGATTAAACTGCCTGTGCATCAGCTGAATGGCATGGAGTGTGTGTGTTTCAGTCCTGCTTGCTACGTCTCCTCACCCCCACAGGACCTCAACAGGTGGTCAGGACCACCCAGCTCTCAACCAGCTGACATCATAATGATGTCAGGTGATTGATAGTTAGGTGGTCCTGTGTGCCTGGGATATATGAAACTGAGCCAGAAACTCTGTGTGAGGCAGCTTCCTATGTCACTCAGTGCTTGAAGGGTCCTGGAGCGTTCTCAAGTGCTGTCTTTGCAGAACTGAACTTTCCACAGTGTTTTTTCCACAAGAGGTTTCTTTTAGCCATGTAAGACAGCTGCAGGTGGTTTTAGGTTGGGGGATAGGGGGCAAAGAGAAAGACAGAAAATTAACCTTTTTCTTTCCTGGCCATTTGACCTCTGAAAAAAAATCACTATCAACAAGCTACTTTTCTTCCTGAGTGGGGAAAGCTATGGGGAACTGTATTGTTCACCTCTGCGGGAGAAGACCAGATTGGGTGGTGGGGGAAGAATTCTGAGCAAAGAAATGACTGGGAAAGAAAAGGATAACACAGGTCAACCTAAAACCACCTGCAGCTGGTTTGCATGACAAAATAAAGTCCTGATGGGAAGAACCCTCTCAGGGATGGGAGAGAAATTCGATTTAAGTTCTCACTTAAAGGCAAACCTCACTAATTTGCACTTTCCAAAACAATTTGAGAACCACCCATTGCAAGGCAGTTCTCCAGCCAAATAATGCTTCCAAAAATGTATGTACTGTGGTAAAGTGAGTATAAAATTGCATATGTCCATGAAACGGACATACAAAAATGCATTATAATAGGGAAAATTGCTTCGCAAAGATGTCAGTTACAATTACATTGTATGTAAAATTACATATAAACTTGTGCATATTAGGAGAAATTAGACTAAAATGCTGGTGAATTTCCCTGACTTTAAAACCATGTATATTAGACAAAATTACATGAGGACTGAAAAAATATTCACACACTGATGTGTTAATGTGGAGAACTGAACTGAACTGATAGGAAAAATGAGAAACTGAGAGAATCTAAAATGGACAGATTTGGTTACCACTAGTCTCAGTCTTTACAGTCTTCTGGTTTTTCCTTTCCAGACAGCAAGCCTGGAACCCTTGCCATTTGCAATGGGATTTTCACCCCACCCCTGTCTATTTCCAGTGTTGCTGGGTTGCCATGCTGTGCCCGAAGGAGCAGTTCTGGGACGAGCTCTTGCAGAAGTGCATGCCCTGCACCATTGCGTGTCAGCCAATCCAGTCCAAGGGATGTGCCGACATCTGCAGTGAGTGTCCAGAAAATGTGTTTTTCTATTTTTTAAAAAAGCATTGCCATATTTGCATACTTCTTAACCGTGCTGCCTCTCCAAAGCATTTCACAAATAAGAAAATCAGTTCAATTGAAATTAAATTGTGATCTTGCCCTCACAATGACAGCTCTGAAATACCAGATGCCCTCGAGGGTCCCAAACAAGGTGATCATGTGGCCCCTGGCTCTCCTTGCCAGAAACATGTGGGCAGGAAATGGGGGAGATGGGTAGGGTGGCCACTTATATGCATTCCCCCCCCAAATAAAATAAAAGATGAGAGAACACATATTTGCATAAAATGCAAGGCCAGCACCAGGCATGCCGGGTCCCGGCACCCACACGCATGCTCCACCTACCTACCTTTCTTTTTAAGTTAATGCTGCCCTCGCTGTGTGCGCATGCCTGCCATCAACCAAGATGATGGTGGCCGAGGTTTCCATAAGGGGCTGGTGCCTCAGCCACCATCTTGGTTGATGGTGCACATGCGTGCTACATGTGCACATACCTGCTGTCAACCAAGATGGCTGCAGGGGCATTAGCCCCTTAGGAAAACCTTGGCTGCCATCTTGGTTGAGGGCAGGCTTGCACCCACAGCGTAGCCAGCATTTACTTTAAGGGAGAGATAGGTGGAGCATGCAGGCGGGCATCGCGGGCCTGCGTGGTAGTACGGGAGGACCCTGGGATCTCCCTCTCTCCGATCCATGGCAGGGTCGGGAGCCGACGCTGCTGCAAATTGCAGAAGGGAGCGCTACCCACCCACCCACCCACCCACCTTATGGAGGGGCCCTTCAGGGGCCCTCAGCCAGGGCCCAATCTGGCTGCCCTCTGGTGCCGGCCCTGATAAAATGTGCACATGCCACTTCGTAAGTATAGATGTAAATTTAACAATAACAACTATGATTTAAATAGAAATGCAGCACATTTCTCCATAGTGAGGAAGAATGTGATCTCATCTGCATTATATATTTAAAGTTGTATCATACCACTTTAAAGAATCATGGCTTCCCCCAAAGAATCCTGGGAGCTGTTGTTTGGGAAGGGTGCTGAGGATTGTTAGGAGATGCCCTATTCTCCTCACAGAGTTACAATTCTCAGAGTGGTTTAACAGTTAATTCCTCTTCCCAGGGAAATCTGACTATTGCAGCTCTGTGAGGGGAATAGGTGTCATTAGAGGCTTTTTACAATCAAGTGACATCAATTTTAATAAATAAATGGATGTGAAGCTTTTTGAACACACTTAGCATTTGCATAGAATATTAGAAAGAACCTGACATACATTTATTATGATTGCTGATTACTGGAATTGCATTTATATTATCAAGGACTGTAGAGATGAAATGCATCAAAGCTCGGGCTGCAATCCAGTTTAAAGAATTTTAACCAATTACTCACATGAGTTTTAGTTGATTAATCTATTATATTTGCATATATGAAAACACCGTATTTCTGAACCAAGCAGCATATTTTCTTTGTCTGAAAATGTTTTAATCTATTAATCTACCAATTAATTGAATATAGTTGCAACCCTAATTAGAACTGGCATGGATTACTGAGACTAATTGGTGAAGACCGTTAACACAAGGATGTGAAACCTGCTAATCTCCATATTTTTTTAAAGGTGTTTTGTTATAATATATTTTAAAGTCTGTTTTTATGATGTTTTAGAGTGTTTTTAGTGCTTTTGTTTGCCACCCTGGGCTCCTACTGGGAGGAAGGGCGGGATAGAAATCTAATAAATAAATAATAAAATATTTGGGACTACAACTTCCATCATCCCTGACAAATTGGCTATGATGGTGGGGGCTGACAGGAGTTGGGAGTCTAGTAATGTTTGGGGAAGGGCCACAGGCTCTTCATCCCTGAAAAAAATAATTACAATGAGCTAGTTTATGAAGCAGATAAAAATCATAATTATGATTATCGTCATCACTTATTTCTGATAAGAAGCACTTTGCAACATCTGAAAAGCACAGCAACCATGCCCGATGGATGCAGACTGAGTTAACAGCTGGAAACTGGTGCAAAAACCTACACTGAGCAAGGTGAACCGTCTGGCAAGCCAGATGCTCTAGCATGCAGGGAATGGAGGAGAGCAATCTCTCTTCCAACTTTAGCCTAACTCAAGGATGCTGCTGTTCCCATGGCAACATGAGCTGGTAGCCAATGAACTGCAGGCTAGCCCAAGATTGGATGGAATTGGGGGGGGGGAGGATGCTGACTCACAACTGGAGCATCTTGCTCATTATTTATTTAATACAATGGATGCAAACCTTGTTTTGTCTCTTCAGGTTCCATGGACTGCAGCAAACGTGTGGGCTTTTTCTATGATCAGCTCCTGAGAACGTGCATAAATTGCGCTAGCATCTGTGGACAGCACCCCAGCGAATGTCAGCCGTTTTGCAGAAGTAAGCACCTGGGTTGCATTCTGCACACCCCAGCTGAAAGGCAGGGTTCAATTTTCCACTCTCCATTCTCAGTCGCAGAACGTGCCTCTAGGCATGCACAGAGGGCCTTTCCCAACACCAAAGCGTGAATACACCTCACCCCCAAATGCACACTGGGATTAGGTTGCAAAGCATTCACGTCAGAAGACATGCGTGGAAACTGAAAAACTAGGAAGGGAATAAAATAAAGAATTCTAAGCTGCTGCTGCTGGTGGTTTAATTTAGTATCTAGTATAGAAAGGGAAGAATGGTTATACTGTTGGATTTCAAAAGCCACTAAAATCTGCAGAGTTTCCCCAAATCAGGAGCACCAGATTTTGCTGGACACTGCCTTATGACTTACCAAGTCAGACCATTTGTCCATTTAACCCAGCATCATCTACTCTGACTGGCAGCAACTCTACAGGATCTCAGTCAGAGTCTTTCCCATCACCTGCCTCCTGATCCTTTTGACTGGAGATGCCAGGCATTGAACCTGAAACCTTCTGGATGCAAAGCATGTGCACTTATCTTTGAGCTGCAAACCCTCCCCACTGGTGAGGGGGGCAAGTGCACAGAATAGTTCAAAGTCTCACTTGTAGATATATTCAATATTTTTTTCTTTAAAAGCAGTATATTCTAAAAACATATGTTGTACATAGTGCCCCTCCAGACATCCTTTTTAGTGTGCATTCGTGATGATTTGTGCTCATGGTGGCATTGGGGCAGTTATACACAACCCAGCTTTCAATACTGTTTCCTCCTGCAAACGTTTCAGAGTGGTCATACTGCTTCTGTTCCAATTGGTGCATGTCCCATACCTTCCTGCTGAAATCCTGCAGCTTTTTATACCACAAATGTTCTACATTTTATCCTGCTTTTGTTGCACTACAGCGCAAGAGTGCCTTTCCGGACAGCAATAATGCAGTAGGTACCACTGGGGAAGCATTGCAGAACACCTAATAAAGCAGTATGAAGTGTGGACAGTCCAGAATAAATCCACTACAAATGCACTATTATTGCATCAATATGTTGCAGAATCATTTGGAAAAGTTACATCATTGTGGAAGGGCCCTTACTTCCTATAAACCTCAGAACTATAGTAATCTTGTCAGCACAGGTGTTGTTGCCGCTGTTTATTTCTTAAAAGCAAAAGGATTTGTGCTGTGTCATACATACCTGGCACAGTCAAATGTTTGTTTGCAATGACGTAGTCAGTGGCCTAGTTTGGACCTCACACTAAATCTTGGATGTAACTTACCTATCAAAAGCTGCGGAAACATGTTCATAACTCCGGTAATGAAAACTCATGACTTACAGTGCGATCCTAAATGCATTCACTCAGAAGTATAGCCCTATTGTTGTAATGGGATTTACTCTCATGTAAGTATGCATAAGATTGCTGCAGCCTCACATGCCTCAAGGCTGCCTTTGAAAAACATTTAAGAACAGCTAACCTGTGGTCCTCCAGATGTTGCTGGACCCAGCATTTCTGCCCATTGAACATGCTGGCTGGGATTGGTGAAAGTTGGAGTCCAACAATATTTAGAGGCTCACAGGCTACCCCTAATATTGGCCCTTTAAGGCCCCCTCTGCACTGTGCATTTAAAGCAGTATCATACCACTTTAAACAGTCATGGCTTCCCCCAAAGCATCCTGGTAAATGTAATAAATTAAGAGTTCTGAGAGTTATCAGGAGACCCCTATTCCCCTGGTGGAGCTACAATTGTCAGACTTCCCTGGGATGAGGGATTGAAGCTCTATGAGAACAGGGGTCTCCTAACAACTCTCAGCACCCTTAGCAAACTAGTTGCCAGGATTCTCTGGGGAAGCCATGACTGTTTAAAGTGGCATGATACTGCTTTAAATGTATAGTGCAGATGTCAGTTCAAAAATGCTGTAGATGGATAGTTCAGGGCCAGTCCTTCTGGAGCACATGACTTCTCGGTTGTTTCAGTCCATTGCTACCGATTAATTTCCAGGCTCAGAGGGCTGTTAAGACCTAGATGGCTTGGGATCAGAACGTATACTTAAGAGGGCTTCCCGTGATTATGAGCTCTTTTCTTTGAGGTCAGCGAGGAAGGCTTCTCCTGGGTACTCTGCACACCCTTTGCAGGAACACAGGGGAGAGCAATCAATGACTGCATACACATCATACATTTAGAGCACTTTGTTCCTCCCAAAGAATTGTGGGAATTGTAGTTTACCCCTCACACAGGTACAATTCGCAGCATCCTTATCAAACTACAGTTCCCAGGATTAGGGGGAGGGGATGTGCTCTGAGCTTGTTGAACCGCTGCCATGGGAGATAATTTTGGCTGCTTTCCTGTCATTTTCCTGTCTTTTGAGGAGCTTTTGCATTTCATCACCCCCAAAAGATTGTTCTCTGCCATTTCTGTGCGTTTTTAACCAGTGTCAGATGGCGTAATGGGGTAGAGGCATTTACTTGACCTCCCAGGAGATGAGTCACTGCTGCTGGGAGGAGGAGAGGGAGGGGCCTGGCTAGAATGTTTGCTGCAACTCTGATAATGCCTCTTGCTTGTCAGGATGAAAGAGAGGAGTGTGTGTAGAAAACCTACTCTACTGTACATACGTAAAATTTACATTCATTGCTTTGCTCACTTTTGCCTCTGGCCCCGCCCGCCACGGACATTTGGCAGATGGCCTCTGGAAAGTTGTCCAAAATGAAATATGGTCCTCGGGCATCTAACCCCTTTCCCTGGGTTAGATACTATACACAGAATGTTCACCAAAGCTCCACAGTGTAGGCTAACATGCCTGTTAGATAAGCAGCTGTTAACTCTCTCTCCATCCATGAATTTCAGAGGGACCTGCACCCACCTTACCAGCGCTGGCTGCTCTCCAGAGTGTCCACTGCAAGCTGGACCCTATGTGTGACCAGAAGATGGCTGTCTACATGGTCTTGGGAGTCTGTCTGTGTACATTGCTCTTTTCCTTGCTGTTGATTTGGGTCTACTTTAGAAAACAGGGGGACAAGGTGACCTGCCGAGCCAGCACCATCGCTTGTCACAAAATGAAAGACAACCCAAAAGGTAAAGACTTTCTCAAATTTTATCCAAGGTGGCAGAATTCAGATTTCCCAAACGCACCCCCCCAACGCAAGAACGTACACTGTCCATCATAGAACTAGATCAGATTTATACGTGCAGCAGAATCTGACGGTGGTGCCGTGGACTGTACACTTTAGATAGCAGGTGTGGCAAACACATTGTTGAATGCTCCCCCTACATTAAAAAAAAGCAATCTTTCCCTGCAAGAAGAGTAAAGCAGGGAGTTGGCTGAGTTAGAACCCTGTTTACAGGGAAGTGCATTTTACATATGAAGAAACATTTTTTTTAAAATGTGATTTCACATGGACAGTCTAAAAAGTGGTGTAGTATGATTTTCCACTTCAGCATTCTACTGCCTGTAAAAGACTTGAGTTGTGTTTATGCCTCACTAAGTCATCCTGCATAAGGATGTGACCCCATAGTAAATTAATTCATTAGATTAATAGAAAAACCACCTTTAAAATAAAAATTAAATTTTACAAATAATGTGACTCATACACAGGAGAAAGTGCTTGCATGTGTTTCAGGTCACTAAAAAACCCTAAAATGATGATTTCCCCTCCCCTTTTGAACTGTCTATCCAGATGTGAATTTCTGCATTTTAATAGATTAGGTGATCAAATACGATAAATCAAACGTCTATCTCTCTTTAAGCATGTGACAGCCTAAACACTCTCTGTCTCTGTCTCTCTCTCACACACACACACTTACTCTGTGCCACGGAAATCTGTATAAATTATTTAACCCACTTTAAACTATGTTTGTCTCCTGCTTCTGCTAGCCAGAAGGAACCACAAAAAGCTATGCCGAGAATGGAAGCCCCACCCCCACCCCCCGCTAATCACCACATATCTTCCTTTAGCCCAACCCGTCTTCTGAGATTTCATCAGCCTTGGTCTCCATACATTTGCCAACTGTTTCTTTGCCATAAGGGCTTGCACTTTTTCCTAAGCAAACGGTATGCTTGAGGTTACTGGATACCTCACTTGCATCACACAATTGTGGACTGGTACAGCCCGTTGTCATTGTCTCTTTTACGTATTTAGCCTTCTTCTAACTCAGGGCTTGCCAAACTGTGGTCCATGAATCACCAGTGGTCCACAAGCTTCATTTAAGTAGTCCCCAGCATGCCGTGGATTTGTGGGTGAAAATGGAAGATGGAGCATCCATCGCATTGAATATTGATATTGACTTTTAATTGTATTTTTAATTGTATTGCTTCTTTCGTTTCTGATATTGTATTTTATGGTATTACAATGTGAATTCTATGGATATAATACAGTGCAAAAGTAATCAGATCCGTGGCCAAGGCTCTCATATTACTGAATTACAAATGGTACATTGTAATTTCATTCTGCATTATATTTTATTTTGAAACACTGAAACTCAAAATCAGTTATAGTAAGGTGACATTGGTTTTACGTTGGGAAATGTTTGTAAGAAACATAAAAACTGAAACATGTTGCTTGCATAAGTATTCAACCCCTACACATTAGTATTTGATAGAGTCACCTTCCGTGGCAATAACAGCTTTAAGATTTTTGGGGTAAATATGTACCAGCTTTCCACAGAGTGTTGGAGGGAATTTTGGCCCATTCTTCTTGGCAGATTCACTCCAGGTTGTTCAGGTTGGCTGGAGTTGCTTGTGGACCACAATTTTCAAAGAGCGTCACGGATCCTCAATGGAATTGAGATCAGGACTTTGACTGGGCCATTGTAGGACATTCACGTTTTTGTTCTTGAGCCACTCCAATGTTGCTTTAGCCTTGGTACTTGGGATCATTGTTGTGCTGAAAACTGAATTTCCTCCCAAGCTTGTTTCTTAGTGGACTGAAGCAGGTTCTCTTGCGTATTTCCCTGTATTTTGCTCCATCCATTCTTCCTTCGATTTTAACAAGATGCCCAGTCCCTGCTGATGAGATGCATCCCCACAGCATGATGCTGCCACCACCATACTTCACTGTAAGGATGGTGTGTCTTGAGGCATGGGCAGTGTTAGGTTTGTGCCACACATAGCACTTTGAATTTTGGGCAAAAAGCTCTGTTTTGGTCTCATCTGACCACAAAACCTTTTCCCACATTGCAGCTGGAACACTCTCATGCTTTCTGGCAAACTCCAGATGTGCTTTCAGATGGTACTTTTTGAGTAACGGCTTCTTTCTTGCCACCCTCCCATACAGGCCAGTGTTATGCAGAGCTCTCAATACGGTTGACTGGGGCACCATTACTCCACTCCCAGTCACTGAACTCTGTAGCTCCTTCAAAGTTGTTGGCCTCTCTGTGGCTTCTCTCACGTCTTGTTGTTCAAGCACTGAGTTTTGAGGGACTGCCGTTTTTTGTCAAAGCCTGGGTGGTGTGATGCAGCTTCCACATCCTCATTATTGATCCAACTGTGCTCACTGGGATATCCAAACACTTGATTATGTTGGACCCTTTTCTTAATCTATGCATTTGTATTACATTATCTCTCACTTCTGCAGAATGCTCGTTGGTCTTCATTTTCCTTGAGATCCACAGCCTGACCAATGAGCCTTCAACAGTGGGATTTTTATCCTGACAATGTGACAGCAACTTTAATGGTTCACAGGTGGAGACCAATGGTAAGGTAATTGTGTCCTCGATAGGGCCATTTCTTTCATCTGTGTAAACTGGGAGCTTCCACAGCACATGGGTTGAATACTTATGCAAGCAACGTGTTTCGGTTTTTTATGTTTCTTACAAACATTTCCCAACATAAAACCACTGTCACCTTCCAATAAGTGATTTTGAGTTTGAGTGTTTCAAAAAAAAATACCAGGCAGAATGAAATTACAATGTACCATTTGTAATTCAGTAATATGAGAGCATTGGTCAAATGAAACAAATGAAGCAATGAAAATACACTTAAAATCATACAGCATCTAGCACAGTGCATTACAGTTGCTACAACAAGCAGAAAAATCATTAAGTGGTCTGCCAAGGCCCTCAGCAATTTTCAAGGGGTCCGTGGGGTAAAAGGCTTGGGAACCAAAGCTCTAATGCATGAATCATTTATTTACTACATTGCTATTTGCTGTATTTAATATCCCACCTTTGCATCAAGAAACTCAAGGAGTTCATGGTTCTCTCCTCCCGATTTTATTATCACAACAACCCTGTGAGATAAGGTTAAGACAGAGAGAATGACTGGCCCAAGGTCACTCAGTGATCTTCATTGCCGAGTTGAGATTTCAGTTCTGGTCTCCTTGCTCCTAATTCAGGGGTGGGCAACCTTTAATCCTCCAGATGTTGCTGAATCCCAGCATAAGAGCATAAGAAGAGCCTGCTGGATCAGGCCAGTGGCCCATCTAGTCCAGCATCCTTTTTTCACAGTGGCCAACCAGATGCCTACAGGAAGCCAGCAAGCAGGGTGCAAGAGCACTCTCCTCTTCTGCATCTACTGGCAACTGGTTTTCAGGTGCAGGCTGCCTCCGACCGTGGAGGCAGAGCATGGCCATCATGGCTAGTAGCCATTTATATCCTCCATAAATTTCTCTAATCCTCTTTTAAAGCCATTCAAGTTGGTGGCCATTGTTGCCTCCTGTGTAAGCGAATTCCATAGTTTAATTATGCACGGTGTGAAGAAGTCCTTTCTTTTGCCTGTCCTGAATCTTCCAACGCTCAGCTTCATTGGATGTCAGTGAGTTCTAGTGTGAGAAAGGGAGAAAAACTTTTCTTTGTCCGCTTTCTCTGTGCCATGCATAATTTTATACACTTTTATCATGTCACCTCATAATCGCCTTTTCTCTAAACTAAAAAGCGCCAAACTCTCCAACCTTTCCTCCTAAGGAAGTTGCTCCATCCCCTTGATCATTTGAGGTGCAGCTGTAGCAAGCATGACCAATGACCAGGGATGATGGGAGTTGTAGTTCGGCAACGTCTGGTGGGCCAAGGGTTCTCCACACCTGTCTTAATCTAACATGACCCCCTACAATGTACTGGCAGCTTCTGGGATGCCTCCCATGCTAATGCACATGGGCTTATTTTCCAGATCATTTAATGGAAGCAGGAAGTGTAAGGAGTGGATCCAGTGGCAGCCAGACCCCAGAGCCCATTGAAACCTGCGGCTTCTGCTTCCCCGAGTCAAGCCCCGCCATTCAAGAAACCAGGGCATGTCATAGGACTTACCAACTTGGAACACAAGGGGACACCACTGCTGCAGGGATAGCAGGCGCAGGGAATGCAGGAACCAACCCTACCCCTGAGGATGGTCACTTCCAAATAATATGCTCTCCCTCACAAGAAAAGATGCAGATGACCTGAGCTGAACTGGGAGGCAATGAGATACTACAGGAGCAAGCCCACACTCCACACTTAAGGAAGCTGCTTGAATTTTTGAGGTCCTTCCCCTGCACAATTCCCATGGGCATGCCTCCTTCAAGAGCCAGTTTATACGATCTGCAGAATCCAATGGGTAAATCACTTCCTGGACTCTACCACTTCAGGACCACAGGAGGTGGTGGTGATCTGCATGCCTGAGTTCTTCCCTGTGGAAAGAATTCCCTGCAGAAAGGAGTTCTATAGCCTAGATGTCTCCCTGATATACTAGTTACTTACATTAGAATTTTCACCACTGGTGTAACACCACAAGAGGAAAGCCCAACATTGTCTCTCTTGCAAAAAAAAACTAGCAAGAAACAGCATTCATCTTTGAAGACAGTGTCTGTTCACAGGAAAAGCATCCAGAGCGCTTGAATGAAATGCCTACATTTCTAATGACAATTGGAAATAAATGTGCCTATTTTCTGCAATACATGCAGAGCAATTATTCACAGGGGTAAAAAACAAATGGGGAAGGGCTATAGCTCAGTGATAACGCATCAGTTTTACAGGAAGAAGGTCCCAGGTTCAATTCTTGGCATCTCCAGTTAGGACCAGGAGGACTTGACTGAAACTCTGGAGAACCACCGGACAGCTGCTGTCAGCGTAGACAATACTGAGCTAGATAGACAAATGGTCTGAGTATAAGGCAGCTTCCTAGGCACCTACAGAGTTGGAGACAAACATCCTAAGTCCCTAGGAAGAGGCCTGGAAAAAAACCAGACCAAAAGGCCCATCCAACCATGTTGTTTGCCAAGGCCGGTCCTGCTGTTAGGCAGTAAGGCAAGCAGATGTGGGGTAGGGGCAATAGTGGAAGCTCTTCTGGCTGTACCTCCTGCGCTTACCTGACCTCCCCTTCCTCCCCCCAACACTCTATTTCTCCAGCCATTCCAATGCTCCTGGTGATTGCTTGTTGCTCACGTAGGCTGCATAGCCTAGTCACCTTCTCCCAACACATCAGAGTGTTCTGTTGGGAAAAGCTCCTGTGTGAGCCCGCAGGTAGAAAGGCAGGCCACTCAGCCTACATGCTCCATTAGGCATGCATTGCAATGGGGCACACTTGTGCTGGCGCCACTGCATTGTAGCAGTGGTCTGAGCAGGTAAGCAAGCAGGCGCTAGGCAGAGCAGTGAGTAAATGGCAGCAAGGTGTTGGAGGACCAGAGCATCATGCACCGTGCAGGTTTAAGTCGAAGGCACCATCTCACCCTTCCTTGGATGCCTCTAGGCAGCCCATGAACAGAGCATGGAGTAGGAATAGGGAACTCCAGATGTTACTGAGCCACAACCCCCAGCAGCCCTAACAAGTATGGCATTCAGCAGGCAGTAGCGGCACCAAAAAAAAACAATTCAGGGGAGGGGATGACAGAAAGGGCACAGTACATCCTTTCTAGGAGGTGAGCTCCTTGTTTTGGGGGTCACTTGCCCCACCCTTGCTGCTGCTTCAGAGGACCAAAGGTGTGCCACCCCTAGCATAAAGTCACACAGCCTCTGAACATGGAGGTCCTGCTTAGCCACCATGGCCAACAGCCATTGGAAGATCTACTGTTTCATGATTTGGTTCAGTTGCCTTGTAAAGCAAAGACAGGGAACCTCACACCTGGGGCCCAAAGTGGCCCTCTATCCGGCCTCTTGGATCTCAGGTCACACCTCTCCCTCATGCCACACCCCTGGCCGGCCTTGTTCCAACTCCTGGAGTGATTTTGCCTGGCTGCCAAATGCGCTCTCAAACTATGATCATGCCTCCTACTTGCCTGGATGGTGTGCACAGAAACCTCTGAACTGTATGCCACTCAAATGTGGCTAGAGGTAAATCTGTTTTTCTGTTGACTTTTCACCTCTGGTCACGTCCAGCACTGGTATGTGGCCCTTGGAAAGCTATGCTGGAGGGAATATGGCCCTTGGGATGAAAGAGGTTCCCTATCCCTGTTGTAAAGCCAACTAAGCCCCCGGCCATCACCACAGCCCCTTCTGCCTCGACTTTCAACAATTCCCAGGGATGTCGGTGAAGCTAACCTGCAAATGTACCATTGGTATCACCTGAAGGGTGATTTACTCAGGTGGTCTGACATCATGTGGGATATAGCGCCAACTAGTGTCCGAAGGCAAGAATGGATCGAAGTCAAGACCTGGGGCATCGAGCCCCTCCCACTCCAGTTCATTCGTGACGAGACCGAAGTGAGAGATGTATCTGAAAAAA